>NC_083435.1:13279430-13618358 GCF_020745735.1 Hemiscyllium ocellatum
GCCAGAAGACTGGAGGTTGGCTAACGTGGTGCTACTGTTTTAAGAAAGGTGGTAAGGACAAGCCAAGGAACTATAGACCAGCAAGCCTGACGTCGGTGGTAGGCAAGTTGTTGAAGGGTATCCTGAGGGACAGGATTTACACCTTATTTGGAAAGGCAAGGACTGATTAGGGATAGTCAATGTGGCTTTGTGCATGGGAAATCATGTCTCACCATCTTGATTATTTTGAAAAGAGCAAAGAGGATTGATGAGGGCAGAATGGTGAATGTGATCTATGTGGACTTCAGTAAGGGTTCGACAAGGTTCCCCATGGGAGACTGATTAGCAAGGTTAGATCTCATGGAATACAGGGAGAACTAGCCATCTGATTACAGAACCACCTCAAAGGTAGAAGATCGTGGGTGGTGTTGGAGGGTTGTTTTTCAGACTGGAAGCCTATGACCAATGGAGTGCCACAAGGATTGGTGTTGGCTTCTCTACTTTTTGTCATTTACATAAATGATTTGGATATGAACATAGAAGGTATAGTTAGTAAGTTTGCAGATGACACCAAAATTGGAGGTGTAGTGGACAGCAAAGAAGGTTACCTCTGATTACAACAGGATCTTGACCAGATGGGCCAATGGGCTGAGGAGTGGCAGATGGAGTATAATTCTGATAAATGTGAGGTGCTGCATTTTTGGGAAAGCAAATCAGAGCAGGACTTATCCACTTAATGGTAAGGTCCTAGAGACTTGCTGAGCAAAGACCTTGGAGGGCAGGTTCGTAGCTCCTTGAAAGTGGAGTTGCAGGTAGATAGGATAGTGAAGAAGGCATTTGGTATGCATTCCTCTATTGGTCATGTTGCAGCTGTACAGGAATTAGGCCACTTTTGGCATATTGCTTGCAATTCTGATCTTCCTAGCAGAAGGATGTTGTGAAAGGGTTCAAAAAAGACTTGACAAGGATGTTGCCAGGGTTGGAGAATTTGAGCTATAGGGAGAGGCTGAATAGGCTGGGGCTGCTTTCCTTGCAGTATTGGAGGCTGAGGGGGTGACCATATAGAGGTTTATAAAATCATGAGGGGCATGGCTAGGGTAAATAACAAAGTCTTTTTCCCTGGGGTGGGAGAGTCCAGAACTAGAGGGCATAGGTTTAGGGTGAGAGGGGAAGATATAAAAGCGACATAAGGGGCAACTTTTTCACACAGGGTGTTACCTGAATGGAATGAGCTGCCAGAGGAAGTAATGGAGGCTGGTACAGTTGCAACATTTCAAAGGCAGCTAGATGGGTAGATGAATAGGAAGGGTTTGGTGTGGTATAGGACTAGATGAAGTTGGGATTTCTGGATGGCATGGACGAGTTGGACTGAATGGTCTGTTTCTGTGCTGTACATTTCTATGACTCTATGAATTGAAGTAATTGCATTCACCAACCGGAGGCTGAATTAGCGATTGAACAACTCGCAAGAACTGAATCATCAAGTCAAAAAAAAATGCAAACACGCAGAAGTGTAACAAAAATGACACATGCAGCGAGGGAGCAGGAGCGTGATGGGGAGGGATCAGTGAACAAGGATGTGGATTTCAATTAAAATCCAACACACCCGGACAGTAGCATTCCTCCATCAGTCAGATGATGGGAATGGTCTGGCCTACAGAAATGTCATACTTTCGAACACCTTTTATTGCGAACCGTATGTCAGTTGGCGGGAGAATCCCTGGACAGTCCATTGTCAGCATCATTGCTGCTTTCTCCATCATACATGTGCGAGAGGGTCCACTTCTGAAAATGCAAGGGTCTGGAACTTGAGCAAGCTTGAGAGTTTCCCCGGGATTCGCATGCCCACCATTCACTGATGCAAACTCAGACACTGGCTCAATGCACAAAATGCAGACCATAGTTTGAACCCAGTGAGCTCTGAGGAGTTGAAGGATTCCGCTCACTCTGCGGCGAGCCTGGGACTCTATAACCAGGGCTGCATGCAGGGGAGTTCCGCACTGTCTCTCAGGCACGACGTAAAAAAAAGAGAGAATTCTTCCGGTGTCCTGGGCCAATATTCCTCCTTGCAAGCCACGCCGCATAAACGCAGGATCAGCGTCACAGCTGCCTGTGGGATCTTGCTGTGCGTCGCAATTCCTGCAAGAGTGGTCACTCTCCTCAGAAGCCTGTCACACTGACCTCCCTGAGAGCCCGAGAGAGGACTGCAAATATGTGAATGTTGTAGATTGTAAAACCTCTCCTCTGTTACCAAAGCGATTCGCCACAATTCCTGAGTTACAACCAGCCGTCTCCTGAGAAATTCCCTTCGGGTGAAAAGTGAATTTAAGGAAAAAAAATTTCCGTGACAACAGTTCCTTTGTTGCTGAATTTACTCCCAAATGCCAGTTTCAGGTAAAATCCTGACTGATAGTAAGAAGTACAAGAGTAGGCCATTCAACCCTTCAATAGGATAATGGCTGATACTACATTCCTCGGGGTCCACTTTCCTGCCTTTTTCCTGTAACCCTTAATTATAATATTAGTCAAGAATGTATATATCTCACCCTCAAACATACACAAGGACTCTGCCCCTACAGCTCCATGTGGAGAGGAGTTCGAAAGACACTCAAACATCTGAAAGGATAAAAGCTCCTCTCTCTCCAAATGGCATCCTTTTTGTTCAGAGACTACTATTCTCTCTCTCTCTGGTCCCAGACTCCCTTGTAATGGGAAGCATCCTCTCCGCATTTAGCCTGTCAAGCCCCTTAAGAATGCTACATCACCTCCTAGCTTTTGGAGTGCTCTTGTTCATCAGGTGGGAAGAATGATCACCCCTCATTCTCCTAAAGTCCAGGGAGTAGATTCCTGACCTGTTTAATCTTTGCTCATAAATCAATCTTGGTCCCTACCCCACCCAATAACCGAGATCACTCCAATGAGCCTTCTCCAGTGAAATGATATGGTTGCTTGAATAAGGGGACCAAAACTGTTCACACAGTACCCTAGAAATGGTCTCCCCAGCACCATGTGCAGTTGCAGTAAGACTTTTGAACTTTTTTTTTGTATACTCCACCCCAGTTGAAATGCAGGCCAATATTCCAGAAGCCTTCCTGATTACCTGCTGCATCCCTCTCCTAGCTTTCTGTATTTTGTGCACAAGTAACCCCAAGTCCCCCTCTGTTGCAGCTATTCTCGAGTTACTCAAAATTCTATTCTCTTGTTCTCCCTTCAAAAGTGAACAGTTCCAAATTTGCCCACGTTATTGTCTATTTGCCAGTTTTTTTTTGCCTGTAGTTCAAAGGCAGTTTTTTAAAATTAATTTTTCAACTAATTTACTCTTTGCCCAATCATTTTTACCACCAATTAAACTGCTCCTGTTCCTTTTCTACCTAAGCATAGAAATTTATTCAACAGAGTTTAATTCATTTAAATGCGAGATGCTGCATTTTGGGAAAGCAAATCTTAGCAGGACTTCTACACTTAATGGTAAGGTCCGAGGGAGTGTTGCTGAACAAAGAGATCTTGGAGTGCAGGTTCATAGCTCCTTGAAAGTAGAGTCACCGAGAGATAGAATAGTGAAGGAGGTGTTTGGTATGTTTTCTTTTATTGGTCAGAGTATTGAGTACAGGAGTTGGGAGGTCATGTAGCGGCTGTACAGGACATTTGGTTAGGCCACTGCTGGAAAATTGTTTGCATTTCTGGTCTTCCTATTGGAAAGATGTTGTGAAACTTGAAAGGGTTCAGAAAAGATTTACAAGGATGTTGCCAGGGTTGGAGGATTTGAGCTATAGGGAGACACTGAACAGGCTGGGGCTGTTTTCCCTGGAGCGTTGGAGGCTGCGGGGTGACCTTATAGAGGTTTACAAAATTATGTGGAGCATGGATAGGGTAAATAGGCAAAATCTTTTCCCTGGGGTCAGGGAGTCCAGAACTGGAGGGCATAGGTTTAGGGTGAGAGGGGAAAGATATAAAAGAGACCTACAGGGCAACTTTTTCACACAGAGGGTGGTACGTGTATGGAATGAGCTGCCAGAGGAAGTGGTGGAGGCTGGTATAATTGCAACATTTAAGAAGTATTTGGATGGGTATATGAATAGGAAGGGTTTTGAGGGATATGGGTCAGGTGCTGACAGGTGGGACTAAATTGGGTTGGGATATCTGGTCGGCGTGGACAGGTTGGACCGAAGGGTCTGTTTCCATGCTATATATCTCTATGACTAGGTTATAATCCAACAGGTCTCTTTAGAAGCACTAGCTTTCAGAGTGCTGCTTGTTCATCAGGTGGTAAGGAGCAGCGCTCCGAAAGCTAGTGTTTCAAAATAAACTGTTGGATTATAACCTGGTGTTGTGATTTTTAACTTGGTACACCCCAGTCCAACACCGGTACCTCAAAATCATGGAATTTTGTTTTCTTCCCCACCTTCCCCCAACCAGGATGCTTAAAGGTGGGTGGTAAAGGGAGTACTAGCAAAATCTCTATGCCTAGTAACCCTGCAATTTCAGCAACATCAAGTCTGAGTGTTGGCCACTGGGGAAGAGGTGACTTTGGAGGCGGGAGTTCAGAGATCAGTCCAGGCTATCAGCAAGGTCTGTTGGTGTAACCAGTTGGGAAGGGGACTGCAGTTGGGAGGCCAGCAGATGTGTGATTTTTTTTTTTCCCCCAGGTGCAACTGATGGGAATGGTGGCTCAGTGGTTAGTACTGCCGCCTCAAGGCACCAGGGACCTGGTTTCGATTCCACCCTCTGTCTGTATGGAGTTTGCACAGTAACCATTCTCCCCCACATTTGTATGGGTTTCCCCCCACAGTCCAAAGATGAGCAAGTTGGGTGGGATTGGCTGCGCTTAACCTGCCAAGATGTGTGGGTTAGCTGCATTATCTCGTGGGAAATTGAGTTGGTGGGGGGGGCAGGGTCTGAGATGTTCTTCGGAGGAGTGGTGTGTACCCGTTGGGCTGAATGGCCTGTAAGAATTCCAAGGAACCCAAAGATGCCAACCTCTCCCATCCTATACTCCAGATATGGTCTCACCAGCTGTGTCAGTAATAGACACCAGGGCACACATGGTGTGGACCTGCTGTGGTGGATATCCAGCAGTGGGGGGCAAAGTGAGGCATATGTATGGTCACTAATTGGCTATGTGAGAGCTTTGGTAATCCCAAAAACACTCTGGCTGTCCATCACCTCCATTGTCCTTGTAAAATGAGGTGGGTCTGGGGTCACATGGGCAGTGAGTGGGGGGAAAATGGACTTTTGGATCTAAAGGGAAACAGGAAATAGTTCATTTGGAACATGGGACTCTGTGGTGAGTAAAGCAGTCATTAAATGGAACTGCACTAATCATAGAATTGTTATGACGCTAGCATTTTATTGCAGTTAGTGATAAAACTGTTTGTGGCAATGCCTTATCACCTGAAGGGAATTCCACAGCAGGCAGCTAGCTATAACCAGGAAAGGACTCTTGTGATGTAATGGCAGTGTCCTTGCATTTGAGCCAGGAGCCTGGGTTCAAATCCAGAAGTGGGCAGTAAGAGTCATAGAGCTGTACCGCTCGGAAACAGACCCTTCAGTCCAACTCGTCCAACTGACTAGATATCCCAACCTAATCTTGGCCAATGTCCCTCTGAATCCTTCCTATTTATATACCCATCCAAATGCATTTTAAATGTTATAACTGAACTAGCCTCCACGAATTCCTCTGGCAGCTCATTCCATATACGGACCACCCTCTGTGCGGAAAAAGTTGCCCCTTAGGTCTTTTTTAAATCTTTCCCCTCTCACCTTAAGTCTATGCCCTCTATTTGTAGATTCCACTACCCTGGAAAAAGATCTTGCCTATTCACCCTATTCATGCCCCTTATGATCTTTTAAATCTGTATAAGGTTGTCCCACAGCCTTGGACACTTCAGGCCAAACAACCCCAGACTATTCAGCTTCTCCCTATAGCTCAAACCCGCCAATCCTGGCAACATCTTTATAAATTGGTTCGGACACTTTTGCAATATTGTGTGCAATGTCCTGTACAATCACATGACCTCCCAACACTCATACTCAATGCATTGACCAATAAAGGCAAGCATGCGAAACGCCACTTTTGCTAATCTATCTACCTGTGAATCCACTTTCAAGGAACTATGATCCTGCACTCCATATTCTCTTTGTTCAGCAACACTGCTCAGGATCTTACCATTGAGTGTGTAAGTCCTGCTCTGATTTGCCTTTCAAAAATGCAGCACCTCATATTTGTCTAAATTAAACTTCATCTGCCACTCCTCTGCCCACCTGACCATCTGATCAAGATCCCATTGTACTCTGTGTTAACCTTCTTCATTGTCCATTATCCTTCCAATTTCGGTACCTTCTGCAACTTACTAATCGTACCGCCTGTGTTCACTTCAAGGCATTATTTTGAAATGACAAAAAGCAGTGGACCATCTCTGAACAAGTTGATTTAAAATATCTCGGTATAACTTGGGGAATTTAGCATGATCCTTTCATGTTAGAAAACACTTCACAGTACCCTGTAATAATGATCATTTGCGACTTTTATGACCTCAGGATATTCAATTGTGCTTAACATATGTTCCCTGTGAGGTATAATCACCACCACAGGATGTACAGTGATTCAATTTTTCATGGCAATATCCCACAAACTGACATGGATCCTGGTTATTTTGGTGGTATGGCTTGCAGGATAGATATTGATGAGGCAAGTATTCTCTTTTTTTTCTTTTGAAAAATTGCCCAGTGGATTTCATCTTGCATCCAGCCAAGAAAGAATATGCGGTCTTATCTGAAAAAATGGCATCTCTAGCAGTACAGAACTCTTTCAGTACTGTGTTAGTGATGGCTTGAATCAAAGCTCGAGTTTTTCTGCCCTTTCTTTTCCCCACCTCCCCATCAAACCCTGCCAACATTTAGCCTTCTCCTGTTTTCACCCTCCAGCTTCCCCTCTGAATGAATGAATCCAGCTGCCTTGACCACTCTGTGTGGGTGAGTTTTCTCTCTCTCTCTCTCTCTCTCTCGCTTTCTGGATCAAGAGGCTCCTCCTGAATTCCCAGTAGGATTTGTTAGTGACACTGTTGCATTGATGTCCCTTAACCCTGATTTTGCCAGTGAGGGTAAAAATCTTCTCCACTTCTAATGAGTCAAGCTCTCTCGTAATCCTGGAGGGGTATGGGCCGGATGTTGGCAGGTGGAACTAGATTGGGTTGGGGTATCTGGTCGGCATGGATGGATTAGACCAAAGGGTCTGTTTCCATGCTGTAGTCTTTATGACTCTGACTGGGTTCTTTGTCATTCATGTTAGAGTGGCAGTATCATGTCAGTGTTAGACAGTGGTTAATTAAATGTGCAAATATGCAAATACTTGTATAACAATGCTCTTTGTCATTGGATATCTCCAGGAAGCTTGATAACGTATCTGTTTCTAAGTTTGATCTAATGAGCAGTCTGTTTGAGGAGAGAGTGCATGAGGAGTTTTATCAAGAGTAAAAGACCATAGTACTGTTGGCAACCTTGCCATCTAACACAGGAGTGCACACAGCTCAAAAGTCACAACAGGGGAGATGCTGAATTGATCTTGGGAAAAACCAAGTTTATCAGCATTGTGGAGTGCTCTGATCACCAAGATTACCAGGGAGATAAAACAGCAATTGAAATTCTGAACACTGAAAGCATGGGAGAAGGAACAGACTGGGTTTGTCCTTCTAGCAAGAGAAAAGGCTGTGTTTGGGGTGGAGAAACCTGACAGGGGGCTTGAAGGTTATGACTGCATTCAATGGGGGAGATACAGACAAGATGTTTCCACTGTAGGGTCATAAGAGGTCATTGATGTAAGAAAATCATTAATAAATAAATAACTCCAGTGGAAACTTCCAACTCTCCCTTCTTTAGCCAGAGAATGGTGTCAATATGGAACTGGGTGTGACTGGGAGTGGTTCGAGATGGAGTCCTAGAATCCCTATTGGGCAGTTAAAGGCCATTCAGATATCTCACATTTCTTATGGCTAACACAGCTAGCCAAGCACCCCTGCACGCTATGGGGCAATTTACTATTGCCAATCCACCTACACTGCACATCTTGGAAATGTGGGACAAAATGGGGGCATCTAGAGATGCATTTGATGGGAAGCTAGAAAAATGTTTGGAGCAGAAGTGAATAGAACGGTCCATCGATAACATAGTGGAAGAGGATCATGTTTGTTCTCCACAACAGCATGGAACAGATGGGCTAAAGAGCCTGTTTCTGAACGGTAAATATTTTGCATTACTAGGAGTGTGGCTTCCAGTTGATCTGGCAGAATTGAAACTTCCCTCGCCCTGTTGGCTTAGTTTATAGGACAATACAATTCCTAAAGTGCATAAAGTGCATAGTGTAACCCAAAAAGCACATTATTGCTGGAGATCTGAAATTATTAAAAAAAAACAAGAAATATGAGAGCAGGAGACGGCATCTGTGGAGGGGGATAAACAGTCTTCTCTACATGGGTGAGACTGAACGCCAAGTAAGGGCACGTTTTGCCAAGCATCTCAGCTGGGCCTACAGAGACTGACCTGAGTTGCCAGTCACTGCCTACTTCCCACTCCCCACTCCCTTTCTGACCTGACCATCCTCTGCCTCCTCCACTGCCACAGTGAATCAGACTACAACTTGGAGTAACGCCTGAATCTTCCGCCTGGGCAGTCTACAGCTCAGAGAACTCAACATTTGAGTTCTCCCATTTCAAATAACCTCTGTTCCCATCCCTGCCTCCCCTTCCAGCCCTTCCCTCTCCCATCCATTCCTCTGACTGACCCTTTTCAGCCACCAATCTGATTCATTCCTCCCACTGACCAACCAGGCTGTATCCTCTACCTGGGTTTACCTATCACCACTCCACCACTCTCCCTTTCCCAACCCCGCCCCCCACCTCCTTTATCTGCAGCTCACCTTGCCCCCAAGCTCTGAAGAAGGGTTACACCCAAAACATTGGCTACTCTACCTCCTGATGCTGCCTGGCTTGCTAAGTTCTTGACTACCTTTGGATTCTAGCATCTGCAGTTTTCATTTGACACACTTAATAGTCATAGCACAGAAGCAGATCCTTAGGTCCAACTCGTCCATGCTGACCATAATGCTAAACTAAAGTAGTCCCACCTGCCTGTGTTTGGGCCATATCATTCCAAATATTTCTTATTCATGAACTTACCCAAATGCCTTTAAACATTGTGACTGTACCACATCCACTACTTTCTCAGGAAGTTCATTCCACACTCTTTTTTTTTTAAAAAAAAATGCCCCCCACTCTGTTTTTTAAATCTTTGTCCTCTCACCGTTTAAAAATACTTTTTTTTTCTTGGAACGTTTCAGTTTTGTCTCCGATCTGGGACTGGGAGAATTTGGAGATATAAATAAGGTTTGAGCAGAGATGGCTAGGACAGGTCTGCGATGGGCTGGAAGGTGTTAAATGACAGGAGAGAGAGTCCTGTAAGGACCATTGGGATTGCGGGAGAAAGTGAGGACTGCAGATAGTGGAGCTCAGAGTCGAGAATGTGTTGCTGGAAAAGCACAGCAGGTCAGGCAGCATCCGAGGAACCGAAGAGTCGACGTTTCGGGCATAAACCCTTCATCAGGAATGCCTGCTCCTTAGATGCTGCCTGATCTGTTGTGTTTTTCCAGCACCACACTCATCACAGAGATTATAGATCGGGCAAGAAAAGATGTAACTTTCTGAACATGCCTGTGCTGTTGTGTGCAAGGGAAATCATAAAAACAGAAGTGCATAATTTACGGAAGAGAACGTATGGAGTTGATGGTGTAAAGTTGTTTCAGCTAGGCATTTCGTAAATCTGGAATTTACCTGACTTGTTCAAAATGGCAGCTAAGATCAGAAAGAATGAGATTGGCACAATAGCTCAGTGGTTAGCACTGCTACCTCTCGGTACCCGGGAGCTGGGTTCGATTCTAGCCTCTGGCAACTGACGGTGTGGAGTCTGCACATTTCCCCCGTGTCTGCATGGGTTTTCTCCCACAGTCCAAAGGTGAGCACCTAACAGTACGGGTATTAGGCAGGGGAATGGGTCGGTGTGAAAGTGTTGGGCCGCAGGGCCTGTTTCCATACTGAAGGGAACCTAATCTAAAACAGAGTCCCAAATGTTTTGGTCACTTCCTTATTCACTGATCCGAGAAAATGGAGGTGTGTGTGTGCGGGGAGGTTCGGGGCGTGTTCTACTGTTTGTTAATGTGAGAGAGACTGAGTGCAGATGGGTCCCATTACTGTCGAGTGTCAGTACTGTCAATTTTTTTTAATTGTCGTAAGAGTCCCTACAGAAAGAGGCCATTCAGCCCATCGAGACGCACCTCACCCTACTAACCCGCATATGTGTCTCTGACTCCAGGAGGAAACCCAACCAGCCACGGGGGAGAATGTGTGCAAACTCCACACGGACAGTCGCCCAAGGCTGGTATCGAACCCGTGAGGCAGCAGTGCTAACCATTGTAAGAGGAGATTAGGTTGCCAGGGCTCGAAAGTAACAGCTTTTGAGCAAAGATTGAAGGGGCTAGGGTTGTCTTTTATTTCTCCTCTTGGGGCAGTGAAGTGGCTTTATCGAGATGAACAAAATAACGAGGGACTTGAACAGAATGGGCAAGGAAGACTTGTTTTCCCCTAGTGGTGAGTCAGTCACCAGGTGCCCTGTCCTGAAGATGAACCGGAGAAGCATCAGTGTGGAAGGGTATTGTGTGGCAGTGGTAATGTCCATACTTCTGAGTTGGGAGGCCTGGGTTCAAGACCCGCCTTCTGCAGAAGTGTGTCTGAACAGATTGGTGAGAAAATACCAAGAAAGGTTAGAGGGGATTCCAGGGAAACTCTCAGCAAAAGCAGCATTTCTTTGGGTGGGGACTAAGGAGAGAGAAACCGAGTCAACGCTTTGGCTCCCGTTGCCCATGTTCAGAACGCGAATGAGGAAAACACTTTTTTTTAATTTTTAAAATAAAACCTGTTGGAAATCCGGTACAAATACAGAAATTGCGAGGAAAAGGTCTGATTCTGAGAGAAGTTCACTCCACCCGAAACGTTAACTCTGATTTCTCTCCCAGATGTTGCCCGGCCTGCTTAGCTTTTCCAGCAATTTGTTTTTACTTTGTGAGGGAAATGTTTTGTCATGCAGACCGGGGCTGTGTCTGCGTTATGCTCAGCTTAACGGCCCAAGTTGGAAACCCGGAACCTATTTCAAAGGAACCGGTGTGCCTCCCTGAAGCACTGTAGCCCTAGGTCAGTGGGAGGAGGATGGGTGGCTAGTACGTTCAACCCGATGGGCCGAACGGCTGCTTTCCGTGCCTGAACACTTCTGTCCGAACGGTGTTCCTGCTCTTGCCCAGAATCCATCTACCCCTCCCTACCCCCACGAGTTTGGTTGTGCTGGAAATGCTGCATGGTACTGACTGGGTGGCTGGCTGTTCCTGGAAGTTACCAGTCAGCTGGACGGTTACCTACATTTGAAAAGGAGTGAGAATTGTGATCCTCTCAGGAGAACCAATCCCCGAATGTTGATGTCAGGTTCGTTCCCCGCCCATTGGTGGCCTCCCACTCTCCCAGTGAAACCTGACTTTCCTGTTTTTCCCCCCCCCCCCCTCCTGAGTCAGATGCACAGCACGGAAACAGACCTCTTGGTCCACCTTGTCCATGCAGACCAGATATCCTAACCTAATCTCGTCCCATTTGCCAGCATTTGGTCCAACCCCTCCCCCCCCCCCCCCCCCCCCCCCAACCCCTCCTATTCATATAACTATCCAGATAACTTTTTGAAAAGTTGTAATTGTACCAGCCTCCTCCACTTCCTTTGGCAGCTCATTCCATACATTGCAGCACCCACTGCATGAAAGGGTTGCCCCTTCGGTCCCTTTTAAATCTTTCCCCTCTCATCCTGAACCTATTATGGCTCAGTGGTTAGCATTGCTGCCTCAGTGCCAGGGATCCGGGTTCGATTCTAGCGTCTGGCAACTGTCTGTGGGGAGATTGCACATTTTGTGCCTGTGTGGGTTTCTTCTGGGTGCTCTGGTTTCCTCACACTCCAAAGACATGTAGATCAGGTGAATTGGCCATGCTAAATTGCCAATAGTATAGGTGCATTAGTCAGAGGGAAATGGGTCTGGATGGGTTACTGTTTGGAGGGTTGGTATGGACTTATTGGGCCAAATGGCTTGTTTCCATACTGTAGGGAATCTATCTGTTCTATTCTATTCTAATCTAATCTAATTCTGGACTCTTTTTTCCCCACCCCAGCGAAGAGACTTTGTCTATTTATCCTACACATGCCCCTCATATTTTGTAAACCTCTATAAGGTAACCTGTCAACCTCCGACATTCCAGGGAAAACAGCCTCAGCCTAGTCAGTCTCTCCCTATAGCTCAAACCTTCCAACCCTGGCAACATCCTTGTAAATCTTTTCTGAACTCCTTTCAAGTTTCGTAATATCCTTTGTTTATCAGGAAATTGAAGACTATTCCAAAAGTGGCCTAACCAGTGTTCTGTATAGTCACAACATGACCTCCCAATTCATACTCCATGCAAAGCAGTTTTAATCTCACTGCTTTTTAATCTCCAAATAAACCAGTTGAGTCACCATATAGGTCTGGTTAAACACATCAAATTTTAAAATACTATATATGAATGCACGAAGTATTAGAAATAAGATGGATGAGCTTGAGGGCTCTTTTGGAAATTGGTAGCTACGATATTGTGGGGATAACTGAGACGTGGCTTCAAGTGGACAGGGCCTGGGAAATGAATACTCAAGGCTATAAGGACAGACTGACTGACAGACAAAGAGGGTGGGGTGGCCCTGTTGGTAAGGGATGATATTCAGTCCCTTGCGCGGGGGGACAAAGAATCAGGGGATGTAGAGTCCGTATGGATAGAGCTGAGAAATTCTAAGGGTAGAAAGACCTCGTGGAAGTTATCTACAGGCCCCCAAACAGTAATATGGATGTCAGGTGTAAGTTGAATCAGGAGCTGAAATTGGCCTGTCGCAAAGATGTTACTGCAATTGTAATGGGGGATTTCAACATGCAGGTAGGCTGGGAGAATCAGGATGGTATTGGACCTCAAGAAAGAGACTTTGTGGAGTGCCTCCGAGATGGATTATTATTACAGCTGTTGCTGGAGCCTACCAGGGAGAAGGCAATTCTGGATCTGGCATTGTGTAATGAACCAGAATTGATCAGGGACCTCGAAGTGAAGGAGCCATTAGGAGGTAGTGACCATAATATATTAAGCTACAATCTGCAATTTGAAAGAGAGGGTACAATCGGTAGTGACAATATTTCAGTTGAATAAAGGGAACGATAGAGCTATGAGGGAGGAGCTGGCAAAGTTCAATGGTACTATACCTTAGCAGGGGTGACAGTGGAGGATCATTGGCAGATATTTCTGGGTATAATGCAGAAGATACAGGATCAGTTCATTCCAAAAAGGAAGAAAGATCCTAGGAGGAGGCAGGGGTGGCTGCGGCTGACGAGGTAAGTTAAGAAACATATAAAGTCAAAGAGAAAAAGTATAACATAGCAAAGATGAGTGGGAAAACGGAGGACTGGGAAGCTTTTAAAGAACAACAGAGGATTACTTAGAAGGAAATACGCAGAGAAAAAATGAGGTACAAAGGTAAACTGGCCAAAAATATAAAGGAGGATAGTAAAAGCTTTTTTAGGTATGTGAAAGGGAAAAAATTGGTTAAGACTAAAATTGAGCCCTTGAAGATGTAAACGGGAATATATTACGGGGAACAAAGAAATGGCAGAAGAATTGAATTGGTACTTCAGATCTGTGTTCACTGGGGAAGACACAAACAATCTCCCAGAGGTAACAGTGGCTGAAGGACCTGAAACAAAAGGAATTTATATTTGCCAGGAATTGGTGTTGGAGAGACTGTTAGGTCTGAAGGTTGATAAGTCCTTGTGGCCTGATGGTCTACATCCCAGGGTACTGAAGGAGGTGGCTTGAGAAATCGTGGATGCGTTGGTGACTATTTTCCAGAGTTTGATAAATTCCGGATCAGTTCCTGCGGATTGGAGGGTGGCTAATTTTGTACCACTTTTTAAGAAAGGTGGGAGAGAGAAAGCAGGAAATTATAGACCAGTTAGTCTGACCTCAGTGGTGGGGAAAAATGCTGGAGTCAATTATAAAGGATGAAATTACAACACATCTGGATAGTAGTAACAGGATAGGACAGAGTCAGCATGGATTTGTCAAGGGGAAATCGTGCTTGACTTACATTCTCAAAAAATTCCAGAAGATAACTCGGAAGATGGACAAGGGAGATCCAGTAGATGTAGTGTACCTGGACTTTCAGAAAGCCTTTGATAAAGTCCCACACAGGAGGTTAGTGAGCAAAATTAGGGCGCATGGTATTGGGGGCAAAGTACTGACTTGGATTGAAAGTTGGTTGGCTGACAGGAAACAAAGAGCAGTGATAAACGGCTCCCTTTCGGAATGGCAGGCAGTGACCAGTGGGATACTGCAGGGATCTGTGCTAGGACTGCAGCTTTTTACAATATATATTAATGATATAGAAGATGGTATTAATAGTAACATTAGAAAATTTGCTGATGATACAAAGCTGGGTGGCAGGGTGAAATGTGAGGAGGATGTTCGGAGATTACAGGGTGACCTCGACAGGTTAGGTGAGTGGTCAGATGCATGGCAGATGTAGTTTAATGTGAATAAATGTATGGTTATCCACTTTGGCAAGAACAGGAAGGCAGATTACTACCTAAATGGAATCAATTTAGGTAAAGGGGCAGTACAAAGAGATCTGGGTGTTCTTGTACACCAGTCAATGAAGGTAAGCATGCAGGTACAGCAGGTAGTGAAGAAGGCTAATAGCATGCTGGCCTTCATAACAAGAGGGATTGAGAAAAGAAGGAAAGAGGTTCTTCTGCAGCTGTACAGGGCCCTGGTGAGACCACACCTGGAGTATTGTGTGTAGTTCTGGTCTCCAAACTTGAGGAAAGACATTCTGGCTATTGAGGGAGTGCAGCGTAGGTTCACGAGGTCAATTCCTGGAATGGAGGGACTGTCTTATGTTCAAAGATTGGAGCGACTGGGCTTGTATACCCTTGAGTTTAGAAGGCTAAGAGGGAATCTGATTGAGATGTATAAGATTACTAAGGGAAAGGACACTCTGGAGACAGGAAACATATTTCTGCTGATGGGTGAGTCCTGAACCAGAGGACACAGCTTAAAAACAAGGAGTAGGTCATTTAGGACAGAGATGAGGAGAAACATCTTCACCCAGAGAGTGGTGGATGTGTGGAATGCTCTGCCCCAGAGGGCAGTGGAGGCCCAGTCTCTGGATTCATTTAAGAAAGGGTTGGATAGAGCTCTCGTGGATAGTGGAATCAAGGGTTATGGAGATAAGGGATCAGGATACTGATTTAAGGATGATCAGCCATGATCATAATGAATGGTGGTGCAGGCTCGAAGGGCAGAATGGTCTACTCCTGCACCTATTGTCTATCCTTGAGCCCACAACACGGCCCACTTTTTTCCCCATTTTATATAACAATTCAAGTATAAATCTTGTCACAAAAAGTATTAAAGGAATTTGGGACTTCAGAGTGATATATTACAGTCATATCACTGCTTTAACTTCACCTCACTCCCTTCTCCAGTGCCGAGGTAGATCTTTGAAGTGTTTGTTGAGATTTGGGATCTGACTGTTGCAAAATGCAGCAGGATCTGAAACAAAAACAGAAATCGCTGAAGAAACTCAGCAGATCTAGCAGCATGTGTGGGGAGGAAGCAGAGTTAATGTTTCAGATCCGGTGACTCTTCATCAAAACGGAAGGATCTAACTTGGATTTATGAGCTCAGTTATGCTGGGGGAGCTGGTGACAATGGGGACTACAGTCCCCAGAGGTATCCAAGGTATTTGAATGAAAAGAGAATACTGCAGATGCTAGAAATCTGAAGCAAACACACCAAATGCTGGAATAATTCTGAAGAACAGTCATACCAGCCAGGAAACATTTAACCACTTGTTTCTCTCTTCTCACTTTCCCCAGCCCTTTTCTGTACTTGTGCCAGGGAATTTGAACATGGGAGGTCTAATATGCACCAGAAAGACAGATTTGTCGGCCTTGAAGCCCTTCTGACATAATTTCACTGTTGGAATGTAGTGTGGAAGCGGGTCATTCATCCCATTGAATCCACACCGACCCTCTGAACAGCATCCCACCCAAACCCACCCCACCCGTGGAACCCTTCTTCATTTCCCATGGCCAATTCACCAAGCCAGCACATCCTTGGACTGTGGGAGGAAACTAGAGCACCTGATGGATGCGTGCGCACACACTCATGACATCAGAGCAGAAATTAGGCCATTGGCCTATTTGAGTCTGCTCCACCATTCAATCATGACTGATAGGTTTTTAAAGTGTGACTTTGGAAAAGCACAGCAGGTCTGGCAGCATCTGAGGAGCAGGAGAATCTACCTTTTTGGGCAGTTTCCCTTAATTGGGAATGAGGCTTGTGGGCCGGGGGACTGAGATAAATGGGAGGGGGTTAGGGCTGGGGGAATGATGACTGGGAATGTGATAGATAGATGAAGGTGTGGGTGGAAATAATAGGTTGGAGGGGAGGGTGGAGCAGATGGGAAGGGCGGAAGAGGTACAGGAAGAACCAGTCAAGGGAGATGACCAAGTTGGAGACTTGGGACTGAGATAAGGTTGGGGGAGGAAAAATGAGGAAACTGGTGAAATCCACATTGATCCCATGTGGTTCAAGGGTGGAGGAGTGGGAAGTGGTGGAGATACGCTGGAGAGCATTGTCGATCATGTGGAAGGAGAAATTTAGTTTTTGAAGGCGGTGGCCATTTGGGATGTTCCATGGTAAAATTGGACATCCTGGGAACAGATACAGCAGAGGTGGAGGAATTGGTCACGAGTGCTGATGTTTTTACAGGAGATAGGCTGGAAGGAGGTGTAATCCAGGTAGCTGTGGGAGTTGTGTTTTTGAGCCAAGCTCCTAGGAGTGACAATCGCCAACAATCTGTCGTGGATCACCCATATTGATGCAACCATCAAGAAGATACAATAGTGTCTTTGCTTCCTCTGGAGGCTAAGGAAGTTGACATGTCTATAAGGACACTCTCCAACTTTTATCTCTGTACCATAGAAACCTTGCAATCTGGGTGCATCACATCTTTCTATGGCAACTACTCTGCCCATGACTGTAAAACTATAGTGTGTTTTGAACACAGTCCAGTCCATGCAAGCCAACCTTCCATCCATTTGATTTCACCTACACTTCTGGCTGCCTCTATCGACATCATCAAAGACCAGGAACAAGTGAGGACTGTCGATGCTGGAGATTAAAGTCAAAATGCTGTGCTTTTCCAGTGCCACACAAGTCAGGCAGCATTCCAGAAGCAGGAGAATAGATGTTCAGGCATAAGGTAAAAATAATGACTGCAGATTCTGGATTAGTGGTGCTGGAAGAGCACAGCAGTTCAGGCAGCATACGAGGAGCAGTAAAATCGACATTTCGGGCAAAAGCCCTTCATCAGGAATACAGGCAGAGAGCCTGAAGGGTGGAGAGATGAGTGAGAGGACGGTGGGGGTGGGGAGAAAGTAGCATAGAGTACAATAGGTGAGTGGGGGAGGGGATGAAGGTGATAGGTCAGGGAGGAGAGTGGAGTGGATAGGTGGAAAAGAAGATAGGTAGGTAGGACAAGTCACTTCAATCCCAGGACATCAATGTGGACTTCAACAGTTTCCTCATTTCCCCTTCCCCCACCTCACCCCAGTTCTAAACTTCCAGCTCAGCGCTGTCCCCATGACTTACCCTACCTGCCTATCTTCCTTTCCACCTATCCACTCCACCCTTTTTCCCCCCCCCCCGCCTATCACCTTCATCCCCTCCCCCACTCATCTATTGTACTCTATGCTACTTTGTCCCCGTCCCCACCCCCACCCCCACCCCCACCCTCCTCTCACTTATCTCTCCACCCTTCAGGCTCCCTGCCTGTATTCCTGATGAAGGGCTTGTGCCTGACACGTCGATTTTACTGCTCCTCGGATGCTGCCTGAACTGCTGTGCTCTTCCAGCACCACTAATCCAATTCAGCCCTACATCATCAAAGACCACTCCCACCCAGTTATAATCTCTTCCAGACTCTTCCTAGAAAATTCAAAACTTAAACACATGTAACATCAGATTCAAGAACAGCTTGTTCACCTGCTGTTATTAGACTTCTGAGTGGACCTTTCAAATTTCTCAAACCTAATGTCAATCTCGCCTTTGGGTGCACTTTCTTTGCAGCAGTAACGCTGTATTCCTCGCTCTGTTCTATTCCCCCCTGTGATCTCTGTATGTTATGACCTGCCTGAACTGCTCGCAAAACAGAACTTTGTACCATACCTGGGTACGTGTGACAATAATAAATCAAATCAAATCAAATCAAAACTTGCTCTTCCTTGAAAAGAGTAACGTGCCTCCACCCAAGAGAGCAGTCAGGATGTCGGTTTGACAACACATCTGAAAGATTCCCTCCGCGTTGCATTGTCACTCGGGTCTACCGCCTCCGCTCTGCGCTCTGGAATTCCCTCCCTGAAGCTCTTGGCTTCTCTACCTCCGCCTGCAGCTGTAAGGCCGGGAGAATAGAAGGGAAGAGGCTGTGGTTAGGCCTACTGCAATCGTTGAATGACTTCCCTCTGTCCCCAAATTCAGAGCTGGAAGCGTGATGCGATTTCAACTGTTGTGAAATAGTGTTGAATGACTGTGGGTTTTGCTAGTGTGCGCTGCTTTTCCCCTATCTGAGAGTTAACCTTCGCTGTCTCTGATCCCTGTTAACACTTGAGCTCTCTCATTATGAATGCAACCGCGCTCATTGTTAATCGAGCAGCCGTGCGGAACTGCAGTGTGTTGTTCTGCATACCTGCCTCTCGGGTAACCGTAAACTCGATTTGTTCTGATTAATTTTTAAACCAGGAGCAAGTCTCCGAAAGCCTCCCCGATTTGAATTTCTGAAGGAGTCCGAGCGCCGCGTGGATATACAAGTCTCCGCGTGTCCAGGCGTTTAGTTTTGCGTTGCTCGCAGAGCACAGCCCACCTTCCGAATCATTTGCAAGAGAGCATCAGCGGTGGCTTTCCTGAACTTAGGTCTTTAACAGCCGATGAAGAGTTTTGTGAAGTGTAGTCTAGTAATGTTGCAATGGAGGAAATGTGCTCTGAGACTTTGCTGTTGGGGATTTTGCTGACCACAATGTGGTAAAGGAGAGGCATCTGCTGTTGTTTTTTTTTGATCATCTTGATTTAAGGGATTAAAAATTGCCCAGTCTGCAGACAATCCCTGTGCTCTTGACAAACGTGTGAAAAATGAGGGATGATCTTATTGAAATTCACATGATTCTGAGGGATGGTTTGACAGAGGAAGTGATGGGAAGAAGTTTCCATTCGTCAGACAATCTCAGCTCCAGATTATAGTTACAGAATAAAGGAACAGACATTTAAAACAGTTGCAAGAAAGTCTCTTCTCCCAGAGAGGGGTAATGAATGTCAGTTTCTCTACCTCAGTGTTCATGGAAAGCATTTGAAAAGTTTTTGAAATATCAAAAGTTGAATTGGCATAGAAGAGGAACAGAGGCCGAGGACAGATCAGCCATGATCAAGGAGAACGGTGCAGCAGACATAAAGGGCCGAATGGCCCACTCCACATCCTACTCCTTATGAAAAAGGAGCAGGAGTAGGCTATTTAGCCTGTCAAGCCTGCTCAGCCAGTCAATAAGCTAATGCCTGATACTATACATTCCTGCAGCAGGTGGGACTTCAACCCACGTCTCATGGTCTCCAGGTAGAGACATGATCACTGCACCACAACAATCCCATGTGACTGACTGATTTTCTTGTAACCTCAAGTGGGTGGCTCAGTGGTTAGCGCTGCTGCCTCACAGTGCCAGGAACCCGGGTTCAATTCCCACCTTGGGCATCTGTCTGTGTGGAGTTTGCACATTCTCCCTGTGTCTACGTGGGTTTCCTCCGAGTGCTCCGGTTTCCTTCCACAATCACAAAGGTGTGCAGGTCAGGGTGAATTGGCCATGCTAAATTGCCCATGGTGGTTGGTGTATTAATCGGAAGGAAATGGGTCTGGGTGGGTAACTCTGCGGAGAGTCGGTATGGACTTGTTTGGCCAAAGGGCCTGTTCCCACACTGTAGGGGACTCTAATCTCCATTCCTGCATCCTCTCCAAATCATTGCAATGATGTAGTTTGTGTTTTCCAGAGAGGGGGAGACAGGATGGTGATTCAACAGAGCCACTGAAGGTGTGGCACTCCCTCAATCTTGCGTGAGGAGGGTCTGCTTTACAGTTGCATCAAAGTATTCTTGTTGAGGTTTACCTTCATGAATTTATAGAGAGCCTGAGGAATGTGATTTTTAAAGAAAATTAAACTCTTCTTTCACATTGCGGCTTGCATTTCATCTCGAGTCATGGATGTCAGAGAAACTTTGGGGGAAAGATCTGTAGGCTCCCACCTTGAAGCCTCCTCCATATCTGACCAGCCACTGTGTGTTCTGAGTAAGAGTAAGTGTTAAAATGCAGTGAGTGAGGCATCATGTCTAAGAATTACAAGCTTAATTCTTGTGTTGTGTTCACTATACTGGGGCTCTGTGGATCTCTGACCAACTGGTGAGCCATTATGTTTATTGACAGGGCCGGGCTCAGGGTAGGGGGTGGGAGGGTTGCCAAGGAGCTCTACTCCTGGGATGGCATGTGTTGGTGGCTGAGGAGGGAGGAGGTTTGTGATTCTGATGATTGGTTGGAGAACATTGTGCTCCTGAGGTGGGGAGTTTGTGTGGTTCTTTTGTCAGTGTTTATTCAGGGTTGCAATGTTCTTGTCTGTTTGGTAAACTGCGGTGCTCAGTATTACCGATGAGGTGAGGCTGTGGTGAGATTTACTGTGTGCTGCACCATCTGTTCGTCAATCCTCTGAAGGGACAGCTCTGTTCCCTGTGGACTGTGAATTGTGTACAATCTAACTGAGCTGCTGTTACCTGACTGCATCACTGGTGAAATGTTTTCTTTGTTTTTGGTGTTTGAGGAAGTAATTGTTTGCCCCCATTCCATTTTCAGACTGTTCAAGTCTGTGTGTTCTGGGGTAAATCAGTTATTGGTGTTGGGGGGGTGGGAGCAGGGCTGCTGCAATTAGTAATGATTTTAATACGGGTGGGGGGGTGTAGAAGGGAGAGGTTTAAGGAGGAAGGAAAAAGAAGCAGGAACAGGTCATCTGGTGCTCCAGTCTGCTCTTCCATTTAATAAGATCATGGCTGATCTTTTTGGGGACTCGACTCCACTTACCCGCCCCTCATCTGAACCCTTAATCCCTTTAATAATCAAAAATCTATCCTTGCCTATAAAAAAACATTCAGTGAGGTAGCTTCAACTGCTTCCTGATGAAGGGCTTATGCTCGAAACGTCGAATTCTCTATTCCTGAGATGCTGCCTGGCCTGCTGTGCTTTGACCAGCAACACATTTTCAGCTGTGATCTCCAGCATCTGCAGACCTCATTTTTTACTCAACTGCTTCACTGGGCAGGGAATTCCACAGATTCACAACCCTTTGGGTGAAGAAGTTCCTCTTCAACTCTGTCAGAAATCTGGTCCCCCTTATTTTGAGGCTCTACCTCTAGTTTCACCTTTTGATGAAAGCAACCTCTCTGCTTTTATCTCATCTAATCTCTTCGTAATTTATATATGTTTCTATCAGATCCTCCCACCCTTAATTTGCAGCGCGTATAGTCCAGTGAGTGTTAATGGGCAGAATGACTCTTTCTCATTTGCCAACCATACAAGGGAAGATTGATGGAGATTACACCGAATGGTGAGAAAGCAAAACTTAGTTTGAGCTAGTTGTGATAGTAATGTCCCTGGATTAGTTAATCCAGAGGCCTAGGCTAAAGCTCTAGGGTCATGGTTTCAAATCCCACCATGAAATTTAAATAATTCCTGAATATATCTGGAATCAAAATTTCATTCCAGTACGAGGGACCATGGAGCAATCATTAATTTGTCGGAATCCCATTCTTGTTAAAGTCTAGCAATTGTGTCCCACGTGACCCATAACAATATGCTTGACTCTTAACTGCTCTCTTGGAAAAATAGAGATGAATCACAAATGCTGAACTTGTCCACAGCCCATAGATTTGTGAGGGGTGGGGGTGGCAGAGAGAGAGAGAGAGAGCTGGGAGAATGAGATGAATAAAACTGCTTGGAGTAAAACAATACTTTGCTAAACCTATACCAGGCACGATTCAGGCCACACTTTGTATCTGTGAACAGCTTTTGGACCCCATATCTTAAGAAAGATCTACTCGAACTGGAGCCCAGAGAAGGTTCAGTCAGTTGCTCCTGGGTTTGGAGCAGTTATCTTGGGGTGAGGAGTAGCTTGGGCTTGTAATATAGAAGATTGGGAGGGGATCTTTATTGGAACATAGAAAATTCATAGGACACTTAACGACAGGGTAGATGCATAAAGAGACTCTCCACAAGAGAGAAATGAGGATAATCTGAGTAAGAGCTCGTCCATTTGGGACAGATGAGGAGGAATTTCTTCTTGTGGGAGTGGTGAGTTTGTGGAATTCTTTATTGTCGAGGTCTGCAAGACTGGGAAATCAAGTATATTCAAGGCTGAACTGGCAGCATTTTAATCCATAAGGGAATCACTGATGATGGGGATAGGGAAGGAAAGTGGAGTTGAGCACTATTAGATGATGATGAGGAGGAGGACGAAGTGCTGGTGTTGGATTGGGGTGGACAAAGTTAAGACTCACTCAATGCCAGGTTATAGTCCAACAAGTTTATTTGGAAGTACTAACTTTCGGAGCACTGGTCCTTCAGGTAGCTAGTCCTGAACTCACCAAAATCTAGTACTTCCCAATAAATCTGGACTATAACCTGGTGTTGAGTTTTAATTATGCTATGATTTCATTTCAATGGCAGAACAAAAGACTTGATGGCTTGCTTACATTCCTTTGTCTTGAAGCATATCTTAACACTGTTTTAGCAGTGAGGAGTGTGTTGCTAAGGCCTGCTCTTCACAATAAGTGATCAGTGTGTTAGAGACTGAAAGGTGAGTTCGATGCCTTCTGACATGCTTATGGTCACGAGTCATTTTTGGGCTATCAGTGATTGTGACATGAGGATAGTGCCTTATATACACACATCATCATGCACATTGGAACTCAAATGCTGTTGAGAAAGTAGATAGAAGATTGAAAAGGAAGATCTGTGTAACTTGAAATTTTTGAGACTGAGCGAAATGAATTCAAGTTTGAAAGTAAGGGTTTGGATGGATATAAAATTTGAGATAAAGGTCAACTACAGTTTGATTTGTCAAATTGACCACTTTCTGTTTTCATTTTTAAAAAAAAAATTGTTCATGGGATTTGAGCATTGCTGCCTGGGCCAGTGTTTATTGCCCATCCCCAATTATCTTGGAGAAAATGGGCTGCCCTCTCAAACCCCTGCAGTCCTCGGGTATAGAAACACCCACTGTGTTATTAGGGAGGGAGTTCCAAGTTTTTGACCCAATGACAGTGAAGGAACGATAACGTAGTGTCTCAAAGCTGGTCTTTTTTTTTCCCCCCCAAAAGCTGTTTCTTTTCTCAAGGATACTATGTCCTTGATTTTTTTTTCAGAGGGGTCTTAAACAGGCCAGGCTCCAAGTTAGACTAGTTTGGTACAGAAATGAAAAGGATTTTGAGAGACCTTTGTATGTAAACAGATGAGACTTCAGGCCAAAGTGGTTATGTTTTAGAAGTGACCTATATAATGGAAGGGGAGTGGTCAGCTCTCTAGCTGAGCAGTTCAGTCCAGGACTAGTTAGGAGTTCAACAGTGGGCTGTGTGGAAACTGTTTCCTAAACACGCTTTTTCTGCCCTTCTGACTTCAACCTGTAAGCATCTATTCCATTTTGTTTAACTGTATTTTAAGTCGGGGAGGGAGGGGGGTTTGCTTACTGGGACTGTTGTGTATATTTGAAACAGCATAATTAAGGCTAAATTGGATAGACTGAGTTCTGAAGGGGTTCTTTATTCTGTCCTTTGTTTCGTTGTGTAATTTTGTGAATAACGTTTCTTGTCTGTTTTAAAACCTGGCAGTCAGCCTCACTAACTGACTCTGGGTAATTTTCACTGTACCCTCAGCAAAACAAATTGCAAAGTTATGGTCTGGGCTTCCTACTTAAAGTGTTTGAGTGGTGAGGCCTAGTCCATAACAGTAGTTTTGAAAAATGCATTCATGGGATGTGGGTATCGTTGGCTAGGCCATCATATAATGCCCATCCCTAGTTGCCCTTGAAGGTAGTGGTAGCCTGCTGCCTTGAACTGTGCTGTGATAGATTCATTAGGATGGGCGTCTAGGATTTTGACCCAGTGACAGTGACATATCTCCAAGTAACAGTGGTGAATTTCTCAGAGGGAAACGTGCAGATGGCGGTGTTCCCGACACACCTGCTGCCCTTGTCCTTCGAGATGGTGGGTTGGTGCAGTCGAAGGGTGCTTCGTAAATTCCTGCAATGTAGCTTGTGTGTAAACTCTTGCTGCCATTGTGTGTCAGTGCTGGAAAGCCGCGATTTGTTAAAGTGGACCACTTTGTCTGATAAGACTACAGAGAATAATTATTCAGAAGTTTAATGATAGTGATTAATTCAAAATTAGTACACAGTCAGAAATGCTAATGTTCTTCAGATTTCAATGCCTTTCTCAATCGCAGATCGGTTTCCCTGAGGTAACTTGCTGTGTTTGTTGCTAGGACTTTGATCTGCAGTCTGCTCTAACCATAGTATTGTGTTTTAGTTGTTAGTGACTCAGGGACTTGTTTTTGTTTTTATTCAGGCCTCAACAGGATGATGATGTCACTGGCATTTATTGTCCATTCCCAAGTGTGGTCTCATTCCAGAGGATGTTTGAGTCACATTGCTGTGGGTCTAGAGTCACATGTCGGCCTGACTGGGTAACGAAGGCAGATTTCCTTCCCTAAGCACATCAGTGAACCTGATGAATCTTTTTTTTCCTTTTTCTCCAAACAATTGATGATAACTCTAACTGAGACTAACTCTATACTCCATTCAACTGAATGGTAATTCCAATAATGTTGAGATTTGTACCCATTTTCCTAGAAGATTCACCATGTCCTCTAGATAAATAGTCCAGTGACATTACCAATATGCCACCATGTTAAATCATAAAATGTAGGAGTAGAAGTAGGTCTATTTGAGTTTGCTCTGCTGCTCAATGAGATCACGTCGATCTTTCCCCAATGTTACAACTGGACTGTCCTCCCAACTATCTAACCCTAATCCTTACTGAACCCAGTTTTGCAAATCTTGTCTTGAGACTAGACTAATCCTGGCTTGTGGTCAAAAAGTGTGGCACTGGATAAGCACAGCAGGTCAGGCAGCATCCGGGGAGCAGGAGAGTTGATGTTTCAAGCATAAGCCCTTCATTAGGAACGTGGTCCACGTTCCTGATGAAAAGCTTATGCCCGAAACATTGACTCTCCTGCTCCTTGGATGCTGCCTGACCTGCTGTGCTTATCCAGCACCACACTCTCAACTCTGATCTGCAGTCCTGGCTTGTCTTTTTGTGTGTTTTGGTTTAGCTGATTCCTCAATACATTGGTGGTGCTGTCGGTTTCAGCAAACCTGGTCTTTGACAGAATAGAATTAATGAATAGTCAACATGATGTTAAAAGGGGCCCGTCTTGTGAAGCCAATGTATAATGAATCTTGTGAGGAAGTAACTGGGTAGAAGCCTTCATGCAATCCTCCTCAGTCGCTGCCAAACCTTCTCCATGATATCTTTTTAAACATTCAAAAGCATAAATGCAACACTTCATGTCCTTCCTTATCACCATCTCAGAACCTAAACACACCTTCTGAATGAAAGAGTGATTCACCTACAGGTGTTTTGATTCAGTTTGTTCATGATCTGGAATTTTTCACAATGGATTGGCTGAATGTGTATAGTTGAGTGTTTTGCAGAATGGCCCCTTGAAGTCTGTGGCCTCAACTCTGACTTCCAGTTGCTGCATTTGAACTGTTTCAGTACCTGAGGAGTCATAAATGGTGCTGAATACTGAGCAATCATTGGCAAACCTCCCCACTTTTGACCTTTTTTAGATGGAGGGAAGGTCAGTGGCAAAGCAGCTGTAGATTGTTAGGCCTAGGGCACTATGATGAGGAACTCCTGCGGAGATGTCCTGGATGACTGACCTCAAACAAGCACAACCATCTTCCTCAATTACAACATTTAAAAAACATTGGTAAGTCCATGATTAGGAAGGGTTTGGAGGGATGTGGGCCAGGAGCAGGCAGGTAGGACTAGTTTAGTTTGGAATTATGTTCAGCATGGATTGGTTGGACTGAAGGGTCTGTTTCCATGATGTATGACTCTCTTTGACTCCAGGGTATATGACTCTATATGATTCTAACCAGTGGGAGAGCTCTTCCTTCTCCCCATTTCCCACGTCTTCAGTTTTTCTAGGGTTCCTTGATCCACTCAGTCAAATGCTGCCTTTGATATTAATGGCAGTCACACTTCCTACTGTGAGTTCAGCTGTTCTAGGAGCTCTGTAGATTTGGCAGAATTCAAACTGACCGAGTTGTAAGCAAGTTATTGCTGAATAAGTGCTACTCGATAATACTATCAATGACCCCTTTCCTCACCTTGCTGATTACTGAGAGTAGACTAGGGCATTAATTGACTGACTGTATTGGATTTGTCCTGTAGATGGGACATATCTGGACAGTTTTCCACACTACCAGGTAGATGCTAATGTTGAAACTTTGGATGAATGTTTCTATTATTGTTAATATTGTTGTGATTTGGGAATTTGGATTTCAAAGTAAGAGTGAATGCTCCAATCTCCCCTTTTTAAATGTGCAGCCTCTTTATTTAAAGATGAAATCCGTTTTCAAAGTATTGATGTAAACATGATCAGTGCCTGAAACATAGTCTCCATCTGTAAAGCAGCTCCTTTTTGAATGTGTATCACATTTTTATAAATCTCCAGTGCATTTTAAAATAAGCTTTGGTGCAATGATTGTTTTGGAATACTGAATGGTGTTTTTTTTTTCATTTTAAATTTTAGAAACTAAGATCTCTTTTATCAACTTACCAGCAGCCATTCCTTAGTCTCACAGCACAGTAACAGGCCCTTTGGCTCACCATGTTTCTACCAACCAACCAACAAATGCGAAACTACACTAATCGCTACTTGATCAATAGCCTTCAGTGTCCTGGTATTGTAATTGCTCATCCAGATGCTTCTTAAATCTGGAGTACCTGCTTCCACCATCCCCTCAGGTCTCATGTTCTTCTACTCTCTGGGTGAAAAGATTTTGTTTTTCTCCATTCTCCTCCAAACCACTTGCTCCTCACCCTAAACGTCTGCCCTTTGGTGTTTGAAGCCTCCTCAAATTCTCTTGATCTGCTATGCCCCTCACGATTTTCTACGCCTCCTCTCTCTAAGAAAAACAAATCCAGCCTGTCCAGTCTCTTCTCGTTACTGAGATTTTTCATCTCCAGCAACATCTTGGTGAATCTCCTTTGCGCTCTCTCTCTCTCTCTCTAGTGCAATCACATCCTTCCAATAGAACTGAGCGCACACAGCATTCTGTCTGTGGCCTAACCAATGTTTAATTTTCCTCCTTTATTTGAACAAACTTTCAATGTCACTCGATATCCAGGGTTTCTTGGACTTGCTGCCCTCGCCGGTCACTCCTTAGAGGGACACGCTGGCCCTGAATTTTCGCTATACTACGTTTTAAAGATTTCCACTTTGCAAACATAAGTTTATCTGCAAGTAGTTGCTCCCAGTCCATGTTTGCTAGATCCTGTCTAATGTTAGGCAAATTGGCCTTACCCCAACTTCTGCACTTTCCTTCTCCCTTTCCATTATGACGTTGAGACTTAACATTACAACCACTATCCCCAAAATGCTTGTCCATTTTAACTTGAAACACTTGTCTGTCTTCATTCCTCAGGATTACGTCTAGGGCTGTCCACAGCCCCAGTAGCACTATGTACAAACCAACACACAAAGCTCCTGAGTTTCCACCCCAAACTAATCGTTTGACACTAAAGCAGTCCTGGTTTAACATAAGTGAAGTTAGAATCTCAGGCAGTCTTATTGCTGGTTTACCTGCACCTTTTCTGTGAATTGGTTGGTTGGTTTGACTGCTGTGTCGACCTTTTCTGTGATTTTAAAACCCCTGAGACGGAGCTGGGGTTTGCTGGGCACTGGGAGGGGGGTTGGTGGGGGGAGTTGTTGTGGGGGTGGGTGGCGGGGTGTGGGGTGTGGAACGCTGTGTCGCATTTGTAGCTAATAGCAGGCTGCTCTAACCCTTCATATTTCCGTTTTGTTACCAGGGGAACCAGCCAAATATGATCCGACTTTCAGGGGCCCAATCAAAAACAGGTAAGATTCAAAACGTGTACTGTCCCCACAACTCTGGGGTAGATAATCCCAAAGAGCCTTATTGATGGAGAGGTTTCCCCCACCATGGTGCTGCGCTTTAGCTTCCCCAACCAGCAGAAACGACCTCTCAATGGCCACCCTATCAAGTCCCTTCAGAAGCTTGTATATTTCGGTATAATGCACCTCCCATCCTTCTGAGCTCCAGGAACTGATGGCCTGAATTACTCAGCTTTCCATTGTAGAACATCGTTCTTTTTCACTGGCCTGAATCCGACCGGCCTTCAGTAATCCTCTGTGCTGAAGATCTGACTTTCTGACTGACTCGAACCCTATGCATCTCGTCTGTCAAAGCAACCCAGTGAGCCTACACTCCTTCCTTTTAAATATGGATACAAAACCTGCTAACACCGGTCAACAAACATCCAAATAAGCTATTGATCTTACTTTGCTCGTTAAGTCAGTTTTTAATTCTTGGAGACTCCCAGTGTGTTTCTGGCTGGAAGGCACTGACTTGAGTCTGCAAATGTGCCAAGGTGATCGCATTCCGTTCCTCCCTGTGCCCTGATGCGATTTGAACAGGATCGATACTCAAACGCTACGCACACTTCAACTTGCGAGCCCAAGGTACAATGTGGCCTAAGTGCATAATATTAAGGTTTAGAGGAATTTTGGGGCTTATGCCTGAAATGTCGATTCTCCCGCTCCTCGGATGCTGCTGTGCTTTTCCAGCACCACACTCTCGACTCTAATCTCCAGCATCTGCAGACCTCACTTCCGCCTACCTTAATTCAGATCTCCCTTTTTTGTTAACTTTGCGATGCTTGTTTATTGAACAGAATTGTTTTTAAGTGTATGCATTAACTAGGGATTCACCTTTGCTCCTAAAAATGGAAGTACTCCGAAACTTGGGATTATTAGTTTCGCAGATGACTGTGAAGATAAAAATACTCATGAAAAGTCTATGAAAGAGACTCCCCTCCGCCCCCCCCCCCCTCAGCTATTTATAAAGCAGCACTGTTTAACCTACTGTTTCCCAGTTTTAACCGGGTACAATAACGTGATTTGAATGGGCGCGGCATAATGTAGTCTCTTTATGTTCAGTGCTCCATAGCAGCTTTCTTTTTTTTTCCCAATTTACTTTTACTTTGGTTTGTTTTTTCATCTTCTTGCCTCTCATTTTCTCTCAGTCAGAGCACACAACCTTCCTCCCACCTCCCCTCAAACCAAGGTTCAGCTTCACTGATGTTAGAAGGGTACACAGTCGACAGAATGTGGTGCTGGAAAAGCACAGCAGGTCAGGCAGCACCCTAGGAGCGGGAGTGATTCCTGATGAAGGACTTTTGCCCCAAACGTCGACTCTCCTGCTCCTCGGATGCTGCCTGACCTGTGCTTTACCAGCACCGCACTCTCATGACTGTAATCTCCAGCATCTGTAATCCTCACTTTCGCCTTGGAAGGGTACAATTGATTGTGTGAAGTACTTTGGTCGCTTAGTCAGTGTTTTGGGTTGATCAGGCTTTTGTAAACCCATTCTAATATCGTCTCATGTGGCTTGGTATTGAACTGAGTTTTGTTTGTGCTGCTGTGTTGCACCTGAGGATTGCTTTAACTAAAGGCGCTTTTTAAATGCAATTATCCTGTGGCTCCACATGAAATAGAGGCGTTCCCTATTAAAGGCACTTCAGGCATTTAGTTAAGCAACTAATTATGGGCAAAGGTGTTTATAAACTGGGAGTGAAGGGACCACCTCCTTATTGATACACGTCAGGGTGCAGTCTAATTACAACACAATGTTGTTACAAGTGTGTGGGACTTGTTCTCTGCACAACTGTCCTCTGTACAGCATTTTCCTGATTTTTTTTTTTAAACCGTGTGAAGTCCAGCCCATATAGGCATGGTGGCAGGTTGAAGCGAGCCAGAATTGTATCCTGACCAAGTATTCACTTTCAGTATCTCTGCCTGTGAGGAAAATGAGTTTTCAATTGAGACACTAACAAAACCTGCTCAAACTAAAATCACACAACACCAGGTTATAGTCCAACAGGTTCATTTGGAAGCACTAGCTTTCGGAGCGCCGCTCCTTCAACCACCTGAAGGAGCAGCATTCCGAAAGCTAGTGCTTACAGAGAAACCTGTTGGACTATAACCTGGTGTTGTGTGATTTTTAACTTTGTCCACCCCTTTCCAACACTGGCTCCTCTACATCACTGCTGGAAAGAGACCCGTGTTTTAGTGAGAGGTCAACTCGACCTGACACATTAACTTTGCTTTTTGCTCCAGTGGTGTTGGCTGACTTGAGAATTTCCATCATCTCAGACATTTTTTTGTCATCAGTTTCCAATGTCTGCAACATTTTGCTTTTTGTTTTTGTTTGCGCTGGCGTGAAGGGTCCCCGTAGACGTTGGGCTGTGTTGCCCCCATCCTGGTTTAAGGATTTATGGCCCTCATTTTTCCTTTTGCCAAATTTGAAACCTTTTAGCTGAAAGTTTTGAATTTTTCCCTATATGTCCAAACATCTCTCTCAAAACAACAACAAAAGGCATTTTAAAGATGAAGATGACCAGGCCACTGATGCCCCGTCCTTTAGGGAAGACATCATGAAAGCTGACTCCAGCTGAGGGGTTGAACAGGGAGCGACAGTTACTTTAATGTTGTGAGCAATTTTCCTGTGCTCTCTGGCTAGAAGGATTCAGGCATGTGGCTAACACAACGTAAACGTAGGGTATATAGGAAAGTGCTCAAATTCCAGGGCAGTCCTAGTCAAGTGGCAGTGCTCAACAGGCAGCTGATGTCTTCAGATGGAAGATGAACCAGAAAAGGAGGAGGAAAACTCAGAAGAGTTTTTGATTGACATGGCCAGCGAGCAGGATTCTCTTTCACTCCTTTTTTTTTAATGCGATCAAGACATTCTGTGGAGCTACTTCGTCTGTCCTCATTTGTGAATTAACCTTGACTATCATGTATTGTTTAAGTTAGGAGTTAAAGGTTTAGCTGTAACGAGCAAAGCTTGAGCAGAGAAATGTTTCACAAATGAGATATTCAAATTGTCAAGGCTACTAGCTAGAAGTCATGCGGTGAGATCTTTAGGTAAAAGAACAGATTATGTCTGTGAAAAGACAAGATAGCATGAGACATGTGGGCATTTGATTGAAGTGTGGGAATTGTAATATGTATGCAGTAGTCTGCACAAAGATCAAAGATGTTTGGTCACCCATTAGAGTGAGTTTTACACCTCATGATATGAAGTTTACCATGATGCACCTGGACATGAAATAAATGACCATAACTTATTGACGAGTCTAAATGTTTATAAAGTTGATCCCATTCCATTTTCTGTCTGATTTAAGTAATATATCACATGTAGGCTGTTGCATCTTAACAAACTTAATAAACTATCTTCAAAACTCCTTACGAATGGTTCACTTTTTATATTTGATAACGATGATCCTGAAACGCAAAACGTACACTGGGAAGGTCAGGATGTGGTGCTCAAGAGTAAAGGGGATGGGATGGCTGAGTGGTATTGTCTCTGGACTGCTAATCTAGAGACCCTGGTAATGTTCTGAGGACCCCATTTCAAATCCCTCCAAGACAGATGGTGGAATTAAATATATCTGGAATTAGAGGTCTAATGATGACTGTAAATCCATTGTCAATTGTCAGTGAAAAAATGTCCTTCAGGGAAGGATACTGCCATCCTTAACTGGTCTGGCCTACTTGTGATTCTAGACCCACAGCAATGTGGTTGACTCCTAACAGCCCTCTGGGCAATTACAGATGGCCAATAAATGCTGGTCTAGCCAGTGACACCCACATCCCATGAATAAATAAAACATAAAATTGATGGACTGTCTCCAAAGCCCTTGGATGGTACCAATCTGTGGAGCTATCTGGGGGCCAGTGCTCTCCAGGTGCTGAGCGGACATTTCAATCATTGATTTTTTTTTCTCTGGTTATGAACTCCAGTACCTCTGTCCATCTTTTGCTTGCAGGAGTTGCACTGACATCATCTGCTGCGTGCTGTTTATGGTCTTCATTTTGGGTTACATGGTCGTGGGGATATTGGGTAAGTATTGCATTGGGTTTAATTTTGTCTTCCTCAGTCACTATATTGCCATGATTTGTTGTATCTGATTTTAAACTCCCACCCTGTGGCCTCCTCCATCACACGCAGACCTTCTCTCCCTCCACTCCAACCTTTTACACCTGAGTGACTTTCGTATCTTTTGATCTAAGATGGCAGGTGATCAGTGGATCCAATCTTTGGGGAAGAGGAAGAATATTATCTGTTATGCCTTCTCTCACTCTGTATGTTACCCAAAGAGCATCAAGACAAATTGCACCTCGTTTATCTATAAGAATCTCCTATATGGACTCTGAAAGAGGCCACTCAGCCTCTCAATCCTCCTTCACCACTCGATCCAATCATAATTGATCTCCTACATAAAATCCACATTACTGAAACTAATCTGGACCAATAACACTGGTATGGTGTGTTGGCGGAGTCTAGGAATTCTGCTATGCATAATGCACCTCCCTGTTTCCTATCTGCCATCTACAAGGCACAACTCAGGAGTGTGATGAAACATTCCCTACTTGTTCGGTGTGTGCGGCCCCAAGAACACTTGGGAAGCTTGACATCGTCTCACTCAAAGCACCTGTTTTGATGCAATGTGTTTTAATGTCTGCAAGATGAATTAGACAATTGTTGTTTTCAACAGTCAAGCACCACCATTAGTTGATTGCATAATTGCAAATAAAAGCTGCACTCCACCCTCACCGCAGTTGGCTGAACCTTAATTTCCATCACTTTTTAGACTTTCCCAGGAGAGTTTGAAAATCTGTTCAACAGGTATAGAACACCACTTGCAAGGTGGTTTATGGATGTTTACACTGTTGGATGGGTTGTGAATGCTACAAAGACTGAGCTCAGTGAATGTTTATGACACAAACACGAACATCTTTGGAATCCTGCCTAATATTTACACAGCAGGACAGGGCAGGGACCAGTTAATTCGTGGCACTGAGACATCCTGCTTTTTGTTCTTCCTTTTAAATAAAGTGGTTCTGTTTGCAAAAGGGGCTGGTACTGAGAGAGCCACCAAGGATCCCTCACCTTCAATGATAACATTTCTTGGCTAGAACATGGCCTTTTCTTACCTTTGGACATTTGATCAACTGCATCATGGGATCAGTGTGACTCTACTGAAAAAGAGGAGTTCTGTCCCATTGCCTTGGGCACTTCAGATTGCCTTTCTGTCCCCAAATTACCCCCAAACACCCTCTGGGCCTGATGGTGCCGTGGTCACATTACTGTTTTTGGACTGCAGACTGATCTCAACAGGAGAAGAGTTAAAGTCCAACCACAACAACTTGGAAATTTGCTCTCAGCTCGTAAAATGTAGAGTTAGAGAAACTATTCTTGATACTAATAATCATGAAGCTTGTTGTCATAAAAACCCATCTGGTTCCTGAATGTACTTTAGGGATGGAAATCTGCCGCCTTCACTTGATCTGGCCTAAATGTGCCTCCTCCAGACCCACAGCAATGAGTCAAATTCTTAATTTCACTTTGAATTTACCAGGCAAGCCACATTTTGTACCAAACTGCTGCTGTCTTAAAAATGCCTTCAGATTCTAGTGGTTCAAGTAGGTAGCTCACCACCACCGCCATGCGACCAATTCGAGATGGGCAACAGATCTTGCCAGTGACGCCCACCTCCCAGGAGTTTTTTTTTGAACATCCCATTCAAAATTCCTGTGTCCTCTTTTGATAACGCTAACTAACTAATAAACCTGTCACACTAATTCCATACTCCCCCCAACTGGTAGCAAGATGAAACTGCAGCTATACAACTTTTCATGGGAATTTAAACATGGCGATTGTAGGAATAGTTTATCACGTAGGGAGGATTCTCTCTGTAAAATTTCAATAAAAATCGAAAAATGTCATGAACCACAAAATGAATCCTCTGATTTTTCCCTACTCGTCCTCACACAGCTCTGCTCATTATTTCCTCCTCCTCAATGTGCATTCAATTCTTTTTGTTGTTCAGTACAGGCATTGCTAAAATAAAGTCACACATTTTTGGCATGGTCTCTGTCTTGCACTCGTCAGGACAATTTGCACATTTTCCTCTAATAGGGTGTGGCCTTCCATTCAGAAAGAGGTTCTGCCTAATTCTCAATTGAGTAACATAATGTAGTGCTGGTGGGATACCAAGTATGCAGACTAAATATCCCAAAGACTGGCAACTCCTCTCAAACAACGTACACTTATCTCAAACAATGCATGCTTATGTCTGTTCACAACAAGCAAGTAACGAACTGCACCCAACCAGACCATGCTTTGAAATCGCACAAGTGTCCAACATTAGATAGTAATAGGACCACATTTGCTAAATAATCTTATGCGTGAAGATTTACGCTAAGCCAATTTATATTGTCAGATGGGTTTTAGTGTGGCGCATGTGTGCATATTGGTACTAATACATGGAACTCTATTGTATACTGACAGGGGAAAAAAACATGTACACACTGTGCCTGTCTCAGCAAAAGGAAATGGGTGACAACCATTTTCATTTGTCAGGGCATTGCCATTAGAAACTAATCACCATTCAATGTGTCTGGCCTAAAATTGCAATAACACTGACCATTTGCTGTCAGTCGTCATTAACTGGTGCATCCACAATGGCAATGCCTCCTTGCAATCAGTGTCCACTTTTCAACTTATCAATACTCTCCCCTCACATAGTACAAAATGTTGATTTACCTTTATCTTGACATTGCAAATTGTCCTGATGAGTGCAAGATGAAAACTTTTGACAAAATGTCTTTTCAGATACAAAAACAGAAATTGCTGGAAAAGCTCAGTGGGTCTGGCCGCATCTGTGCAGGGAAAGCGGAGAATTAATTCTTCTGATCCAGTGACCCTTCCTGAGGACCTGAAACCTGGACCTGGACCCAAAACATTCACTCTCCACTTTCTTTCCACCAGATGTGGCCAGACCTGCTGAGCATTTCCAGCAATTTCTAATTTTGTCTTGTTTCTGATGAACCTGCAGTTCTTTTGACTGTTTTCTTCTATTGTCTTCTGGTTCCCAAAAGTTAGAACTAATCATAGTTTAGGTGTGAAACATTAGACCTACATAGAGTGTATTTCTTTCAGCTCTCCCTGTATTCAGTAAGCTGATACTGTACATTGTTACGCAGCACAGGGTTGCAGTGTGAGAATGAATCTGTCACCTGGGATATATATTCAAATAACCATCAGCTCCTGCCCTTTTATAGATTGGACAAAATAACGCACACCTTTCTCTGAAATACACATTCCTTCCCATTTGCATTTGGCACTGGCCTGTTGGCCATTTATTTCAGCAAGTCTGACTGTGTGTTTGAAATGAGCTTATTATCAGTGTTTATTGTTGACTGTTTGTTGTGGTATTTTCCAGCCTGGTTATATGGAGACCCACGTGAAGTGATCTATCCCAGGAACTCTACTGGCATGTACTGTGGCATTGGCACTAATGAGTAAGTAGCAGCTGTGCTGGGTTTTAGAGGGAGATGGCACCGAAAGACTTTGCAGCTACAAGATGTATTGTATCACCTGAGCATTGGGGTTTGGGAGTGGACTGCGGGAATCAGCTGGACCTGTTGGTTACAAGTATGTCCACGTCCATTTCAATGCATAGATACATAGATCTCCTCTGCTCATACAGTCCCTATTTTCTCTCCCTGTTCTTCCTCACAAAATGAAACACCACCTACTTCTCTGTATATTGAGTTTATTCTTCAGGATTGAGATAGCAGCAAAAGGCAGAACAGGAGTATCAGCAACTGCTGGAAAATCCTGTCCTGTGAATTGCTGTCCGGTTAGCAATATGTGTAGATTCCAGGATGATGGTTCCTCCAGTCAAATAACTTGGCAGTGAGTTTGTGAAGCTTGGTACCAGAGCTGCCTGGTACCAATGAAACTAACGGTGCATTGACGAGATGATGGGATTAAGGGGTTGGGTACGACTGTTTGCTTCGCTCAGTTGACGTCCCAGACACCTATCAATTGTGCTGGGGGGGGTGATGAAGAAATGTTTCAATGTTTCTTGGAAGTCCGCATCCTAACACATGCATTTTATTTTCCAAGGGATAAACCCTATGTCTTCTACTTTGACATCCTGAAATGTGCCTCTCCGACAGGCATCCTGGCCTCTGCCCTCAACGGCCTTCAATGTCCAACAACTCAGGTAATGTCTGTGTGAGGATTGTTCATTGCAGCACAAGGAATAGGGGTAGGCCTGCAAATACGTCTCCCCTTCCGTTGACCTCATAAGTGATTTTCAACCTTGAATCTAGCTTTCAGCATGACCCTCTATATCCCGAAGCCCCTCCATGCTCAAGTGACCTTGAGGTAGACACATTCACAAAAGAGTCGCAATCATTTAGATGAAGAAATTATGCGTCATCTACTCTGTCAATCCTCCTAGGAATTTGAGAAGTTTCCATAAAACCATCTCTCATCCTTCTGAACCTCAGGGAATAAGGGCCGAGTCTACTCAATCTTACCAAATCGGACGATTTCCCCCCATTCCAGGAACCAGCATGGTGAACTGTCATTGTCCCCTAGAGGGCAATAATTCCTTTCTTGGGTACAGACACTAAATCTGTACACCGAATTCCAGTAGTAGTCCGGTATGATTGTAATAGGATTTCAATACTTTTTTTTATACACAAGTCCCCTTGAAATGAAGACTAACTTCTTAAGTACTTGCTGTACCTACATAACGTTTTGTGATTACTACATAAGGATGCACAGATCTTGCTGTATGTCACCTCTTGCAACCGGAGCCCTGACAGGTGTCCTAACAATAGAACGTATTACAGAATCAGAATTGTTAGTGTGTAGAGGGAGGCCGTTCAGCCCACCATGCATGTGCCAACTCTCCAAATGAGCATCTTACTCAGTGCCGTTGTCCTGCTTTGCCCAGTAACCCCATACATTGTTTCCTTTTTAACATCCAAGTAATTAATGCCCTGATCAACTTTCCTCCCCCATTTTACTCTCAGGCGGTGCACACTCCATACCCTCACCACTTGCTGCACGCAAAAGATCTTCCTCCTGTCACTTTTTTTTTCCCCTTCTTGTATTAATTGCTTTAAGTCTGAGCCCACTCATTTTTGATCTTTGCAACAGTGGTAACATTCTCTGTGTATGTATTCCAGACTCCTCGTAAGTTTGAATACTTCCATCAGATGTCCTCTTGGCTGCCTTCTCTGCAAACCAAACAGGCTCAGCTACTCTAATCTATCTTCATAACTGAAATTGCCCATCCTTGTAAACCTCACCTGCGCTGTTTCCAATCCTTCACCTCGATCCTAAAATTAGGTGCTCGGAGCTAGGCTGAATACTTCAGCTGAGGTCAACTGCATCACCTCACTCTATACAGTTGCACCCTTATTAATAAATGCTGGGATAACATTTCCTTTAGTAATTGCTCTGTCCACCAACCATGTCACCTTTTTAATAACTTGTGTACATATAGACTTGCTCCTGCAACGCCTTTTGAGTTGTACCCTCTTATTTTACTGTCTCCCTATGTTCTACCGATCATCCCACATTTCTCCACATCGGATTACATCTGCCACCTATCTGCCCACTCCAACAACTTTCCCAATAACTTCTGTTTTTGAAGTTTTGCACTTTCCTCCTCGCAATTTACAATGTTTCCAAATATCATATCATTTCCAAGTTTTGAAATTGTGCCCTGTATCCTAGGTCTGGATATATCATGAAAAGCAAGGATTCCAACACTGCCCCCTGGGACTACCTGCAACAAATCTCCCTCCCAGACTGAAAAGCATCTATTGACCATTGCTTTCGGTTTCCTATCCCCCACTAATTTTTGTATCCATGTTGCTACTGCCCCTTATATTCTACAACCTGTAACTTTGCTGTAATTGTGCAGCCTTTTTTAAAGTCTGTGCTCACCACATTAACTGCATTGCCCTGGCCAACTCTCTGACCTCAACAAGTTCCATTAAGTTAGTCAGTTGTGATTTTCCTGGGAAAAGCTGGTTCTGTTCAATTAACTCCCATTTGCCCGCGTGAAAATTATTAAACTGTCTGCCTGTATTTTCTTGAAGAAGCACATATATTGTTTGCAAATCTGTAGTTCTCTGGCATCACCCCCAAGTCTGAGGAACATAAGAAATAGGGGTACAAGTCAGCCATTTGGCCCCTCGATCCTTCCTCGCCATTCTGTAAGATAATGGTTGATCTACCTTAGGCCTTAAGTTCTCTTTTTTTTTTCTCCTTCTCATCCCATCTTTCTTAACTCCTCAATATATCCACAATCCATTCTTCTCCTCATTAAATACTATCAGCGATCTATCTTCCATAGCTCTCTGAGGTAAAGAATTCCAGATATTCACTTCCCTCTGAGAGAAATCTCAGTTTTAGAGTCATTAGAGGTGTACAGCAAGGAAACAGACCTTTCAGTCCAACCCATCCATGCCGACCAGATATCCCAACCCAATCTAGTTCCCACCTCGCCAGCACCTGGCCCATATCCCTCCAAACCCTTCCTACTCCTATACCCATCCAAATGCCTCTTAAATGTTGCAATTGTACCAGTCTCCACCGCTTCCTCTGGCAGCTCATTCCATACACGTACCACCCTCTGCATGAAAAAGCTGTCCTTTAGGTCTCTTTTATATCTTTCCTCTCTCAACCTAAACCTATGCCCTCTAGTTCTGGACTCCCCCATCCCAGGGAAAAGACTTTGACTATCCTATCCATGCCCCTGAGGGTCCCCTTATTCTGTGACTGTGTTCCCTGATTTGAGATTCCCTGAGTAGTAGAAATATCTTCTCACCATCTACCCTGTTGAGTACCCTCTGTGAGAATCTTGTATGTTTCGATAAGATTACCCCTCATGTTTCAAAACTCCAATGAATTAAAGCCCAACCTGTTCAGCTGTTCTTGAGAAGTGAACCCTTTTCCCCAGGGAACAGTTTATTGAATTTTGTTTTAAACCTCCCTCCCACCACCTTCCCCCACCCCACCCCCCAGATCTAGCTGTTCAGCCAAATGTTACATTATTATCTTGTTCAGAACACTTGGTGCTGTGTCAGGTCATTTCTGCTGGTTTTTAACTCTCTTAAAGGTACAGTACTCCTTACACCTTCCACCTTCATAACAAGAGAGCAACTCACCATCACCTTTTCAAGGGCAACTACAGATGGGTAATAAATACTGGCCTTGCCAGTAATGTTCAAGCCCCACAAATGATTTTTTTAAAAAAATTGCAGTGCCATAGACATGATTCTGGCTGCAGTCCCTTGACAAACAATTGTTCTCGTCAGTTTTAGGAAGGGAATCCTGGTTGAGGAGTCGGATGCATTTAGGGGGGAACTCCTGTACTGCCTGCATATTCCTTTTTCAACTGCCTGATGCTATCCCTTTGTGCTGCTAGCTGGCCTGCTCTCCGTGTGGCTCTCCGCCTCGCTGAGGCACTGCCGTGACCCCAGTTGCTGCTTCAGTTTTGAATCCTGGAGCATGAGCTGCTGCATCTGATGGCATTCCCTGCTCGAGTGACTATCCAGGATATAGGGAACATCCTGAAATTCCCACATGGAGCAGGCTATGCGTCCTCATGGTCAAAGCCATTCCTTTATTTATTAACTTTGCTACTGCCAACAAAGTCTTATCAGTATTAATAAACAAATGAATTACAGTTATTAATAAAACCTTACTTCCACTGATGAATCTGACTAATATTTAACACCCCTTACAAATTGCAATAAACCAAATTTAAAACACCATTTACACGCTCTGTACTGAATTCCAAGTGAACCAAATTTGTGACAACGTTCAGCCTATGTCTCGCTCAGATATAGTCTTGAAACTGTGTGTCCCTTATGAACCAGAATTGCCAGTGTTTTCCTTTTCCTGATCATCAAGGAGCTTGCTTGAGGTTCCTGTGCTGGTTTCGCTGAAAAATTTCACAGCAATGTTAATGGAACGGATTTTAACTTTATTGCTGACCACATCGATATAAGGCTAATCCTGCTCTTGTACGTCAGAGGACTCATGCACTTTCACAGGCTGTTCCCCTCTTTTACCCCAGTTGAAATGCTCCACCTCTCTTTCTCGGCAGGTTTGTGTTTCGCAATGTCCCAATAAATTCTGGCTTCCAGTAACATCATTCGTGTCAGGAATTTCTCCTTCAATTGTCTTCGAACAGGAATACTGCAATCCTTCCATTGACCTGGCGACGACCACCCTGGTGAGTATGGCTGGTTGGAGGGTTTGAGATACAGGGAGAGGCTGAACATACTTGGACTATATTCCCTGGAGGGTTGGAGGCTGAGGGATGACCTTATACAGGTTTATAAAATCATGAGGGGCATGGATAAGATTTCTGATGAAGGGCTTATGCCTGGAACATTGACTCTCCTGCTCCTCGGATGCTGCCTGATCTGCTGTGCTTTTCCAGCACCACCATTTTTCAACTCCTCCAGCATTTGCAGTTGTCACTTTTTCCTGGCTGTGTACAAACTTTTCCTTGAACAATGTCTCGTATGGTTGCTTGTTACCTTTTTTTTTTCTTTATCCATTCACGTGATGAGGGCATCACTGGCCAAGCCAGCATTTATTGCCCATCCCTAATTGCCCAGAGGGCAGTTAAGAGTCAACCACATTGTTGTGGGTCTGGAGTCACACATGTAGGCCAGACTAGGTAAGGATGGCAGTTTCTTTCTCTAAAGGGCATTAGTGACCCAGATGGGGTTTTCTGACAATCGACAATGAATTCATGGTCATCATTTAATTCTTAATACTGGATATTCATTGAATTCAAATTCCACCAAATGCCGTGGCGGATTTTGAACCCGGAATGTTATCTTAATCTCTGGAGTAACAGTCCAGCAATAATACCACCGACTTGCTGTGTGTTAACTATTCTGTGCTGAGTGTCTGTCGCAGTAGCTCAGAGAGTCAGTCTCTCTGTGGAATTGGAAAGTTGTGTATGGGAACTTCACACCAGACCTTTGAGCTTGAAGATCAAGGTTATGACAGTCCAGTGTCAGTCATGAGGCGCAGTGCTCTGGCCAAGGTCCTGGTCTGATGACTGGAAAGATCCAACAACTACGAGAACCCTTGCTGCATCAAATGTGGATTCCTGACCAGATCACATGGACTGTAACACCCATAAGATAAAGGAGCAGAATTAGACCCTTCAGCCCATCAAGTGTGCTGCACCATTTGATCATGGCCAATTTGTTTCACAATCTCCATTCCCCTGCCTTCTCCCCATAACCCGGATCCCCTCACTAACCAAGAACCCATCCATGTCTGTCTTAACTACACTATGACTTGGCCTCCACTGTCCCCTGCAGCAATACGTTTCACAGATTCACCACCGCCTGGCTAAAATTATTCCTCCTCCTCTCCATTTTAAAGAGGTGTCCCTTTGATCTGAGGGTGTGCCTTCGGGTCGTAGACTCTCCTACCAGTGGAATCAATCCTGCTTATGGCAGGTTGCTGTGCACAAACCAGGTTGAGGCATGAAATCAGTTCATTGCTTTTTGTTTAGGGATATCCTGAGACTGTGGAATATTTTCTCCTGGCTGACAGGGGGGATGATGGTGGCATAGTGGTAATGTCACTGGACTAGCAAGTCACCAGCCCAGGCTAACACTGGCTGGGTGGGTGTGGAGAAAACACCTGTTATAGGGCAAACAGGCAGACAACTAGCAATCTGCATCCACAAACACCAACTGGCCACTAAATGCTATAACCAGTTGTCCCTAGTAGCCATACCTGCAGATGATCAGGACCACAAATTTGCCTGGGACAACACAACGATTGTAGGACAAGCTAAACATAGAACAGACAGAGAATTTCTAAAAGCATGGCTCTCAGCCACGGACTCCATCAACAAACTAATAGACCTGGACCCGATATACTGGCCACTACAACACATAACTGGAACTGGCAACTGGAAGCAGCAGAAACAGAACCAAATAAATTCTAGAAGACACAGTACAGCAATGCTTCACCAGAGGCTACAAAACATAGAAGCGTAGAGTCCCTACATTGAGGAAACATTCAGCCCAACAAGTCTAAATTGATCCTCAGAGCAACCCACCCAGATCCATTGTCCTAACCTATTACTTTATATTTACTTCTGACTAATATAGCTAACCTACATATCCCTGAATGCTATGGGCAATTTAGCATAGCCAATTCACCTAACCTGCACATCTTTGGATTATTGGAGGAAACCCATGCAGACACTGGGAGAATGTGCAAACTCCGCAAAGACAGTCACCAGAGGCTGGAATCAAACCTGGGTTCCTGGCACTGAGGCAGCAGAGCTGACCACTGAATGGCCCTAAGCACCAAAGATGTCACCGAGACAGGGGACGAAACGTCTGTAAATCAAACTTCCCGGCTCGGCTAACCACGGCAACTGGCAGCTGACCTACAAATCTTTACACAAACCTTGAACAGGTTCACATCTCACCACATCTTCTGGTGTAACTAAATTTAATTAAAACAATGAAAAGCTCTCATAGGTTCACAGCCAATCATCAATTTTTGTGAAGGCCTATGGGTACCACTGAACCATATGAGGATAGTAGTTCCTGCAAGATTTGTGAAGGTTTGTGGCTCAGGTTGAGGTTTAGGGTGTAGGTTTGCTCGCTGAGCTGTAGGTTTGATATCCAGGCGTTTCATTACCTGGCTAGGTAACATCATCAGTGGTGACCTCCAAGTGAAGCGAAGCTGTTGTCCCAGCTTTCTATTTATATCTTTCTCCTAGATATATCTTTCTATCCAGGAGAAAGATATAAATAGAAAGCAGGAGACAACAGCTTCGCTTCACTTGGAGGTCACCACTGATGATGTTACCTAGCCAGGTAATGAAACGTCTGGATATCAAACCTACAGCTCAGCGAGCAAACCTACACCCTAAATAGTAGTTCCTCTTGTTGACCAGACCCACAGCATTGTGGCTGGCCTTTCACTCCTCACCAGAGCCATTCAGGATGCTGGCCTTACCAGGGATACTCATGTCTCATTAAAGGATTTTAAAATATTCTTCCTTTTTTTTTCATTGAACCCCTTTCACCACTGTTCATTATCCTCCCTTCCTCGCACCATAGGCACATAACACTCAATCGAAATATCAGTGATTGTCCGTCCTTGTGTGTGTTGTCAGGAAACAAAAGTAAACAACTAAACCTATGTTCAACTTTTTTTTAATTGCAGACACCACAAGATATTTTGCTGAAAGAACTGTGTCCAAAATACACGATTCCAAGCACACCGTGTGAGTGTCTGATGTTTCCTGATACAGGTTTGAGTTGGAGGCTTGTTCCTTGGGGATGTTGCTGTCCCTGTATCTGTACTTTAAGGAGCAGTTTCACCGGTTGTAGGAGATGCCTTGATCAGGTTGGGAAAAACTCCATTTCAGCAATGAGGAAGGAATGTTCTCTGAAGGGTTGGGAACTTCTTAATTATTTTCCAAAAGGGCAGGCAACAGGGAAGGATATTCTTCAGTTTGAATGTCAAGTGTCAAATAGTGTGTGGTGCAGGAGCTTTTGAGCGGTTAACTGTGCTGACGTTGGGGAGATCTTGTTTGGCGTAGATTGCCTTCAGTGATTTCTCACCCCCACGTGCTGAGTGCTGTGTACTCTGGGAGTTAGGGGTTGACGGTGTGAAAACACTATGCTCTTTTTTTCTCAGATCATAGTTCCTTTTGAAAATGGAGTCGCAGGTAGACAGGGTGGTGAACAAGGCGTTTGGGTATGCTTTCTTTTATTGGTCAGTGCATTGAGTATAGGAGTTGGGAGGTCATGTTGCAGCTGTACAGGACATTGGTTAGGCCACCTTTGGAAAATTGTGTGCAATTCTGGTCTCCTTCCTATTGAAGGATGTTGTGAAACATCGGATTCAGAAAAGGTTTATAAGGATATTGCCAAGTTTGGAGGGTTTGAGCTACAGGGAAAAGCTGAATAGACTGGGGCTATTTTCCCACAGTGTCAGAAGCTGAGGGGTGAACTTATAGAGGCTTAGGAAACCATGAGGGATATGGATTGGGTAAGTAGACAAGGTCTTTTTCCATGGGGTAGGTGAATCCAAAACAAGAGGGCTTAAGTTTAAGGTGAGAGGGGAAAGATTTAAAAGGGACTTCAGGAGCACCTTTATCACAGAGGGTGGTGTGTGCACAGAATGAGCTGCCTGGTGAGATGGAGGAGGCGGTATAATTACAACATTTAAAAAGTATCTGGATGGGTTTATGAATAGGAAGGGTTTAGAGGGATATGGGCAAAATGCTGGCAAATGGGATTAGATTTTAGGATATCTGGTCAGCACGGATGGGTTAGGCCAAAGGATCGGTCTCTGTGCTGAATCTCTAAATCACCAGCTTCTGTTTATCGTTTGCAGTCCTCGGTCGGTGTGTGCCAAAGATAGGTGATGCGTTCCCTGACAACTTTACCCTTAACGATGTTAACAGTGCCAATGAGACAGCTGAAAAGGTGAAAACTGCTGTTGGGTAAGTCCATGGAGAAGGCTTATGTAGAGGTGTGATTGTCTGTCTGAAAGCATTTTCAAGGGTACTTTATTCCACTTTCCCCGACTTAGCTCCTCTCTTGACTCTTGACTCATCTGCCACTGACTCTTTCAGCCCCCAACCAAGAGTCATCAACCACATTGCTGTGGGTCTGGAGTCGCAAGTAGGTCAGACCAGGGATGGATTGGCCGATTCCCGAAAGGGCACCGGAAATCGACACTGCTCACCATGAGGCTGGATCTTAATTCCAGATTTTCACTGATTTTCAACCCCATGCCCTCAATGACCTGGGTCCGTGGACAATTAGCCCAGTGATGATACCACTGTGCACCAGTCTTTTCTGCAGAATCCTTCAACTCTTTTTGCTCCTATGTGCCTCTTGTTTCAATCACTCCTCCTTTGGCTGCCGGGGCTTCTGTTGCTCGGGCCCCAGTTCCTTTCTGCCTTGCTCTCCTGAAACTACTTTTTCCCTTCCCACCATCCGCCACCCCAAACCCAAATCCATCTGTACCCCTTTTCTTCCATGGCTCCATGCCGGATGTTTGCGATGGTAGCCTCCTGTGAGGTATCTTGGGGCCATGTACAATGTTGAAAGCACTGTATGTTGAATTGCTATTTGAGGTGGGGGTTCTTGTATGAGGTTGGCTGGGAGGGGGCGGGTGGAGAGGCGAGATCATTTCTTGATGTTGCTCGTGTTGGAGGCTAACTATTATCTTGTCTGTTCCAGGGATTTGTTGGGTAGCTTCAATGCCAGGGAGGTGGGGATGAGGATTTTTGAAGATTTTACCAAGTCCTGGTACTGGATATTAATGTGAGTTCCCTTTGCATCCATCAATTCACCATACACACCAGACTTAACGGAGACTGCTAACACACTGCTTCTTTCATCAATAATAATTTCCCTGCTGCTGTCCTTTTTAATTTCATTTCCCACCCAGTTTGTGCACCTTCTCTGAGGTTTCCCTCCATTCCAACTCCAAGCAATGGGACAGTTTTTAACTGTCCAGTTAAGGCAGGCCAGACTCAATGTTTTTAATACTGGCTGCTATGCATGAATGGCCTCATTCTGTGCCTTGACATATAAGGGAATCAAGAATATATGGGGAACAGGCTGGAGGAGGCAACAATCCAATTAGCCACCACCTCATTGAATGATAGAACAAGGGGCTGAATGGCCTACTCTTCCTAAATTGAATGTCCAACTGAACTTCCCTCCATTTCCAATTACATGATGTGACTACTTCTTGTGTAGTCACATCATGTAATTCTTCTGGTGCTCTGTGGGGTAGCCCTCAGGTCAGAGATCATCTATATGGTGTGGTCAAGGTCAACTCCTTTTACAGTGTGTGCCCTCTCCCAGGATTGTTTGTAATCTGCTGTTTGCACAATCCACCAGCTTCCTTTGGCAATCAGTGGACCATCTATCACATTGGGACATTGATGATTTGCAAGGACTCTAGTTGCTTGGAGTTGGAATGGAGCTGATAACATGGGAATAAGATTATGGATGTACGAAAATAGGTGCAGATCTTGGCTGATCTATTTGTTGCAAACTCCCCATTTCTGTTTGTCCCCAATAATCTGATTCCCTTCCCTAGTAAGAAGCTATCGACCTCTGCCTTTAAAATTATTGGAACGCTCCACTTCCAATATTCTCTGACAGAGTCCCAAAGTTGTACAACCTCATTTAGTGGAAACATTTCTCCTCATCTCTTGCCAGAGAATCTCTACAGTTTTGACACAGACCATTTAGCACATTGAGTCCACATCGACCCTCCGAAAGGCATCTACGCCATCACTGTAACCCCTGCACTTCCCATGACGAATCCACTAAGCCTACACATTCCTGTGGGCAGTTTGTGTGGCTAATTCACCTAACCTGCATATCGATGGAGGAAAACCACACCGCTATAGGGACAATATGCAAACTCCACAAAGACAGTCATCTCCAGTGTTGGAATTGAACTCAGGTCCCTGGCACCGTGAAGCAGAACCACTAACCATTAAGTGTTCCACCCCTGAAGACTTTGATCAGATCTCCCTTTAATTTTCTAAATTCCACAGAAAACTGGTCTAATTTGTATAATTTGTCCTCACAACTTAATCCCAGGTATCATTTTTGTGAACCTAAATGTGCTCCCTCAGAGGCCAGATATCCTTCCAGGGGTGTGGTACACAGACCTGCTCACAGCACTCCAAGTGGAGTCTATTCAAGGTTTTTGTATAACTGCAGTATAACGCCTGGAAATTCTAGAACTCTGATTTCTTTACAAGCCCCCCTTTATTCATAATCCACAATACCCCTTCAAAGTAAATTGGTTAAATAGATTTCACAAAACCATGCTGATTCCTTGTTTTTCTATGTGTTTCATTACTGTATAACCATCTTAGTGCTTGATTTTAACACCCTCCCAGGACAAGCTAATCAGCCTATGCTTTCCTTTTTGCTGCCTGTTTCCCTCCTTGAATATATTCACTATAGAGATGTACAGCATGCAAACAGACCCCTCTGTCCAACCTGTCCATGCCGATCAGATATCCCAGCCCTATCTAACCCCACCTGCCAGCACCTGGCCCATATTCCTCAACACTTCCTATTCATATACCCATCCAGATGTACCAGCCTCTACCACTTCCTCTGGCAGCTCATTCTGTATATTTACCACCCTCTGTGTGAAAAAGTTGCCCCTTAGATCTCTTATCTTTCCCCTCTCACCCTAAACCTATGCCCTCTAGTTCTGGGCTCCCCGATCCCAGGGAAAAGACTTTGACTATTTATCCTATCCTTGCCCCTCAGCCTCTGATGCTCCAAGGAAAACCGCTCCACCCTGTTCAACCTCTCCCAATAGCTCAGATCCTCCAACCCTGGCAACATCCTTGTAAATCTTTTCTGAACCCTTTCAAGTTTCACAACATCTTTTCGATAGATGTCTTTTGGAAATCAAGTGAATTGTGGCAAATTAACACCAATGCATCCACTACCTTATTTCCCAGCTCTTTTTAAGTCAGATGAAATTCGCCATGACCCAGGGACCAATCAGCCTTCAGGTCCATCAGTTTGCTCAGTACCGCATTCCTAATATTGTAACTTCACTAATGTTTCTCTCTCCACCAGCCCCACATTTACAGATGTCAATGAAATGTATTTTGTGAAGACAGAAGTGAAATATTTATTCATTTAATCCATTATTTCCTTTCTTCTATCCTAATAAATACCTATTCTCACTTTGTCGGAGACCAGCTCTCCAATTACATTTCTTCCTTTTAATTCTAAAACTCTTACCATTTTTTTTTCACGTTCTTATCTAGCTCCCTCTGTTATTCGAATTGATTCCTTTCATAGAATCACTACAATGTGGAAGCAGGCCATTCAGCCCATTGTGTCCATACTGACCCTCCGAAGAGCATCCCTCCCCACCTCCCTATCCCTGTAAGCCTGCATTTCCAATGGCTGGTCCACCTAGCTTGCACATCTGTGGGAAGAAAGTGGAGCACCCGGAGGAAACCCCCGCAGATATGGGGAGAATGTGCAAACTCCGCAGAGACTGTTTGCCTGAGGGTGGAATTGAACCGTGCTAACCACTGATCTACCCAATTAATCATCTGACCATTCTCTTTATATTTGGTTCAAACATCTGAACTGCTAGTCCTCTCAAGCAATTGTTTGTTTGTTTTTCCCTCCAGTTTGGTGCTTGCTTTTAACTCCTTTAGCTAACCACAAATAGTGAGTCCACCTGTTTGGATTTTCCTTTATAGTAGGAATGCCCTTCTGTTACGTATTCCGAAATATCTCCTTCAATGTCCATCACTGCTTCTCAATTGATCTGTCCCTGTGCATATCCCAGATCACTTCACTTCAGGCAGCTCGGCATTCTGGCTCACAGTGTCTGTTATAAACCTTTAATAGCTAACATTAGACCCTTGCTCCTCCTCTTCAAACTGTATGTAACTGGTGGTGAAAATTAAGGTTTTTGTTTTCTCTTTCATCCCTCTCTGCCTCCCTTGAAAAGTGGCCTGGTAATTGCTATGCTTGTGAGTCTGCTGTTCATGGCACTCTTGAGGTTCCTGGCAGGAATTCTGGTCTGGATCATGATCATTGCCCTGGTTGTTGTCATTGCTTACGGTGAGTATCCCTTTCACTTCATTATTCTCTTCCCCTCCCCGCTTCCCTTCCGCGCCCTCTCCCGTCCGCCCACCTGCCCTCTCTTTCATCCTCATCCTCATCCTCATCCTCCTCCTCGTCCCTCTTAATGAGTATGTGGCAAGTGGGGAGCAGAGGGGCTGATGTTAATCACCACAACATTTCCAGCCTTTGACGTCTTCTTGTGACTGCATTCCACTGTGTGGACTTCACTCCACCATCTGTGATTACCTCAAAAAGTGAAGGACAATGTCAAACTTGAGAGAAAAAGTATGTAATTGCAAAAGGTGAGTGGTAGTTTAGGTGATTGGACAGAATATAGATAGGCAGAGATTGACTCTCAGGTTAATCAGGAGGAAGGATTGAGGGGAAGTTAACTAAAATCAACAAGCAAATGACAGCAGTTTCAACAGGCATTTTAAAAGGAAGAGAGTTAGTAAAACGTGCCTTGGTCCTCCAGAGAGTGATTTGATCCCAGTGGATCAGTTAGTGACTCTGAAAGACAACTTTTCCAAGATAGTTTGCTGACTGGTAGCTCGATGACGTTGTCACTGGCCTGGCGATCCAGAGTCCAAGAGAGAGAGAGAGCTAAGAGCAGCGAGAAGGGGACATGAAAAGTCCTTAGCTGGTAGGATTAGGGAAAATCCAAAGGCTTTCTATAGGTATGTCAGGAATAAAAGGATGACTAGGGTAGGTATCGGTCTAGTCAAGGATAGTAGTGGGAAGTTGTGCGTGGAGGCGGAGGAGATTGGAGAGACACTAAATCAATACTTTTCGTCAGTATTCACTCAGGAACAGGACACTGTTGCTGGTGTGAATATTGAGTCACAAGTGATTAGAATGGATGGCCTTGAAGTAAGTAGGGAAGAGGTTTTGGGAATACTGGAAAGGATGAAAATAGATAAGTCTCCTGGGCCTGATGGCATTTATCCTAGGATCCTCTGGGAAGCTAGGGAGGAGATAGCAGAGCCATTGGCCTGGATTTTTATGTTGTCGTTGTCAACGGGAATAGTACCAGAAGACTGGAGGATAGCGAATGTGGTCCCCTTGTTCAAGAAGGGGAGTAGGGATAGCCCGAGTAACTATAGGCCAGTGAGTCTGACTTCTGTGGTGGGCAAAGTCTTAGAGAGAATTGTAAGGGATAGGATTTGGTTAACATCTGGTTAGGAATAACGTGATCAAGGATAGTCAGCATGGTTTTGTGAAGGGCAGGTCGTGCCTCACAAACCTTATTGAGTTCTTTGAGCAGGTGACTAAGGAGGTGGACGAGGGTAAAGCAGTAGATGTTGTGTATATGGATTTTAGTAAGGCGTTCGATAAGGTACCCCATGGTAGGCTAATGCAAAAACTACGGAGGTATGGCATTGAGGGTGCATTAGAGGTTTGGATTAGGAATTGGCTGGCTGGAAGGAGACAGAGGGTAGTAGTTGATGGTATAGGTTCATCTTGGAGTGCAATTACTAGCGGTGTACCGCAAGGATCTGTTTTGGAACCATTGCTTTTTGTTATCTTTATAAATGATCTAGAGGAGGGGCTTGAAAGCTGGGTGAGCAAGTTTGTGGATGACACAAAAGTTGGTGGAGTTGTGGATAGTGAGGAAGGATGTGGCAGGTTACAGCGGGATATAGACAAGTTGCAGAGCTGGGCAGAAAGGTGGCAAATGGAATTCAATGTAGCTAAGTGTGAAGTCATTCACTTTGGTAGGAGTAACAAGAAGATGGATTACTGGGCTAATGGTAGGCTACTTGGTAGTGTGGATGAGCAGAGGGATCTTGGTGTCCATGTACACAGATCTCTGAAAGTTGCCACCCAGGTAAATAGTGCTGTGAGGAAGGCAAAAGGTGTACTGGGCTTTGTTGGCAGAGGAATTGAGTTCCAGAGTCCTGAGGTCATGTTGCAGTTGTATAAGACTCTGGTGCGGCCTCATCTGGAGTATTGTGTGCAGTTTTGGTCGCCATACTATAGGAAGGATGTGGAGGCATTGGAATGAGTGCAGAGGAGGTTTACCAGGATGTTGCCTGGCATGGTAGGAAAATCGTATGAGGAAAGACTGAGGCACTTGGGGCTGTTCTCATTGGAGAAAAGAAGGTTTAGGGGAAGATTTGATAGAGGTGTACAAGATGATTAGGGGTTTAGATAGGGTAGACACTGAGAACCTTTTACCGCTAATGGAGTCAGTTGTTACAAGGGGACACAGCTTTAAATTAAGGGGTGGAAGGTATAGGACAGATGTTAGGGGTAGATTCTTTACACAGCGGGTTGTGAGTTCATGGAATGCCCTGCCAGTAGCAGTGGTGAACTCTCCCTCTTTATGGTCATTTAAGAGGGCATTGGATAGGCATATGGAAGTTATTGGGCTAGTGTAGGTTAGGTAGGATTCGGTCGGCGCAACATCGAGGGCCGAAGGGCCTGTACTGCGCTGTATTTTTCTATGTTCTATGGTCTGGGGAGATGGGTTTGAATCCTACAATGGCAGATGGTGAAATTTGAACTCAGTAAAAATCTGGAATTCAAACTTAGTCCATGGGTGACTGTGTTGCCACTATTAGTTTGCTGCAAATGCTCACCTGGTTCACTTTTTTTGGTGGGGCAGGGGGAGAAGGAGATCTGCTTCCCTTGCCTGGTGTGTTCAGCATGTGACTCCAGACCCACAGCAATGTGATTGTTTCAGAATATCCATCTGAAGTAGCTGAGTAAGCCACTCTGTTCAAGGACATTTCAGGATGGAGAATAAATGCTGGTCCTGTCAGCAGCACTCGTAACCTATGAACAAATTAAACAAAAACCGCTCAATGGAGCTGATCAACCATGAACTAATTGAGTGGGTTTGTGGGTCAAGGATGTTGCCAGGGTTGGGGGATTTGAGCTGTAGGGAGAGGTTGAATAGGCTGGGGCTGTTTTCCTTGGAACATCAGAGGCTGAGGGGTAACCTTACAGAAGTTTATAAAATCGTGAGGGTTATGGATAGGATAAATAGACAAGGTCTCTTCCCTGGGGTGGGGGTCTCCAGAACTAGAGGGCATAGGTTTAGGGTGAGAGGGAAAAGACTACAAAAGAGACCTAAGGGGCAACTTTTTCACACAAAGGGTGGTACGTGTATGGAATGAGTTGCCAGAGGAAGTGGTGGAGGCTGGTACAATTGCAACATTGAAAAGGCATTTGGATGGGGATATGAATAGGAAGGGTTTGGAGGGATATGGGCCGGGTGCTGGCAGGTGGGACTAGATTGAGTTGGGATATCTGGTCAGTATGGACGGGTTGGACCAAAGGGTTTGTTTGTGTGCTGTACAAACCTTATGACTGCACAACCACCTCCTGTTGCACCTCTAGAAGCTGCTTTTTCAATGTTTCACAGAAGGAGATTCCAGCCAATGCTGCTGGAAATAATCAGTCCACAACAGGGGCCCTTTCAACAATCACTGGTCACGGGGATAATGGAAGGAGCTCCGGAGAGAGGCAGAGGCACGTGAAGAAAATTGAACAATTCCATTTCTTGCATTAGTCTGTTTTTCAGGTGTGAGTGATCAGGTCATGTTTTTTGTCCATCTCTATCTGTCCAGAGACTGCAAACATTGTCAGTTCAGAGTAATTTCTCTCTGAAGGGAATTAACAGAGTGGTTCAGTTTTTCGGTCAATCGTTTTGCTCCAAATGTCACCTTTTGAAGTCCACATCAGTTGAGTTGAAGAAGGGCTTATGCCCGAAACGTCGATTCTCCTGCTCCTTTGATGCTGCCTGACCTGCTGCGCTTTTCCAGCAACACATTTTTCAGATCAGTTGAGCGTGGTCTGTTTCAGCAACATCAGCTGATTTGGGAATCCTTTGTTCATTAAAATGCTTAGAAACCTTCTACACTCGCCCTGGTCTGAATTTTGCTGTAATCACTGGCTGCTTTCAATACTTTGTGTCATCTCATTTCAGGGATCTGGCACAGCTACTGGGAGTATGACACTCTCAACAAGCAAGGGGCGACCATCGCGTCTGTCGGATTCACCACGGATCTCCAGGTCTACGGACAAGTCAAGGAGACCTGGCTGGCTGTATGTGAGTGTCCCTGGAAAGCTACAGAAAAGTGTGCGTCACTCACAGGCACAAAATCACCTTCCTGCTGCAGGAGGGTAATCTCCCAGATCCTGCCCTGTCGAAGAGGTGGGAAAAGGGCTGACTCTCAATTTCATGCTCCTCATTAGAGTAACCCTGTGAAGGGTCTCCAGTGAAAATTTCACAGTCGGAGGACAATGCGGAAGGAGGCCGTTCAGCCTATCATGTCTGCTTTGCCTCCTTCGACTGGCCCGCTGCTCTTTCCCTCTGTCTTCTCCCCATGAGTAAGCACGTTCTTCCTTTTTTGGATAATAACCCCATTCCATAGAATCCCTACAATGTGGAAACAGGCCAATCGGCCTAGCAAGTCCACAACAACTCTCTGAAGAGTATCCCACCCAGACCCATCCCCCTACCCTATCAGCCTGCATTTCCCATGGCTAATGCACCTCTCTGACACATTCCTAAACATACAATGGGTGATTTGGCATGGCCAATACACCTAGCCTGCACATCGTTGGACATTCCCTCTTGAATGCCTTGATTAAAACAATATCCAATGCACTCTCTGCCAGTGCTCAGTGGCTCTTAACTACTTGCTGCATGGAAAGGTTTTTTTATTATTTGCTGTTGTTTCTTTTTGTGGGTTACTTTGTGTGTACCCATGGTTCTTGATCCTTACCACAAAGGGAACGCTTTTTCTCCCTATCTCCTCTGCCCGGACCCTTTTGAGATTTTTGACCACCTATGTCAGAACTCCTCTTGGCCCTCCCTTCTCCAAGGAATGGGGTCCTGGCTTTTCCAATCGACCTTGTGTAACTCACCCGTGAGCCACTCCTGCGAATCTTTTCTGTGATCTCGGTGATGCTGTCGCGTCCCTTACAAAGTGTTGCGCGGGCCGCCTGATGGTGAGTGACAGGGAGAGGAAGTTGGATCTGAGAGTGTGCGATATTCCTGTTTTTTGCAGTGATCATCCTGGCTGTCCTGGAGGTTATCATCCTGCTGCTCCTGATCTTCCTGCGGAAGAGAATCCTCATTGCAGTCGCGCTCATCAAAGAGGCCAGCAAGTAGGTAGTGTTTGCAGCGTGTGCCTGGCACGGCCCGCTCTCCAGCAAACCCCCAACTTGGGGAAGTGTGTCCTCTCATCCCCCTGGTACTGGGTGATGTGTGTCACTGTGCAGTTCCCAATGCCACCCTGTCAACGTGGGTTGAATGAGCCTAGAAGGCAAACAGGGCACCCATCGCTGTTCCCAAGACCCTCGTCAGCCTCGATTGGCTTTCAAACCCACTTCTTAATCCTCCAAGGTATGGGTGATGTTCCCCTCCAGACCTAACAAGGCATGGAATGCCTGTAGGCCATTCAGCCCCTCGAACGTTCTCCTCCACCTTTTTTTAAAAAGCCAATTTCACCTTGACTTCACATTTCTGTCCGCCCCTGGGAGCGTCTCACCTACTCCTGGGGATCTGTCTATCTCTGTCTGAAAATATAATTTGTTTGTTTTTGGTTTTTTCTTTTCAGGGGTAAGAGAGTTCCAAAGACTCTTGACCCTTTGAGGAAAATAAATGCTTCCTTTCCTCTGTTGTTGAATGGGGGTACCCTTTACTTTTAAACACTGACACCTACTTCTAGATGCTCCCACAAGAGGAAGCATTTTCATACGTCTCCCCTATCAAGACCCCTACAAGTCCAACCTGCTCACCTCCAGCACACAATTGTGCTGGTGTGGTTTTTGAAAGGACTCCTCCTTTGTTGAGGAAGAGGTCACTCAAGCTCAACTGAGTTGAGGTGATTTTCTATTAACAAATGAGTCAGGGGTTACTGATGGGGCAGGTAGAAACGCCAGGTCAAGGCTGCAGTCCGATTGGACGAGGCCTGATTTCAATTCGGTTCGCTCCACATGATGTCATGAAACAGCTGGAGGCACTGGATACGAAGGCTACAGGCCCTGATAACATTCCAGCAATCGTACTGAAGACTTGTGCTCCAGAACTTGCCACACCCCTGACCAAGCTCTTCCCAGTGCAGCTACAACACTGGCATCTACCCAACATTGCGGAAAACTGCCCAGGTTTGTTCTGTACGCACAGTAGGACGAATCCAACCCAGCTGATTACCGCCCCATCACTCCACTCTCTCTATCATCAGCAAAGTGCTGGGAGGTGTTCCCCAGCAGTGCTATCGAATAGCACCTGCCCAGCAGTGACTGGCTCAGTCACACCCAGTTTGGGTTCTGCCAGGACTGCTCAAGTCCTGCTGTGTTTCCTATTTGACGCATGACCATTCGGCCCATCTAGCCTGCTCTGTCATTCTGTAAGATCATGGTGCTCTGATTACTCAACATTGCTGCCTACCTCTTCCTGACAGAGTCTCACCCCTCGCTTATCAAGAATCTGTTCACGTCTACCTTTTTAAAAAAAAAGTACGTGGTTTCCACGGCCTTTTGAGGAAGAGATTGAGTGTGATATCTATCTTAAATGGTGCTTTTACACATGGATAGTTAAGACTAATTTATGTCCTTGTGTTCTTTACAAATGAGTGCCAGTACCAACAACGATGTATGGAAAACTTATTTCTTTCTATCTTATTCAACAGGGCGATTGGTCACATCATGTCATCACTTCTTTATCCCTTAGTCACCTTTGTTCTACTGCTGATTTGTGTGGCTTACTGGGGACTGACTGCTCTGTATCCTTGCACTGCTTGGCCTGTCCCACCACTGCAGACTTGGGGTTACGCTGGCCTGAACTTACAATAGAAATATCTCCATTATCTCATGTCGTGTGTTGTAAGGGGGAGTGACTTGGCTGCTTTGCATTCCCCATACCCAACAACAATTTGCGCTTCTAAAGCACCTCTAATGTAGACCTCCCAAAGCAATGTGCAGGAGGGGATTGCAGAACAAGGCAGCTGAGCCACATAAGGAAACTTTTTAGGTTGGTGTCCAAAAGCCGAGTCAAAAAAAAGGTAGATATTTGAGTGTCATTTAAGGAGGGTGGAAAGACAAAGCGATGTAGAGGGTGAATTCTGTAACTCAGGCCTCAAACCAGTGAGACCACGGCTACCAGCAATGGACCAGTTCCAATAGGCCACATTCCGGACAGGACAGAATTGAAGGTGCACAGATAGCCAGGGGAAGGAGTAGAGAGTCAGGCAACGTATCTGAGCTGGCAGAGTAGGGAAGAGGTCAGGACCACACCCTCAGGGTAAAAAGTAACACTGAGACTGAGGCCAGAGATAGGCACTGTCGCCAAGGAGAGGGATGGAAGTGATTTGCATAGGCAGTGGAGTTTGAACCAAGAGCTGCAGTGTCAGTTTCCCAAGCAGGGGACGTTTCATTGATCCAGTGTGGGATGGATAGTCACATAAATTAGCCACAGCGGAGGATTCGAGAGACTGGGTGGTGCTGAGGTAGAGCTGAACGTTGCTCGCATACTCAATGCAACCAAATGTGGCAGAGGTGGCTCAGTGGTTAGCACTGCTGCCTCACAGCGCCAAGGACCTGGATTCGATTCTAGCCTCAGGTAACTATCTGTGTGGAATTTACACATTGTTGCCATGTCTGTGTTGGTTTCCTCCGGGTGTTCTGGTTTTCTCCCACAGTCTGAAGATGTGCAGATGAGGTGAATTAGCTGTGCTAAATTGCCCGTAAGTTAGGAGCAGCAGTTAGTGGTAAATGTAGAGCAACAGGGTAGGGGAATGTGTCACTCTTCGGAGGGTTGGTGTGGGCTTGTTGGACCAAATGGCTTTATTCCACACTGTAAAAGACCGCTGTGGGGTTAGAATCTGAATGCTGTCTTTCAATTCAAGGGTTGACTTAGGATTCCTCTTTTTATTTTTTAAATTGTCTTTGTTTCCAAAAGCTCCTTTTCCAGCCACTGCCTGTTTCTTTAACGTTTGATGCTATGCAGATATCTGGCCACTTCGGGGCAGCCACTGTATCGAGTGGTGAACTTGGGCCAGTCAACTCCCAGCTGCAATGCCATCCCTGGCAATGAAACCTGTGACCCCTTGGTAAGTAGATCTGTCAGAAATATTGGCAGCAATCTGGTGCCCTCTGCCCTTTTGCCCTGGGCATGCTGTGTGGAGGTAATGGAGAGGAAAAAGGTTTCAATGCTGACCTCACTATCTTCCAGCCTCTGTCCAATTAATCCCCAGATGAGAAGGCTCTTGAATACGATTGCCACTAACTCCGACGTGGCAATCATCAACATCAGACATTCCCAAACCTCCGAATCCAAGGGGGCTCCAATTTCAGAGGATTGTGGGACTGAAGGAGATTGGGGTCAGTTGGATGCAAGGCCCACTGTCTGGAGCTGTTAATAATCAGACCCAGGAGTTAGCACGTTTGCAAACTATATTTTTAAAGTTGTTAACCATATATCCATTTTTTCTCGTAGCACAGGTTCAGCACCTGTAGACAGGAAGTGAATTATTCCATTTTTTTTTTACTTTTCACATAATTACTTTAGAAAATAATTTAACTTCACAAGGCCCCCATTGCCCTACGTCCCAGACGCAATCAGACACATGCCGAACCAGAAAGTGTCCTCACAGGCACAGCTTAGAGTCATACAACATAGAAACAGACCAACTCATCCACGCCATCTATGTTTCCCAAACTAATCTAGTCCCACTTGCCTGTGTTTGACCCATAAACCTGTAAACCTTTCCTACTCTTGTACCTACCCAAATGTCTTTTAAATGTTGTAATTATACCTGCATCTACCACTTCCTACTTGCAGTTCATTCCACACGTGAACCAATCTCCTTTTTAAAAAAAGAGTTGCCCCTCAAATCTCTTTTAAATCTTTCTCCTCTCACCTTTTAAAAATGTGCCCTGTAGTTTGAACTCACCCAGCCTAGGGAAAAGACCTTTGCTATTCACTTTATCAATGCCCCTCATGATTTTATAAACCTCCATAGAATAGAATATCCTTTATTGTCACGTGTATGCAAGTATCGAAGTATAGGGACACAGTGAAATGTTTATAAGGTCAGTTGCTACAATTCTGTTATTGTTGTCTCGCACTTTACATACTACATTCACTCTGCTTCTTTCATGTATCTGAAAATGTTGACTACAATTGAAACGTAAACCGATCCATTCTCTCTGGGCGCTTACCATAAATAACAGTTCATTGAACAAAAAAGAACTGCAAACTCTGGATATCAGAAACAAAAGATTTGAAATTGCTGGAGAAAATCAGCAGGTCTGACAGCATCTGGTGTGAAACTCCGATGTGAAACTTGAAAGGCTTCAGAAAAGATTTACAAGGATGTTGCTAGGGTTGGAGGATTTGAGCTATAGGGAGAGGTTGAATAGGCTGGAGCTATTTTCCCTGGAACGTCAGAGGCGGAGGGGTAACCGTACAGAGGTTTATAAAATCATGAGGGGCATGGATAGGATAAATAGACAAGGTCTTTTCCCTGGGGTGGGGGAGACTAGAATTAGAGGGCATAGGTTTAGGGTGAGAGAGGAAAGATATAAAAAAAACCTAAGGAGCAATTTCTTCATGCATGAGGAGGTGCATGTATGGAATGAGCTGCCAGGAAAAGTGGTGGAGGCTGGTACAATTACGACATTTAAAAAGCGTGTGGATGGTTACAGGGATTGGAAGGATTTAGAGGGATATGAGTTGGGTGCTGGTAAATGGGACTAGATTAGGTTGGGATATCTGGTCAGCATGAATGAGTTGGACTGAATGGCCTGTTTCTGTGCTGTTCATCTCTGACTCAAGGACTCCCTGTGGAGAGAAAACAGTGTTGATGTTTCAGTCCAGTGGCCCTTCAGTACTGTATTTGAGTCTGAATTTCTGTTTTCATTTCCAAATTCATTGCCGCTTAGACTGGCATTCCAACCAGGAAACAACAGCTCGCACTTCCCCAATGTGGGAATGTCGACTTTTGTCCCCTTCTCCAGTGTGATTCTTCATTGCCATCCGAGGATGAGCAAAGTAGATTAGACTAACGGATTCCGAGCCCCGATTTGAACCTTTTTAAGAATAGAATGTATCCCCAGGACTTTGTGTTCCTGTGGTAAGTTATTTATCATTGTACTTTTAACCCTGTAATTGGCTGTTCTCGGCCTTCCATCCAAAATACATCACTTCACATTTGCCAGCGTTTGCATTATAGCTGTGAGAACAAACAATCAAATTGCAAAATTACAGAAAATCCAAAATTAAAAAAATCACAAAAAGGGTGGGAAAACTCTTGTTTCTGATGCAATATCATCTCTGCCTGAAACTTTCACTCTGTCTCCCTCTCCACAAATATATGCTCTGACTTGCTGAGTATTTCCAGCAATATCTCTGTTCATTTTTTTTTGTTTGAAGTTAGTCTGTCCATTTCACCAGGCTGCCTCAAAACCACCTCAAATCTCCCTGGTCTTTTTTGCTATTACACGTTTCCTGTCTGCCTTGAGGGTTGACGTTCCAACCCCGTGGGCCGAAATCTGGGTTTTCTGCAGATTATCAGAAGGAACAGTGAGACTGGCCTGAGAGACTAGGGCCTGCGGAAATGATCCTCGTGAATTGAAACTGTTTCTTCCTTCTGCAGTCCTTCAACGCCTCCAAGTACAACTGTGAGGGGGTGAAGTGTGCCTTCTACAAGTACAACGACGAGGGAATCTTACAGCGGAACCTCTTCAACCTCCAGATCTACAACATCGTTGGCTTCTTATGGTGCATGAACTTTGTCATCGCGCTGGGTCAGTGCACCCTGGCAGGGGCTTTCGCCTCCTATTACTGGGCCTTCAAGAAACCAGCGGACATTCCCTATTTTGCAGTCTCTGGTTCCTTCATTCGCTCCCTCAGGTAAGCGTTCCACTCCACCACTGGAATGGAGCTCCTTCAGAATTTAAGGGGTCAGGACACTGACTGTTTGACTGTCTTTTATTTCAAGATCCATTTGAACATGTGGCCATAATACATACAATGTGGGGGAAATATACGAACTTGTGCATGTCAATAGGTAGAGTAGTAAGGGAGAAAAGCAAATGGAGTTTCTTACTCATTCTCGGGATGTGGGCATCGCTGGCTAGGCCTGCATTTAGTGCCTATCCCTAATTATACCACTTGTTCCCCCCACCCGTTGAGGACAGTTAAGAGTCACATATAGATTAGATTACTTACAGCGTGTAAACAGGCCCTTCTGCCCAACAAGTCCACACTGACCCACCCTATGGGCAATTTAACATACCTCGCCTGCACATTTTTGTGACTCTGGGAGGAAACCCACGCAGACACTGGGAGAATGTGCAAACTCCACACAGATAGTTGCCTGAGGTGGGAATTGAACCCGGGTCTCTGGTGCTGTCAGGCAGCACTGCTAACCACTGTGTCACCTCACATCAGGTAAGTTTCCTTGTCTAAAGAACTTCAGTGAACCAGATAGGCAGTTCCTGACCACCAACAATGGATCCATGGTCATCCTTAGACTCTTTCTTCTGGATTTTCATTGAATTCAAATTCAGCTGTCTGCTGAAACTGGTTTCAAACCCAGTTCCCCAGAGTATTACCTAGTTCTCTGGAGTAAAGACTTGTGATGATACCACGAGACCACCACCTGCCCTCTAATTTCTCCCCAGATCCCCGTGATTGTAGAATGCTGTAGAACTGTATAGGGAAAAGTTGGGTGTCCTGACGCATTAATTGTTACATATTGGTATGCAGGTCGAGCAAGTAATGTGAAGATTCTATGGCTTTAATGTTTTTTGTGTAGGTTGAGACAGAGGTTCTGAGCAGTCAGTTCCAAGCCAGTAAAGTAAACAACTTGTGAGGCCTTGGGGATTTTTTTTAAGTTGGAACAGTAGAATCAATGTGAATGGGTGGGGTCAAGCTCCCACAGAACCAGGATCTTAGGTTAACTTTCAGTAGTTTATGGGCTTTGGAAACTGCTATATATCTCTCCCTGCTTGAGTTCTGAATTTTCCCCCACCCTCCTGGACTGGAAAAATATTGCATGTGAGATAATCTATTTCACTGAATTTGCCTTTGCCAAGGGTGTGGTTTTGGGATGTTATTATCTTGGAACAGCTCTAATATATGTTACTTATTTATTTTTTAGATTATTTTATATATATTTTTATTTTATGTATACATTTGTGTGTGTGTGTGTGTGTGTGTGTGTGTGTGTGTGTGTGTGTGTGTGTGTGTGTGTGTGTGTTGTTTCAAGCCCAGTAGTTTGACAAATTGAATTGCATCAGGTACACAACTCCTTACACTTTCCTTTTAAAATAGAAACAGTTAGGGTCTAGGCTTTCTTCTTGAGGGGGTTTGGTCTGGTCCATAACAGTAGTTAGAAATCCAAAAGAAAAGTTGGTGATTATTCCAAGGAGTTTGGAGTAACAAAGTGGGAAGGTTTGTTGCAATTGTACAGACCAGGGTGAGACTGCTCCTAGACTCCAGAATCCAGTTTTGGTCTCATTGGAAGCATGGAGGCAGTGACCCAGACTGTTAATCCAGAGGACAGGGTAATACTCTGCAGACCTGGGTTCAAATCTCACCATGGCAGATTGGTTATTGAATTGAAATTCCCCAAACTGGAAATCGGAGTCGAATGTCAACCAGAAAACTTTTTGTTGGGGGGGGCTGGGCCGGGCCGGGCCGGGCCGGGAAACCCACCTGGCTGACTAATGTCCTTACCTGATCTGGTTGACATGTGATTCCAATGCAGTTGAATCTTAACTGCCCACTGGGCAATTACAGATAGACAATAAATGCTGACCTAACCAGTGAATCCCACATCCCACAAATCAATAAACAAAGTTCAAAGAATGTAGGCTTGGCCAATTCCTGGGATAAAGGGATTACACTAAACTGACGAGTCAGTAAGACTGAGCTAAGGATGAATTTCTCATGCATTGCTAATCCTTCCAATTCTTTACCGCCCCACCCTGAGTGATGTGGAAGCTGAGGTCATTGAATATATTCAAGCCTGATTTAGATTTCTGATCTCCCGGGCAGGTCAAGGATTAGGAGGGCAAGGATCACCAAGGTGGAGTCAAGGTCATGATGAGATCAGCCATGGTCTGACTAAATAATGATGGAGGCTCAAAGTGCTGCTATTTGCCCACCTCATGGGTCTTCCTGCCTGACATCCACACCCAGTGGAGAGGTGGTGACATAGTACGCTACTAATCCAGAACTCCAGGCTAATGTGCTGGAGAATATGGGTCTGAATCTTACCATGGGCCAGATGGCAAGATTTGAATTAGCTAAAAGCTAGTCTAATGGTGATCTGGTAATCACTATTGACTGTTGTGAAAAGAAACTATCTGGTTCGCTTGCATCCTTTGGGAAGGATGTTTTCTGGTCTGGCCTACATGTGACTCCAGACCAATTCTGGCTGAGCCATCAACATCCACATCCATGTTCAGATTTTTAAAAAAAACCACTGCAGGACCCACAAGATACCAAACCGATATTGCAGATTTTCTTTCTCCTGTTGGTTTCACCTGATTTCCCAGCTAGAAACTCTGAGACAGACAGCTCAGTGTCCACATGGTTTCCCACGATATAAATAGAAAGCAGGAGACGACAGCTTCACTTCATTTGGAGGTTGCCACTGATGATGTTACCTAGCCAGGTAGTGAAACGTCTGGATATCAAACCTACAGCTCGGTGAGCAAACCTACACCCTAAACCTCAACCTGAGCTACAAACCTTGCATTTCCCAAGATGCCTGGGTCCTATCCCATGTGTCGCACTGGAATGTCAAGTGAGTGAGATGTTGAGAGGGTTGGCATCATATGGATACTGGGATGGAGATGATTCCTACATGCATGCTGTAAGTTAGCATGGTTAGGTGAGATTGACTGACTGCTTGCTTATCCCTAGATATCATACTGGCTCTCTGGCCTTTGGAGCACTGATCCTGACCATTGTCCAGCTCATAAGAATTATCCTGGAATACTTGGATCACAAGCTGAAACGTAAGAGCCTTGAATTCCAACATTTTGTTTATTTTTGTGTCATTGCAATTTGAGCGATATAATATGGCTGTGTGTATGGGTGTAAGGGAGAAAGCAGGGATTGACATGAGTCATCCTTCCCTCACTGAACCGCTATCAGGGCAATGAAATTTGCTGCGCTTGAGATTACGATCGTTTGAGATCTCCTGCAGTCAGCTGGAACTATTGCAATGTTCTGCTGAGGCAATGTGTTGTGGGGTTATTGTGGCCCAGTGGTAGTGTTCCTACCTTTTTTGAGCAAAGTAGTCAAGGTACAAGACCCAACTGCTTCAGAGGTGTATTGTAAATCTCTAAATAGGTTGATTAACAATATTTATAATGTCCTGTGGATCAGTCTCTGTGGTGCAGTTGGCCAGTGAGCTGAAGGGGTAATCAAAAGGTTGCTGGTTCAAGACCATCTAGGGATGAAGCTTTTGTTGTTTTGCGAGGCTGTCTTGGTGCACTGCCCATACCTCTGGGGCAGGAAGCCCAGGTTCAAGACCGACCTGCTCCACAGGTGTGTAACAATACCTTTGAACAGGTTGATTAAAAATATCTATAGCATCTTGTAGAATTTATGGAAATCACTACTTTCGATTTACAGTGGAATCCGGTGAACTGTGGGTCCTACCTCTGACCCAGAAAATTCAGGTTCAAGTTCTGCCTATCCTGAAGGTGTGTCCTAACATGGCCAATTAACTGGGCTGGTGTTAAATAATGATTTTTAAAAATCTGGTTGAGTGTCTGCTTTATTTTGGCATGGCCTTGGATCAAATTAAGGATTTAATTGGATCATAGGACCATGTTAACTGAAAAGCAAAGGCTGAGAGTGGATTTGTTAGATGTTTTCTTTTAACTAAAATAAGGTTTCTTCATTTTCACTTGTCAATTGTTTGTCAATTATCTTAAATTTGTATCTTCTGGAACACCACTTCCTCTCGGTGGAAACAGGCTTTTACTTGTTTTGTGATCCTGAAAACAATTTCTGATTTCCAACAGTTTGTGGCTTTCCCAATATCTCATTGCTGCTCCTTTCTTTCCCATAGATTATCATAATCCCTTTACCAAATTCCTGTTGTGTTGTCTTAAGTGTTGCTTCTGGTGCCTGGAGAAATTTATCAAGTTCATAAATCGTAACGCCTACATCATGGTGAGTGAGGAGTTGGCCGTAATAGTAAATAACCTCGCGTTACTGAATGGTTCCTAGGTGATTCATCACCTTTTGTCTCTGCCTCATTATAGATCGCTGTCTACGGTAAGAATTTCTGTGTGTCAGCCAAAAATGCATTCAAGCTCTTGATGAGGAATGTGGTCAGGTAGGTGTATGTTGCCGAAATCTCTGAAAGTAAACTCAGTGTTGTCTTTTTGCATCTGGGGGAGAGAGTGGAGATGGAGGGTTGTTGCAGTTGAGAGAAGAAATCAACTCTTCAATCTTATGCTCCATGGCATAGTCCAGGATTCGTGTTCTCTGCCTGTGTGTGTCTCTCCCTCCCTGTGTCTCTCTCTCCCTCCCTGTGTCTCTCTCTCCCTCCCTGTGTCTCTCTCTCCCTCCCTGTGTCTCTCTCTCCCTCCCTGTGTCTCTCTCTCCCTCCCTGTGTCTCTCTCTCCCTCCCTGTGTCTCTCTCTCTCTCTCTCTGTGTCTCTCTCTCTCTCTCTGTGTCTCTCTCTCTCTCTGCCTCCCTGGTGCAATCTTGTACTCTCACTGTTTTCCAATGATTTGATTCTCTTGATGAATACTCATTGGAAAATGTCTCATGCCTCCTACCCAGCATTGATTGGATTGCAAAATGTAAGGGAAAGCTGTTGTCTGGGGCTTCTCCTTTGATCATAGTGAGTAAGATTTCTGGTGGCAGAAAAGTGGGCTAAACAAGCATCAAGGTGTATCCGAGCTGCTGGTGAGAGAGGCTCTTCCCCTGTGATCCTTCCTTCATGTCAGAACTCTCAACCCTTCCACAGGGCTGCCTGTTCTTCCACAAAGTAGGTCAACAAAGAGATGCAGTGGTTTTTGTTGAGGTTGGTCACCTGTAGCTCCATGATGCAGACCCTTGGACCAGTTCTCCAGGGTGCTCACTGAGATAACTGCAGCTGCAGGTCCACCAACTCCTTGAAAGTCACTCTTCAGCCTCCTGAAACCTACTCCTCTTCCAGTGTACAATGATTTTGATGACCAATTTTGGAGCCTGGCACATTCCATGGTCAAGGACTATGTGCTGATGGAAGCATTAGGCTTGGGGCAGTTGCTTTAAGGCACAATGGGCAAATATCAATTCCATTATAGTACCCGAGAGGCTGGAAACTGAGAGAAAAGGCTGACAACCTCGGAAAATGTTTTACACAAACTGGAAATATATATTTTATATATTTGTAATGTAAGTAGAGTGAGGGAGTTCATGTACTGTGTTGAATGAAACTGGTCTATATGTCACTTTATGCAATGTTCAGTATGATATGCTAAGTAATATACTTTTCACATGTTTAAAAAAAGTCATATTTTGGGAGTGGGGGGAGTGGTGAAGAAGCAGAATCCACAGGAGGTGGCGAGAGATTTCCTTTCATCAAAACTGCATTGCTGTGCATTCGAGCGTGCTGTCCGAAAAAATGAATGAATGACTGGCATATACACGCACGCGCGCACGCGCGCGCACACACACACACACAATAATGGCTCTTAAAGGGAATCTGATATTAAATGAACTGTAAATGTGCGTCTCTCCCTCCTCCACTGACCAGCCAACCCCACTCTCTCCCACTGCCCTGAGTCTTCAGACCCCGTGGGGCGGTAGGCTCTGAGCCACCTGGGGGGAGAGGGGGGGGGAGTGGAAACAGTGCTTGCATCCTGGAAGGTAATGGGTGCCTTGTGTTTTTGAGAGCAATGGGTTTGGAGTGTCAATATTCTGATCTACATTGTTACCTTGGCAACCAATCACAATGTGCCTGTTTTCCTTTTCCTTCCTCCCATCAGGGTGGTGGTGCTGGACAAGATCACAGACCTGCTGCTGCTTTTTGGAAAGCTCCTTGTGGTTGGTGGTGTAGGTGAGTTCACTGACAGTGTGCTGCGTTGAGCAGATAAAGAAAATCCCTCTTCTAATCTGCTGTGTGCACGATCTTAGAAACCCTGCTTTAAGTTAGCTTTGCTTAATGAGAGGTTAATGATTTCACCGGCAGTTGGAAGCTTTGCATGGAGAGTAGAGAAACTGTTCCTGCAGGTTGGAGAGTTTAGGACCAAGAGAGAGACAAAAAAAAAGTTTGGAGGTAGACTCTTTGGGAGAGATGTTCAGAAGATCATCATCTTAAGGGAGGCACAGTAGTCAGCACTGCTGCTTCATTGCATCAGGGACCTGGGTTCAATTCCAGCCCCTGGCTACTGTTTGTGTGGAGTTTTTTTATGTTCTCCCTGTGTCTATGGGTTTCCTCCCATGGTTGAAAGATGTGTAGGTTTCATGGATTGGCCGTGCTAAATTGTCCATAGTGTCCAGGGATGTGCAGGTCAGGTGCATTCGCCAGGGGAAATGCAAGGTTACAGAGTTAGGGTAGCGGGTTGCATCGGTGGGGGATGCTTTTCGGAGGGTCGGTGTGGACTTGATGGGCCAAATGGCCTGGTTCCACACTCTGGGGATTCTCATTCTTCACACAGAGTGGCAATAGTACATGGAACTCTTCAATTTAGGCTGTACTGTTTGAGGTTGCTAATCGAATCAAACCAGACATTGGTCGACCTTTACAAGGCAGGCACCATGAAGGAATATGGAGCTGGAGTGGGCACAATGATGTGAGTGGGTACCAGGAGGGGACTGCGTGCTTTAACATAGTCGGCCAGTAGGGGGCATGAGGCCACCTACCCGCAATGTGGACATTCTCCAGCGGATGGCATTTCACCCTCTTTCCCCACCCCCTCCCACCTCTCCCTCTCTCTCTCTCTCTCTCTCTCACTGGCTGCTGACTCTCATTGACCAGGTGAAGGCCACAGAGGGATCTGTAACAGGTGGTCGAATAACACCTCAAACTCTCGTCCTGGTTCAAGCAAGAGTAGGTAGGGGAACGGGACTGGTCTTGAGGTAGGCAATGGGCCAGCAGAGTTTTGGATGACTGTTTAGAGGGGCTGAACAGCCATAACTACTTCCCGCATCCTGGCGGGATGTCTTGGAGATCCTGGGGTGAGAGGTTGGTGCCAACCAGGGAGAGATTTGTTGACATTTGTAGGTCAAATAAAAGCTGAGTCATTCTCTGCAGAGGATGTAGACATTGTGGGAAGTCGATGGCAGGAAGGAATGTTGAAGGATTACATGAAATGCCATTGGTTTGGGAGTTGCCATTATCTGGGGGATTCTTACATTTCACCACAAACTAGTCCACCGCAGTTCACAGAATCATCTTATAATCTTTACAGACATTGTTACTGCAGTTTTGGCCTTTCACCTCCTAAGAACAAGTACAATCCATTTGTTTTCTCATGTTTTTGCTTTGCTAGGTGTTTTGGCATTTTTCTTCTTCACTGGACGGATAAAAATTCCTAACCCGACATTCCAGGCTCCGACCTTGAACTATTATTGGGTGCCAATACTGGTAGGTGTGAATTCTGAAACTGCTTGAGTGCAGGGAAAGGGGTCCGAGTGCTAACATCAACGGGCTAGTAACCTGGAGGCCCAGGCAAATTCTTTAGGGGCCAGCGTTCAAATCCTACCAAGGTAACTGGTAGAATTTTAGGTTCAGTGACTGTGAGCCTCTCATTTCTTGTTTAAAAAAAAAATCGGGTTCGCCAATGCCCTTTTGGGAAAGAAATCCCCGAACCATACAGTTTCAGAAGAGGCCCAGTCATTAACAAAATTGAGTGGTGGTGGGGGGTGAAGAGGAGAGAAGGAAAGTTCTTTCAGTTAGTTGCCAGGAATGTGGGAAGAGGAAGAAATCTGTGATTTAACACCACCCCCTCTCTCTCCGTGTCCCATACAGACTCTGGTAGTCGGCTCCTATATGATTGCCCACGGGTTCTTCAGTGTTTACAATATGTGCGTCGACACGCTGTTCCTCTGCTTCTGTAAGTAACACGTTCTCCTTGTTGCACATCCCCAGCGGGAGGCGGGTCTGGGCAGGACTTTTCGTGAGGAAACGACATTAAAATAAAATTAAATGTGAATAAAATCTAGTTAAATTGGAACTTTTAAAGAAAAAAACTGACGTGTTTAGATTCTGGCCGCTATTCCCGGGGAGCTTGCTGCAGAGAGATCCCCGCGTGGCGACTGCACATCCCGCTTCAGACAGCACTTCACTGCGGGGGCGGGAGGGGGCGCTTGCTCAGCAAAGGCGGCCGCGGCAGAGAGGGCGCTATCTCAATGCAAGTCCGTCTTTTTCCCCCCCTTTTTAAAAAGAAAATCTCTGTTCTCGCCCGCAGTGGAGGATCTCGAGAGGAACGACGGCTCGGCGGAAAAGCCTTACTACATGCCCTCGTCCCTGATGAAAATTCTCAATAAGAAAAACAAACCCGTCAAATCCAAGGAGAAGAAATGAGCTCCCGGCCGCCTGCAAGTTCAGACGTTGTAAAACGGTTGAACGCCATTCGTTACTTTTTTTTAATGTTCAAGGGGAAGAGAGCAGACTTGGGGAGGGTTAGCCGAAAGACTTCCAGAAGAATCCCACTCCCTCCCTCTCTAGGTGTAGATCAACAGCCCCATCGTGGAATAGATTAGAAATAACATGGGGGTTCTCTCCACTTCTGTAAATGAACGGGATCTCCCCATCCTAGCAATTTCCTTGTTCCCTTGCCAGTTCTGATAAAAGGGATTCTACTGGCACACACTCTTGGCACCTTAATAACTACGTTCAGGATTGGCTCGGTGATGCCTTCCAGAGCCCATCAGCTGCTTAAAGTATGCTTTTAATTTTATTTAATATTGGTTGGCCCACTGATATCATTGACTCAGTCCTCCCTGACCTTGATCCAAGGGGAATTAGATTTGTTGCTGTTAATATTTATAACTTGTGCCTTTTGGGGGAAAAAAATGACTTTTTTTCCCCCCTGAAGTAAATTGTATTAAATGCACTCTATCTTTCCTTCTCTCTAACATTCCCTCATTTCCTGTCACTCACCCTCTCTCTCATTTATATGGATAAGACAATATTCTGATTGATTTAGGTCACAAACAGTATTCCCACATGTACCATCCTCAATATGGAAAGATTTTCTCTTGTTATAAAACCAGCCTCAGCCCTCAGTGCATGGAGGAGCTTGATAGCAGCCTGAGCCAGGCAGGAAGTCCCTGACGTCTGACCCTGAGACAGCACCAATGTGAAACCTCACTCTTTCCCCCCCCCCCCCCATAAATGTGCATTTTCACGTCCTTCCTTTCCTCCTTTTGCCTATCTCCTCCCTTCCATAACTCTCCCTCCAGTTTCCTTCCTTCCCCCCTCCCTATTCATTATATTGAGCACCTGCTTCCTCTCTCTTTTCCTCCCTCCGTTCCCTTCTCCTATGCCTCCAGCCTTCCCTTTCTTCCTCTGTCACCTGGGATCTGAAGGGTAGGGGTCAGTTTACAACCTACTCCTTTGGATAGTTGTGCTGCATTGAGCCAAGTCAAGGGCTAGCAGAGAAACAGGAAATTAAGACAGGCCCAGGACAAGAGTGGTGTTCAGACCCCAATGTAATGTCGACCATGTCACGATAAGCAGTGCTGTACAATGTCTTTGTTAATGCCACCATGTTACATTACAGTCCCAGTGGGATCAATGTAGGGAAAAGGATGGGCGGGGACAATGTGCTGTGCTCATCCCCTTTAATGTTCCAGGAGCCCCTATAGCTGGACCAGATCTAAAGCTCTGTGAATGTCAAGCCTTCTCCAGTCTCTGCCTTTATTTACCCTCTGGGAGCTAAGGGAAGGTGATGGTGTGAAGTGGCATCTTGGTACTTGGTTATTGGCCTTATTTCTTCTTTGTTCAGCTCAGTCCCACTTTGGGGGCCGCAAGAGTTTGCCTGACATTGAGTCCATTGCGGATATGAGACATTCTCTGCAGTAGACTGAATAGCTGTAGCTGGATTTCAGTGAACAGCAACAAAAAAAGGAATGATTTTCAAAGTCTGCCCTTGGGCCTGAGACAGGAACTGAATGCTTTAGGGCTGTGGTGGCAAGATCAGTCAGCCGGTAATTGAGTCTGTGATGCTCTGATGTCTGACTCCCCCTTAATGCCCAATCCACCCCACTCAACCACCCAGTCTTGCAATGTTCACTGGATATTAAATCCCTTTGTTTCCTCCACCTTTTTCAGGGGGTGGGAGAGGTGTGTTCTGTCAATGTAATTTCCCACTTTTCAAAGGTCAGAACAACATTTCTGGATATATTATAAAAGCCAAACAAAGTCCAACTGCAAGCGTTGCAGTTAGTCTTAGGCTCCATCAACAGTTGGACTCACCGACAGCTTCAGATGTCTCCCATCTGAGGAAAATGTGTTTTTTTTTCTGTGCAACAAGCAAAAAGATAACCCTTCTGAATTTGTTTCATTCTATTTCTCTGTGCTGGGGTGATTCTTCACAGGGCATGTGGCTTGTCATCTGGTGAGGGAACGAGTGAGGAGGGGGCTCCCTCATTTCCTGTTGTTGAGCATTCAGTTAAGAGCCTGTAACAGTGACTAATCTTCCCAGCTCCAAGGTCACTGGCTTCACTAACCGAGCACTAGCTGCTTGGTGTCACTGAGCTCTGTGCCATGCTGAGGCTCCACACATTATTGAAGGGTGTGACTGTGATTATTTATTTATTGATTGTTTTACACAATTCATCCAACAGAGAACATTTCGTTCAAATTTTTGTTCTTTTCCCCCATCAAACCTCCATCCATATGATGATAACAGTTGTGGAGCCCATTTATATTCGTGCTAATAGCAGTCTCCCTGGGGTGTTTTGTGATTTTACTGCTGGGTCCCAACACACTTTAAATACAATTCTGAAGAATTCCTGATTGGTATGAAAATCAGATTTTTTTTAAAAAAACTTAAAAATATTTAAGTTAAAGCAAAACCTTCAGGGTAACCTTGTCTGTTAGATTGGCTGGACGTATGATTTGCACTGCAGGGTGGCACTAACGGCGCGGGTTCAATTCCTGTGTGAGATAAGGCTACAGTGAAGGTCCCAACTCCTCAGCCTTATCCCTCATTTAAGGTGTGATGACCCTTGGGATAAACCACAACAGTCACCCCTCTCCAATGAGAGACCAGCTTCTCTATGACTACAGTGACATGACCTTTACCAGCTCCAAGCTGAGTGACTTCCAATTGAATGAAAATTTCTGGGTGGGTTTGGGAAATTGGGAATGCAGACAGTGTGGGTGTTGGTTAAGACTTTCCCAGGAGTGCATTTATACTTACCCTATACTCCCATCATGATCAATCAGAATACTTTCTTTTCCCCCCTTTTTCTCTCTCTGTCTCTCTACCTCTGTATCTCAGTTTCTGGTATCCAACCGTGATTGCACTTTGAGATTCTTTAAGCAGCCAGTGATTGAAGAAGGGGGAACAGGGTCTTCTATCTTAATCTTGTTTTTGGGGGGTAGGGAGGAGGGTTTGTTGTAATGAATTGACACTCTGGCACTTCAACCTGTTCACCGAGGAGGCTAATGATAGCGGCAGAGCCTGAAGTCTGCATGAAGCCACTTCCTGGAACAGACTGCTGGACTTGTCCACACACTGAACACAGTAACCTGTGTTCCAGTGTCTGAATTGTCTTTAACATGTGCCTTGGAGGTGACAGGGTTGGGGGATGGTGTGGTGGAATGGGGTTTCTCAGGTTATCTCTGAGCCAAATTGTGGTGACCCAGTCTGGACCTCAGTGCCTTTGACACTTTTTGTAAATTTAATCCAATCAGGTTGATGTAATTTTTATTTTCCATTGTTTTAAGATGTGCCTTGTACATCTCTCTGCTTGACGAGCTGAGGACAATTTGCTTCTGGACAAAATAATTTGGATGACACCAAGCGAGACCTGAGCTCGGTGGAAAATCCTTTGATTTTAGCTTATGATCATGAGTGGACTGAGAGTTGACTGAGTGTCAGAATGGGATTGTGCTGCAGCCCAATGCTCATCGTGAGAGGTCCTTTACTATCCAAATCACTGCTCATGATTTTTATACCATGCTAATTACTTCTCAGGATGAACAAAGTGAATTTTATATGAAAGCTTAACATTTTTAATTGCTCTGCATTGGATGTGAGTGAGTCATGTGGATTATGGTGTCAGCTTCCAAAACTGAGCAGTTGGAATAATCATATTTCTCTTTAACCATCTTAACTGTTTTTTTCCCCCCTCACCCCATTATGATAAACAGTGGTCTGCATTCACTCACTGGACAGTGTAACTCAATGGTTTAATCTGAATGGCACTTTTCTGAATGAGAAATCAAATGTTTGCAAACAGTATTGGAGTTAATATCCAGGCTGTAAACCCTGATTCTCCATCGCTTTCTCACAACATCATTGCACTAGACTACAGACTGGTTCAGTCATTTTGCTTCGACTGGATTTAGCTGTTGATCAGTTTATTGTTTTCACAAATGTTTCATAGCTCTGTTAATAAAGATAACTGTGAATGATCCTGGTGGTGTTTAAATATTATTGCCTCTCCAACCCTAACAAACATTGTAACCTTTGTAAAATTCAACTCATTTGAATCTCTACTGCCCATGTTCCTAACTCCAAGCTTGGTATCTTAATCGGTCACCCCTTTCTACTCTTTGCTGACCTACATTAGCTTTGATAACCTTCCCAACCCTTCATCCTCCCTATCTCTACAAATAATGAGAGGCCATCAAATCGTATTCAACCTGAAAATGTGATGTAATGCACTTGGGAGGGCTAACAATACTGGGCTTAGACTATACCTGCCTATAGTTAGAGCTTGCTGCAAATGTGTTGCTGGTCAAAGCACAGCAGGTTAGGCAGCATCTCAGGAATAGAGAATTCGACGTTTCGAGCATAAGCCGAAGGGCTTATGCTCGAAACGTCGAATTCTCTATTCCTGAGATGCTGCCTAACCTGCTGTGCTTTGACCAGCAACACATTTGCAGCTGTGATCTCCAGCATCTGCAGACCTCATTTTTTACTCTATAGTTAGAGCTTGGAAAGTATTGAACATCAGAGGGACCTTGGGCAGATCCACAGATCTCTGAAGAAGGTAGCAGAGCAGGTAAATAAGAGCGTTAAGAAGGCATATGAGACACCTGCTTTTATTAGATGAGGCATAAAATAGAAGAACAGGGTGATTTTGCTGAAACTGACAAAACACTGGTTAGGCCTCAACAGGAGTAGTGTGCAGTTTGGTCACCACATCACAGGAACGGTGTGATTTCATTAGAGAATTTGCAGAGGGGATGTACTGGGATGCTACCTGGACTGCAGGGTCTGAGTTGTGAGGGATAATTGGAGTTTATTTTGCTTGGAGAAGTGAAATTGAGAGGGAAGCTGAGAGATGTTAATGAAGTGCACAGATAGGGTGGATAGGAAGCTGACTTTTCTATTAGTACAGGGGTCAGTAAGCAGAGGGAAGAGATTAAAGGTAAGAGGTAGAAGGCTAAGAGCAGGGTTATTGGTCAAAAACTGGAAATTTCAATTAATGCAGTCAGATCTTTGACCAGCGAGGCTAGGATAGGCTGAATGGGCTCCTTCCATGCTGTAAAGGCTTGAGTCTATAATCATGCACACTCTTTAAAATAAATTCCACTTGCTCCCTGCTCCCAAATGCTCAATTATTCATAATTTCTGAAATCCTTTTTAACTGTATCAGTTGCAATAGCGCAGTACAGGCCCTTCAGCCCTTGATGGTTCCACAGGTTGGTGCAACAATATGAAGCCCATCTAACCTACACTATTCCATTCTCATCCATATGCTGATCCAATGACCATTTAAATGCCCTTAAAGTTGGCAAGTTACAGGCAGTGCGTTCCATGCCCCTACTACTGAGTAAAGAAACTACCTCGGACATCGGGCCTATATCTATCACTCAATTCAAAGCTATGTCCCTCACCCTCGGCATCACTATCCAAGGAAAAAGGCTCTCACTGTCCAACAACCTACCTAACCCTCTGTCTCAATTAAGTCACCCCTCAACCTTCTTTTCTCTAACAAAAACAGCCTCAAGTCCCTCAGCCTTTCCTCATACCTTCCCTCCATACCAGGCAACATTCTAGTAAATCTCCTCTGAACCCTTTCCAAAGCTTCCACATCCTTCCTATTAATGTGGTGTATGTAATACTCCAAATGTGGCTGCACCAGAGGTTTGTACAGCTGCAGCATGATCTCATGGTTCTGAAACTCAATCCCTCTACCAATAAAAGCTAACACACAGTATGCCTTCTTAACAACCCTATCAACCTGGGTGGCAACTGTCAAGGATCTATGTATCTGAACATCAAGATCTTTCTGCTCATCTACACTACCAGGAATCTTACTATTAGCTCAGTACTCTGTATTCCTGTAACTCCTTTCAAAGTGAATCACTCACACTTGTCTGCATTAAACTCCATTTGCCACCTTTCAGTCCAACTCTGCAGCTTATCAATGTCTCTCTCTAACCTACAATGTCTTTCATCACTATTCACAATTCTACCAACCTTCGTGTCATCCACAAATATACTAACCCATCTTTCTACCCTCTCATTCAGGTAATTTATAAAAATGACAAACAACAGTGGGCCCAAAACATATCCTTGCAGTATTCGACTAGTAGCTGAACTCCAGGATGAATATTTCCCATCAACATCACCCTCGCTTTTCGGCCAATCAATTCCTGAGCCAAACCACTCAAGCACGCACCATTTCATGCCTCCATATTTTGTGCAATAGCTTACCATGGGGAACCTTAGCAAACGCCTTACTGAAATCTCTTCTCTTCTCCCAGTCATACCTATGCCACGTGTTTTACCACGATGTAGATCAATCTTTTCAAAAGTGTTTCAAATGGCTTCAAACTTTATCAAAGTCTTTACAAGCTTCCGAAGAGTAGTGTTAAGGAATACTTTGCTATCTATCGCCACTGTGAAATTATGACTTTTACTCCTTTTGTCACTTTTCAGTAATCAGTTTTATTGAGTCATTAATAATTTCCCCTTCCACTAGTGTTATACCATCAAGCACTCAGCAGAAGGATGCATTATCTGTTTTTGAATCAACCTGGTCTGTGATGTTATTACACATCTCTGGAGCAGGTAGGACTTGAATCAAGGTTTCCTGGCTCAGAGATAGGGAGCACAACAATCCTTAGAGTGGCATTGTATTGAAGATGGAGAAATACAATGAGACATACTTGGCAACAGAGACACAGACATAGTGATGACGATAGAGCAACACGCACTCAGGCACAGAAAGATAGAGGGTGACATGTAGACTTCTTAACTGCCACAAAAACACTTGATATACAGTGACACAGTGGCATGCTCAGACAATCGCGCATATACAGCAATACACTCGTATGGGATCACACAGCAACAGATACACAAATGATGCACAAATCCAATGACATAATCATGTTGAAATAGACATACATCTTGACACACTCAGACAGAGATGCAGGCACAATATCAGATTAAGTTCTTTTTGAAAGTGAAGAGGGTTTCTTCCTCTACCATTCTGTTGGACAGTGAGATTCAGACCTCTGCTATCCACTGAGTGAATTGGAATAAGGGGAAATAGGACAAATAAATGATCCTTCCACTAAATCACCCCCCTCATAGTAGTTGTTTCATTAATCAACAACATGATCTCCCATTATTTTTCTTTCATCCTCTATCTCTGAAAACCCTGGCAGCAGAATTGTTGTTCTATACCTGCCAAGCTATGTCTCAGTAATGGTGATAATGTCTATGACGTATCAACCTGTGTGCTCAACTCATCCACCATATTTCTTACATTTCTTGTATTAAAGTATGTTCTAGTATTCATTGTCTAAGTCTTATGTTACTAATTTACAGCCTCTTGTATAAAACTCATTTTATTTCTGCCTGTGCTCTTCAAAGATTTGAGCTCTTTGAATGCTTCTGCCTCTTGGCAGGATTTAAATTACAACTAGATTACAGTGTCTAGTTCTGATCACTTTGTTACACAAAAGATGTGATCAAGTTCGACAGACTAGAGGACAGTTAGAGAGTATGTTGCTAAAACTGGAGAATTGCAGAACCGTGGACTTTTTTTACAGACTGGTTTGTTTTGTTATATAACAGACGTGGTTATATAAAGATTTGATAGATGTGCATTCAGTTGTGAGCGTGTTAGATAGTATCACAGCAGCCTATTAAGTTACCCTTCTCATGATTGATTTAGGAGGGCTCCACGTGAGAGTGTTGGATAAACATGGTCTTTTCCAGCAATTTCTGTTTTTGTTATTGAATTGCAGCAACCGCCGTTCTTTCGGGAAAGGTGTAATGGCATCTCAGGCCTCCCATTATGCATTGCGCTATTGCATACGCCCGACACCCCAAGGCGGCGAGGAGGGGGCGGGGCGGGGCGGGGCGAAGCCGGCTGCCGGTCTTGAGTCTGCGTAGTAGGACGTCGGTGCAGCCGGGAGGCATTGACGAGCTCGCGCATTCGTCGGAATGCTGCTGCGAGGATGTTCTTTGAGCAAAGCAGATGAATATAACTTGCAATGTAATGTGCAAAAGTACCTCATTAACATGGGGTAGCACGGTGGCTCAGCAGTTAGCACTGCCGCATTACAGCACCAAGGTCCTAGTTTCGATTCCAGTCTCGGGCGACTGTCTGTGTGGAGTTTGCACGTTCTCTCCGTGTCTGCTCCGGTTTCCTCCAACAGTCACAAAGATGTGCAGGTTAGGGGTGAATTGGACATGCTAAATTGCCCATAGTGTTAGGTTACTCTTTGGAGGGTCGGTGTGGACTTGTTGGGCCGAAGGGCCAACACTGTAGGGGATCTGATCTAATCTAAGATTTGTTGAAAGTACTAGCTTTTGGAGCACTGCTCATCGTCAGGTAGCTGAATTAGTCATGTTTGGCTCATATTCCTCTAAACCTTTTTTTTAATTGTCATGTGTACCTAGCTTCAGTGGTTTGTCTGCGTGCAGTACAGGTAGATCATACCATACAACCATAATAGAACAGAATGAAGAATGCAATGTTATGGCTGAGAAGAGAAGATGCACAAAGAGCAAGATCAACATTAAATTTAAATTTGAGAAGTACATTTAGAAATCTAATAATAGAAGGGAAGATGCTGTATTAAATCTCTCTCTGCACGTCTGTTTAAGCTTTTGTATCTTCTGCCTAACAGAAGAGGTTGGAAGAGATTATAACGAGAGTGGGGCAGCTCTTTGGTGTTGGCTGACTTCCTGAGGCAGCGAGAAGTGGAGATGGAGTCAGTGGCTAGGAGGTTGGCTTGTGTGATGGGCTGGACTGTGTTCACGACTCTTTGTTGCCTTCGTGTTCATTCTATTCATGTACTTGTCCAAAAAGTTTTTAAATGTTGTAATTGTAGTCGCCTCTACCACTTCCTTTGGCTGTTGGTTCTATACACACACCACCCTCTGAGTGAAAAAGTTGTCCCTCAAGTCCCTTTTAAATCTTTCCTCTTTCACATGAGTCTATGCCCTCTAGTTTTGGACTCCTCTACCCTTAGGAAAAGACCTTGGCTATTTACCTTATCTATGCCTCTCATGATTTTATAAACCTCTATAAAGTCAATGCTCCAGGGGAAAAAAAATGCCAACCTACCCAGCCTCTCCTTCTAATTCAAACCCTCCAGTCTCGGTTGCATCCTTGTAAATCTTTTCTGTACCCTTTCCAATTAACTAACATCCTTCATTTATCAGGGTGTTCAGGATTGTGCGCAGTACTGCAAAAGTGGCCTCATCGATATCTTGTACAGGTACAACCTGACGTCCCAACTTTTAGACTCAGTGCTCTGACCAATGAAGGCAAGCACTTCAAATACCTTCTTCACCACCCTGTGCACATTTGACACTACTTTCAAGGAAGTATGCACCTGGTCCCCTAGATCTCTGTTTGACAACCCCACCCAGGGCCCCACCATTAACAATGTAAGTCTTGCCCTAGTTTGTCTTACCCAAATGAAACACCTCAGATTTATCTAAATGAAATTCCGGCTACCACTCATTGGCCCAGTGGATCCAGATCAAGTTATGCTGTTAGATAACCTTCTTCACTGTCCAGTATAGCACACATTCTGATATAAGACCATAAGACATAGGAGTGGAAGTAAGGCCATTCAGCCCATCGAGTCACTCCGCCATTCAATCATGGCTGCTGGGCATTTCAACTCCACTTACCCGCATTCTCCCCGTAGCCCTTAATTCCTTGTGACATCAAGAATTTATCATTCACAAACTCACTAACCATGCCTCCAACATTCTCATTGAAATAGTTTGTATAAACAGTAAACAACAGTGGACCTAGCATCAATCCTTGCTGTACACCACTGGTCACTGGCCTTCAATCTGAACAACAACCCTCTACTGTCACTAATTGGGTAGCTCTCCCTGGATCCCATGCAGTCTAACCCTACTAACCAGTCTACTTTGGACATCAACATTTCACAACATTTCACCGTTTTTTTTCTACCAAAGTGCATAACTTCATACTTATTCATATGATATTCCATCTGCTATGTTCTTGCCCATTTATTTGACCTGTCCAAATTTGCTTGAAGCCCTGCATCATCTTCACAAGTTACATTCCCATCTAATTTTGTGTTACCAGCACAATTGGAAATATTACAGATGATCTCTACATTCAAAGCATTCATATAGATTTTGAATAGCTGTGGACCTAGAACTAATCGTTGTGTAACCCCAGGCTGCCATTGGATGAATGGCTTGTTCACTTCCACACTTTGCTTTCTATCTGCTAATCAGCTTTCAATCCACACTAGAATGTTACCCCCCAAATCCCATGTGCTGTAATTTTATTTTTAAATTTCCTGCGTGGGTCCTTATGAAAAGCCTCCTGAAAATCCAAATACGTGTGATTATTGAACCTTCTCCTACAATAACGTCCTCGAAAACAGTATCCCCTTTTCATAAATGAATGTTGACTCCACCAGATCCTACTTTTATTTTCTAAACCTCCAGTTTTAACACCTTTTATAATTGATCCTAACATTTTCCTGATGTTAAGCTGCCACATCTGGAGCTTTCTCCTTCAATGACAATTAAACAAGGTTACTCGTGTGATTACTCAACGCTTAAACATATGAGGAATATTTGAGGACTCTGGGACTATACTCGATGGAGTTTAAAAGAATGAGGGGAGATCTGATTAAAGCTTTCAGAATAATGGATAGAATGGATGTTAGAAAGATGTTTCTATTGACAGGAGAGATGAGGACTTGAGGGCACTGCCTTAGATTAAAGGGAAGATCTTTTAGAACAGAGATAAGGAGAAACTTCTTTGGCCACGAAATGGTGAATCTGTGTAATTCATTGCCGAAGAGGGCCGTGGAGGCCAAGTCATTGAGTATATCCAAAGGCAGAATATGTAAGCTCTTGATTGCCAAGGAGATCAAAAGTTATGGGAGAAAGTGGGAAAATGGGGTTGAAAACCCTATCGGCCATGATTGAATGTTGGAGCAAACTTGATGGGCTGAATGGCCTATCTCTTATGATCTTATGGGTTTGGGTAATTAACAGTCAAACACATTATTGTGGGTCTGGAGTGACATGTAGGCCAGACAAGGTAAGAGCTATAGTGAACCAGGTGGAGTTTTCCTGAAATTCATGCAATGGTTTCATGGTCATCAATAGGCTCATAATTCCAGATTGACCTTTGGGTCCTCAGTACAGTACCTGGGTTTTTAGATGAACAGCTTAGCCATAATGAGGCTAGGCCATCACCAGCCCACCCACGATGTTATATGTTACTTGCTATAATGTTTTTTAAAATAGCCACCAATGTTTCTGTTATCTTTCTAGCTTCCTTCAACACTCTCTGGGGTGTAGATTGTTTTGGAGGATTCATTAATTTCATTCCGGTTAACTTTCAAGAATTCCTTGGCTGACAGTGCTGGGGGTTTTGTGGATGAACTCCGAGTTCACATTTTCTGTTGTGTGAAGAATGATTAGTGAGAAAGCATCCATGTATAGTTCTGTACAGATTTCACTGTTAAATTAAGTAGAAAAAAATTACACACAGTTACATGTTCATTAAAATATCTCTTCTGGGTAGGCACTGAATACATTTCAATTTATTGCTGGGATTATATATACTATGTAGCACAGCGTTCACACAGAACTTTCCATCACAGGGATAGGCCCACATCAACCTCCTCCATGTCACTCGATTTTATCTCACCCCATCAGTACATCATTACGTTCTTTCTCCCTCAAACTTGTTCAGCCTTCCCTTTACAATTCAGTGAAGCGTTTCACATTCTAACCACACTTTGGCTCAAGAAGTTTCTCCTGAATTCCTGACTGATTTATTGGTAACTATCTGAAACTGGGATTACACAGTACAGGGTCACATTGAGAATATAGGCAAAAGTGAGGACTGCAGATGCTGGAAATCAGAGTCTAGATTAGAGTGGCGCTGGAACAGCACAGCAAGTCAGGTAGCATCCGAGGAGTAGGAAAATCAATGTTTCAGGCAAAAACCCTTCATCAGGACTGAAAGCTCCTCATTAAAGCTTGATAAAGGGCTTTTGCCTGAAACATCGATTTTCCTACTCCTTGGATGCTGCCTGACTTGCTGTGCTTTTCCAGCACCACTTTAATCTTGCAGAGTTACATTGTACTTTGCTCAAAAACTGCATGCATTCATGTAGAACTCTGAGCTCAAAAACTGCATGAATTTATGTAAAACTCTGTTATCTCACTTTTTAGATTAGACTCAATCTAAACATCATGGCATAGACGGAGAACACAGGGGGCCAACACCTTCAACATATTGTCTAGCTATCACCATTGTTAACAGCTAACCCGGGAATGCAACTTTAAAAAAAAGGTTTTGTGATTTATACATGAAAGAAGTGAAACTATCACTGTATTCTAACAGATGAAAGGCTTAACAGACAATCAATTTTTCAATGTATAATTTCAGTTATATCACACTGTAAATTTTTGCTATAAATTCTCATTACGATTGAGCCCTCCACTATCATCTGATAAAGGAGCATCGCTCCGAAAGCTAGTGTGCTTTCAATTAAACCTGTTGGACTATAACCTGGTGTTGTGTGATTTTTCACTTTAATCTAGACACATTGAGAATATCACAACACAGTGAAGTGCTGCCTACAATATGGGATCCTGCCACCTGGTGGCGATAGTGCCTCACCTTTCGGGCTGAATACTGCTCTCTGCAATAGATCTCCAGTACAGGACAATCATGGCCTCCAAACATTTTTTCCTTCACCCACAACTGGGCGTTTGGATTGCCAGAATATGTCTACAAGCCAGTGGGCCCAGATCCTGAATGTCTGGAGAAGCAGATATTTACTACAATGAGATCGCAGTGATGGATTGTGTCCAGGCATTTGTTTCTTGACTTTATCTCATATAAAACACACAGCAGCAAGCTCAGTAAGACTTAGACAATAAATGCATGTTTCTAAGGTGGTGTAAAAGGAGACAGGAATCTTCATATGATTGAAAACCTTGGCTACCTTCAAGGAAAGGTGTCAGTAATGACTTTGATATCGCTGCGGGGAGTTCTGAATTTCTGGACACAGTGCTGTGATGTGGTCTTAAGGAGGAAATTGTTAATTAACAATCGATGTGAGTTTAATTGTTTGGGGCATTGCTATTTCCAGGCTTTTAGGAATCTATTATTAAAATGTGAAAGATTTCCCTAACACTGACATGAAAGTGAGTTGGGTCAGAGGAATGCTAAAGCAAAGCAATACTGCAGCAAAATAGTTCCCCTTAAAGAGGGCAGTTGGCACTCACACTCCAGTGTGTGCCAACTTTGGACTCTGCTGTTTATTCACTGGCCTGCTGTAGAGCTTATATAGTTTAGCTCAGTGCAAAGCAGAAAGTGAACTTTAAATCATATTCACAACTCTGGCTTAGAACTGAACTGCCCAGCACAACGACAACCCTCTAGCCCGCAATGAGTTCCTTAGGTCTTTTTGCAAGTTTCTGTTTATGTTAAGCTTAGAAGCAGCATCTAAGCACGAATCAATCAAACACAGTGACCACAGGTCAATCCACAAGCCAAATACAGATCAATTAGACCATTGAACACTGCAGGTCAATTGTAAACTGGAATGCAATAATGGTTTAAAAATTGCCGTGGATGCCTTTGGTACCTATCTGTCGGTTAATGGACCTGTAGGGTTTGGCATTGTCTACCCAGAAGTGGGCACTCTGGTGCTGGCATTGCCAGTTACATTCACACCTCTTGATCTTCATGACCTGCTTGATAATAAATCCTCTGACCAGGCAGTAGAAACGCACTCTCATGGTCCTGGTCTCAGCAGGGTAACAGCAGCGACCATCAGTGCACAAGCCACAGTACTTGGGCTTGTATTTCCTCAGGCTGGTGCAACTTTGGTAAGAAATCAGCCTGGGCTCCAGCTCCTTCTTGCTGTTCCGACACCTCTTGCCTCCCTGTAACACAGAAGGATTTGGCCACAGTGAAAATTGGCCAGGGTGAAGATTCCTAAAATAGGTCATTGTGTTTTCAAAACATCAACTTAACTTTCAAATCTCTCCTTGACCTGCCCCTCCCAGACTTATCCATGATCTCCTCCCATCTCACAACTTCCTGAAAAATGACGTGGAGGTGCCGGAGTTGGTCTGGGGTGGACAAAGTCAGAAGTCACGTGACACCAGCTTTTAGTCCAACCCAGTTTATTTGAAATCACAGGTTTTTGGAGCACTGCTGCGATTTGAAATCTTGTGACTTCAAATAGACCCGTTTGAAAATAACCTGGTGTTGTGAGACTTCCTGACAAATCTGTATTCCTCCAATTCTGGCTTCATGCACTTCCCTGATTGGGGGCCAACCTCCAGCCGCCGAGGGGCTGGGTTGTGAAACTCTTTCCTTCAAGCTCTCCCCCTTCTGTGAGGTGCTCTTGAAAGCTACTTTTGAGACAAATTTGTAGCCATTCCACTCATACAGTGCAACCTGTGAAAATGATCCAGAATATCATGTTGCAGTGTGGCCTACTACATTGATCTCCAGCAATACATAGTGGAAGATGCCACTATTGATCAATACAGCTCACTACCACACTGCTTTAGAACTACACATGATGGTTCAGAGTGTCACATTGATCTAGAACTATCTATTACAGTGCAGGATTCCACATTAATTTACAGCTATACATTTCAGTTCAGCTGTCATGTTGATCCAGAGCAATATTTTACAGTAAAACTGAGGCATTGACTGAGAAATATGCAATTATGGTCCAGGTTATGATATTGGTCTAGAAGAAGTTAAGGATGTCATGTTGACCTCAACCTATACCTTACAGCAAAGGTTGCTACAAAATCTACAACCATGCACTGCAGTGAAGGTTCTCATGTTCTAGAGCTGCACATGACAGTTCATTTTGTCACACTGATCTCGAAATACACTTTACAGTTCAGGGTGTCATGTTGATCGAGGACTATACCTTACATGATGAAGGTATTCCTGATGAAGGGCTTATGCCCAAAACGTTGAATTTCCTGTTCCTTGGATGCTGCCTGACCTGCTGCGCTTTTGCAGCAACACGTTTTCAGTACATGATATGCTGCCATGTTCATCTAGTACTATTCAGTTCAGTGGAAGTTGTCACATTGTGTAACTGCACTTATAGTTCAGGCTGTCATATTGATCTAAAACTCAACCTTATAGTGGAGTTTGGCACATTGCTGTAGAACTATACCTTACCGTGCACACCCTCACACTGTACAACAACAAAGCATTACAAAGCAGCCTTTCACATTGTTCTAGACTAACACATCACAGCAAAGACTGCCACACTATTCTAGAATAACACACTGCCACTAAAGACTATTATATTGATCTAGAACATCACACTGTAGTGAAGACATTACGGGTCTAGTTTGGTTCAGGAATCTTGGTTGACATGATCGAGTTTGACTGTATGACTATAACAACACATTACAGTGAAAACTGTCACATTGATCAAAAACAAGACATTAATGTTTTGCTTATTACATTGATTAATAAGATACGATAATGTTCGATTCAACTGGATCTGCCACGTGGTTCTTCCCTCTGCTAAGACTAACCTGGAGATTGACCTCATTGAGCATATCACAGGGCCGGATCTGGCACAGCCTGGTCTCCCATTTCGGTTGACACCAGGTGTTGTTGGTGCTCAGCCTGGATGAAATTCCCATGCCACAGGTCTGCGAACAGGTCGACCACTTTGTGTTCCTGACCAGGCAGTCAGGATAGCTGAAGTTTTGTCTCATCAATTGACCTTTCACCTCTGAAGCAACAAAGAGATGAACAACAAAAACAACATACACACATAAATGCCTCCACAAATGGATTTACATTTGTGCACAGCATTGACGCTCATAAAACACGACCCAGCACACAACTATAGGATCTCACTCCACACACACACATATACACTTGTGATATTTTACACACAATTCATAGAAGTGCAAGCATAATGACACACTCACAAACACACAGGGACATTCACAGCAGTATTAATGGCACCAGCCTATCTCATCCTCTACTACACCCACATACACATATGTGCACAACCACATACAATTTCAAGAACTGCACAAAACAAACACAGACGTGAACAGCTGCATGACACATACTCACAGACATACATACAGGCAGATGTCCACATGCAGACACAGGCACATATATACATATAAGCGGACACACAAATGCACACCCACAAGCATGTATACACGCATATACACACACAGATATATACACACAGAAACACATGCACACTGACACACACAACACAGATACTCACACAGAGACATACATGCATGCATGGACACACCCAAACATACAGATGCTCCAGTACTATCTTCATGCATTTTTTTCATTTTACTTTCATGTCAATTGTGAAACTTCCTATGTTAATATCTATGGGGTTAATTAGTCCTTGACAGGTTCAGACAAAATATTCTTTTTATATTCCTGTCCATGTTATGTTTTATTAAACATGCTTAGAGAATACAATTAGTCAGTCTCTGTGTAGAAGTGAGATCTGGCTTTAGCCAATCCGAGGAGAGGTGGTATGGAAAGGTGTAGGAGGTGGTTAAATTTAGAATTGAATTATTGCCTGCAAACCATGCCCCTAGTAATGATTCCACAAAATCAAAAGGGATCACACTGGGAAAAGGTCCCGAGAATAGGACTAATTCGAGGATTTCTTCAAAATAACTGCTCGGGGATAAAGGACCTAGTGGTCTCCTCCTGCACCCTCCAATGCTAGGCCTTTGAATTGCATCTGTTCTCGGAGTGCGAGTGATGGCTATGAAGACGGAATGCTGAGAGGGACGCGCTAAAGCCTGGGGCAGCTGCCGTCAAGGCGCAAGACCACTGACTGAGGTCTTTCTGCCAAAGTTAGAGGGGGGCAGAAGTGGGTACTGTGGACGCTGGAGATTCGAGTCAAGATTAGAGCGGTGCTGGAAAAGCACAGCAGGTCAGGCAGCATCCGAGGAGCAAGGAAATTGACGTTTCGGGCAAAAGCCCTCCATCAGAAATCAGGAAAAAGTTTGGTGGGGGGTGGGGGGGGATGGTCTGTTCAGTTATGGGACCTCCCATGTAAATATAATCTTGTACAAGTAAGAGATGCCTTGGGTTGGTTTGTTGGACAGAGTCAAATGTTTGCTTCGGAGGAAAGGTAACTCGACCCAAAGCATTAACTCTGATTTCTCTCCACACATGCTGCCAGACCTGCTGAGCTTTTCCAGCAATTTCTGTTTTTGTTTCTGATTTACAGCATCAGCAGTTCTCCATCCAGTGATTGCTTGTTTCCTGATGTACAGAACCGAACTGCTTTTGTGACTTATATATGTGTGTGTGTGTATATATTTTTTTCAACTGAAGAAAGTATAGTTTTGAAATTTAACACAAAATACCAGGGCGGTCGAAGTAGCGTTTGACATCCAGGCGGTCAGGGTTCAGGGTCTTGTGTTTCGTTTCCAACTGTCGGTGTGCTGCATTCGGCGACTTGACCGCTTTCCCGAGGCCGGCGACAAACTCCCTCCACTCGGGTGGCGCCCACGCCTTGCGGTCCCCTGAGCGGGGCGTCACGCACTTCCACCGCTCGCAGCAGGTGCCAGCCACCTTGACGGGCCGAGCGTCCGCGCAGGAGGCGGGCGGCGCCGGCAGCTTCTCCGGGCAGAGCGGGGAGCAGTGGGCCGTGCCCTCCCGGCAGCTGCACTGCAGCCGGCAGCTCTTCATGAAGCTCTCGCCGTGTTGGAAAACTCTGCCGTTCAGGAAGCAAGGCCGTCCCATGTTGCTGGCTGCAAGGAGAGGACAGAGAGAGGGTGGGAGGAGGGATGGTAGCAACTGGAAAAGCAGCCAAAGATGCTGGAATGTCTTTTTTTGTTCACTCCTTTCGGGTCTGCCTTGATTGCCCAGAGAGTAGCTAAGAGTCATGCCACATTGCTGTGGGCCTGGAGTCACGTGTTGGCCAGTTTCCTTCCCATTAGTGAACCAGATGGATTTTTCCAACCATGGTCATCCTTAGACTCTTAATTCCAAATTCTTATTGGGTTCAAATTGAAAATTTCACACCATATGCCAAGGCAGGATTCGATCCCAGATCCCCAGAACATTACCTGGGTTTCTGGAATAACAGTCCTGTAATAAAACCACTAGGCCATCACCTTCCCTGTCTCGCTTCCTCAGAAACAGAAATTTTTGAGGTGAAAAACAACACTCAGCAGAGTCTGGCAGCATCTGTAGAGAGAAATCGGAGTTCCAGGTGCTAGATTCAGCACAGATGCTGCCAGACCTGCTGAGTTTTTCCAGCAATCTCGGAGATATCTGGCCTGTTTCTGAGGGGGGTTGGGGGATATGTTTTCAGCATGAGAGCCTCTGTTACATTGACAATGTCAAATTGATTCCCCCCTTTCTGATCCAGCTGCCAATCCTAGTGGAAGGTTACTTGGCAGGAGTAGTGTGCTGATCCCATTGATGTCAGATTAAATGCCGTTCATGTGACCTAAACCAGTACCTTTTTATAATTGACCTGTTCAGGGAGGGTATGACACGCCTCTGGAGTGGGTAGGACTTTGCATATGAGGTGGAGACACTGCGTCACAAGAGCACTTACTGAAGCCAGTGAATGTGATGCTAATTTAAAAAAAAATTCTTTACACAGTGATTTAAACAGAGTCAGTCGGCTGGACCTTCTAGAACATGAGTTCCCTGATTGGGGCTGTTAATCTGGTCCAATAAGGGAGCTCTGGCTGACAGATAAAAAGGGGAGTGTCAGAGATACTGCAGTATGAAAGGCAAGAACAGGCTGGCACAGTGGCTTAGTGGTTAGCACTGCTGCCTCACAGCACCAAGGACCCAGGTTCACTTCCAGCCTCGGGTGACTGTCTGTGTGGAGTTTGCACGTTCTCCCCGTGTCTGAGTGGGTTTCCTCCGGGTGCTCCGGTTTCCTCCCTCAATCCAAAGATGCGCAAGTCAGGTGGATTGGCCGTGCTAAATTGTAGGTTAGGTGCATTAGTCGGGGTAAATGTAGAGTGATAGGGTAGAGGAATGGGTCAGTGTGGACTTGTTGGGCCGAAGGGCCTGTTTCCACATTGTAGTGTTTCCGTGATTCTATGTTCATGTATAAATAAAGGGTGACTTGGTGACGGGATACCAGCCACCTTGGAGTTATTTCACTTTTCACTGCAGCGAGTCTGGAATGACCCTCCTGGCAGTGTGGGGAGGCAGGTTCAATGCATGCACTCAAGAGGATCTGAGATGATTGTTTAAATAGAAACCAGGGTTTCATGGGAAAAGGCAGGGGGATGGGCAGAGTCACGGTGCTCATTCGGAGAGTCAGTGCAGACATGTTGGGCCGAATGGCCCCTTTTTGCACCATGGCGTTGCTGTCATTCCGTAAATGCCCTCAGTCAGTGCAGTGGATCTGTAAATGCCCTGAATGTCTCCTAATGTGGCTGGTTGTGTGAGAGGAAGGGGAATGTCTTAGTTGGGGGCCACCAGGTCTCCTTACCTCTGCAGATTCCGGTTGTGGCATTTGTCCTGGCCTCCAATTGGCAGCGGAGCCCACGGTCACGGTCACAAGGTCGAAGCAAGCCACATTCCTCATTGAACTGCCGAGCACAAACTGAGCAGCAGCCGCAGTCGTCTAGAACCAGGTGCACGCTTGGACGGCACAGCGTGGGTTTTGGGCAGTGACACTGTGCGGGGCACTTTGCCTGTGGAGAAAAGAGATTCTTCAAGGATCCAGACCCCCTCAAAACATTATGAGAAAGTACCCTCAACCCTAACATTTTCTTATGTTAAACATAACGTACTGTGTTCCAGGTGCAATTCAAATGGTCAAACTACTCAACATAAGCAAAACACTATTTATTTAAACATTATGGTTAAAAATACAAAGAACATAGAACATAGAAAAATACAGCGCAGTACAGGCCCTTCGGCCCTCAATGTTGCACTGACCGAAGCCTACCTAACCTACACTAGCCCAATAACCTCCATATGCTTATCCAATGCCCGCTTGAATGACCATAAAGAGGGAGAGTCCACCACTGATACTGGCAGGGCATTCCATGAAATCACAACTCGCTGAGTAAAGAATCTACCCCTAACATCTGTCCTATACCAACCTCCCCTTAATTTAAAGCTGTGTCCCCTAGTAACAGCTGACTCCATACGCGGAAAAAGGTTCTCACTGTCAACCCTATCTAAACCCCTAATCATCTTGTACACCTCTATCAAATCTCCCCTAAACCTTCTTTTCTCCAATGAGAACAGTCCCAATTGCCTCAGCCTTTCCTCATACGATCTTCCTACCATGCCAGGCAACATCCTGGTAAACCTCCTCTGCACCCGTTCCAGTGCCTCCACATCCTTCCTATAGTATGGCGACCAAAACTGTACACAATACTCCAGATGTGGCCGCACCAGAGTCTTATACAACTGCAACATGAAAAGCAAAATACAGCAAAAAGAGTCCTAGAATAACTTAACTCAATTGCAAAACCTAACAGAATAATAGATGCAGTAACTATTACAAATTAACTGTTCCAATATATTAAAATCCCATAAATACCACCCATGGCAAAAAAGGAAAATTCAGAGAAATAGATTTGTCTCACAGATAACCCGGCAGCTGAGAGAAACCCCAGCTTCCAGCTGTAACTGAGTGAGGGAAAAATAGTCTGTACTTCTTCAAAACTCCAGAAGCTCCTTAAAGCCAAGTCTAAGACTAAAACTATATTAGAAAACTTGGTCTGTGAGAGCTGGCCACACCCATCCAGGCTGCTTCTATTGTTCCAATTTAAAAAGTACCCAAGGCCTCCCAAAGTTTACCACCTTTCTAAGCAGGCAGCTCAATACTTCTGTCTTAAAACCTCTCTTTTTTTAAAAATAAGGCAAGCTACACTTCTTAAAGCCACAGATTTCACTGTCATTTTCCTAGATGTTTGTTTGAACTCCCATCTCCCCCGAAGACAATAAACCTTCATTCATGCAGCACCTTACCCTGTTGCAAGAAAGCACGTGACAGCCAGGGAAGCTGTAATGTAGGGAAATTCAATTGACAATGGGGCACAGCAGGATCCCACCAACAGCAGAAAGTAAAGGACTAGTCGGTCTCTTTTCAGCTCTCGGAATCTATTTTACTAAATGATGGAGGGAAGGTTACTCCCTGCTCTTCTTAGAATTAGTGACTACTTGAACGTTTATAGCCTGTCTCTGAGGGGAGATAAGACTAACTTTAATTAGGAAATCTGTCACATCATTGACAGTTGAATGTTCCCTCGGTGCCACACAGGAAGTATGAATACAAATGTTGTGGGCAGGTCTTCGGGAGTTAATCCCCAAACAACGCTATCTCAGACTTTAATCTTGCAAAGAAACCTACTTCCTTCCCAGGTCTTACTTTCTTAAATATCTCACTCCCATTGTGTTCCTCTCTAAACATTTCCTTTCTAGGTGTTATGCTCATTCCCAGGTATTAGTCTCAAAATAACTTCCTCACCCCACCAGCTGTTATCCTTACAGTAACTGTCTGCAAGATGTTATTCTCCACAATGTTTGACCTTGAGCTGTAAACCTCTAAATAACACTCTCTACCCCAGGTGTTATTCTCTAAGTATCTCCCTCCCTCCCAGGTCTAAATGACCCACCCCAAAGGCTTCTTGCACTAAGTAACTCATTCCCAGTTTAATAATCCCCTCTTTTTAGGTGTTTATGTTTTAAATAACCGCCTCCCTACTGGCATCATTGTCAGAATAACCTTGGATGTGTTATTTCTTCAAATACCCCCCGCTCAGTTGTAATTCTCTAAGAAATTTTCAAAATGTTACAGTTCTAGGTGTTAATCCATAATGAACTCCCGCCTTCCCATGTGCCATGATCTAAATAACTCACTCCTGGTTACTATTCTCCACATAACCCATCCCCAGGGCCACTCTCCAAAGAACTCACCCCCTCACAGATGTGATATTCTAAACACCTCAGTCCCAGGTATGATTTTCTAAACGAGCTACTCTGACAATTATCCTCTATGTAATTCACCCCTTACAGGTCTAAATGTCAAAGTAATTCCCTCCAAGATGTTATTCTCTAAATGATCAATCCCTGGTATTATTCCTTAAATTTATGCCTGGAGGACTTATTCCCAGATCTCTGTATAGCTCACTACCTGATGCTGTTCCCTGTATAATTGAAACTGCGAAGTTATTTGCTGCAGAGATTTGGAGAGGCTGGCTCATTAAGTACTTTCAAGGTTAAAATAGACAGATTTTTAATGAGTGAGGGAACCAAAGGCGACGAGGAAAAGGCAGCAAAGTGGAGTTGAGGATTGTCAAATCAACCTTGATCTCATTGAATGGCTAAACAGACTCGATGAGCTGAATGGCCTACTTCTGCTCCTACATAGAGTCATAGTACAGCACGGAAATAGACCCTTCAGTCCTACATCTTATGATGTAATTCATTCCTAGTCTTTTCTTTAGCTTAGAGTCAGTCCTCTGAACTGAGGACATTCTAAATTTCTTGTGTTTTAAAAATCTTTTTTGCCTGCCAGAGGAGATTTTCATCTCCTGGTTTTATTTTTTTTAAATATAGTTTTTCATTCCTAGTCTATATAACTATAGGAGTGGCTCCACATATTACTCACTACTTCAGAATGCTATTTCTCATATCGATGAATCCCACTCTGTTACTTCCCATATCATTCACTCCCATGCACTGCTCCTATACATCTCAGTTCTGGTATAATATTCCCATCTCTCTCATTCCCAGATGTCATTCCTTGTCTACCTCACTCCCAGTCTGCGCTATTGTTCCATTGCTGGGAATGACAGAATTGTAATAGTCATATATTCTCTCACCACATCAGCGAGGCTGGATTGTCCCAGGAGCAGGAGATACCCGCACCACAACGTCAGACTGCCATCCAGTCTCAAACTACAGCGACCCCTCTTCCTCCCGGAGCCCACGGCTGTTAGAAACTTGTTCATCGTTGAAACTGCAGATCAAAATAATGAAAAAATTGCAGCCATTAAACTTCAAGACAATGGCAATAAATTGTGTGGGAGGGGCTGGGGAAATGGAGGTTGGGTGTGAGCACTGACTAATCTTGACAACTGCACTGCTATGGAACTCCCCAAAGAGCGAAGGCAATGGATGTGGGAATTTCTCCACTTACACTGAGCAGTGGTCTCCACCACAAGGCTGAGGGATTATCCCATTGTCAGGTGGAAGAAGGTTAGAAATTGCAACTGAGTACTGGCTAAATAAAAAAGAAAGCTTATAGGAAAAAAAGGCACATTTCATGTTCTGCCTGAGAAGCAAATTATTGTGAGCCTTGCTCCCACACTCAAGATGAAATTCCCAATGTTTCCTCTAGATAATCTGTGTGTCTGTGTTTGTTTTCGACATGCCTATTTATTTATATACATGCCCGTCTGCTCAGATAAAGGTGCAAAAAGAGATAAACCAGTGGCTACAATTCCTGGAGAGGCGCTGACTCAACACCCTGCAATCGCTTTCTCAGAATTATTCCTGGCACAGCTCCTCTCGGCTCACAGGGACCTTTGCTCACACTGTTTTCCATTATCACTGTCCTTTTGATAATACATCCAGGGGGATGCAGAGGTGGTTTCTAAAGCAATTTACCACCCGTGGAGTCATAACAGTGGTCACATTCGCAGAAGGAGACCATTCAGCCCTTCTTTCTTGAACCTGTTCTGGCCCCCTGCCTCAGCAACTCACCCACTCAGGCCCTTTTCCCTCAGAGCCCTTTCTCATCAGATGCCTGTCCAATTCTGGTTGGAATGCTGAATGGAATTTATCTTCATCTCAACTCTCAGGCAGTGCATTCCAAATTCAAATCACCTCACTGTGTAGGTAAGGAAGATATACTTTTTGCTTCTGCCAATCCCCACTAATCCATGTCTTCTGCTTTCTGATCCTTCCAGCAAGAGGAACACCATTTCTCCATTGTTTCTGTCTGGACACCCCATGTTGTTTGAAGAACTCTACCAAGCTGCTTGGTCACTTCTTTCTACAAACAGATGCAACCTTTCCGATCTAACAATGCACTGATTTCTTTTTAATTTCAAAAACACTTTATTCATAAAAATATCTTTATGTACCTACATAGTCACTGAAGTAGTTCAGTTCTCTACAGTAGCACACAAAGAAATAAACAAATATTGGAGTTTAACACTATTCAACAAATAAACAAGATTACATTTGCATGTATTTAAGGCAATCAATAACTGAATAAAGAAGCCTTCATTAACTGAATGGATCCACATTTAACTTCAACAGCAACACCTCAGATAGTGGTCTGCCTTGGCAGCAGCTGCCCCAGTCTTTACTGGGTCCTCAGGATATAGTCCTGGGCCTTGGGATGTGCCAGTCTGCAACACCTGGTCGGGGTCAACCCCTTGCTCTGGAAGATCAAGTTTTGGGCAGATCAAAGAGTGTCTTTCACCGAGTTGATGGTCCTCCAAGTGCAGTCGATGTTTGTTTTGGTGTGCATCTCAGAGAACAGGCCGTAGAGCACAGAGTCCTGCTTCATGGAGCTGCTTCAGATGAACCTTGATAAAAACCACTGCATTGCCCTCCAGACCACCTTTACAAAGGCACATGCCAGCTGGAGATTTGTAATAGTCTCAACAGTCTTAACAGAAACAAACACAACACCAATGTCTGATCTGGTCAGAGGAAAAGAAATAAGCAGCCACTCACCCGTCATCTTGCGTCCCTTCTTGTTGGGCTCAACGACTGAAGACTGTTTTATTCCTAAACCCTCAGAGCTCCTCCTCAGCACTTACTGTGACGCTGTTGATGTTTACACCATTTTATCAGATTTCCAAGAAACCTCTGTACTTGTGCCTCTTCCTATAATCCCCGCTGAAGGAGAAGTCTCTCCAAATGCCTGTCCTTTTCCTATTCCTTCATTACTTCATTTGTTCTGTTGTCACCATATTAGATTAGATTACTTACAGTGTGAAAACAGGCCCTTCGGCCCTACCAGTCCACACTGACCCTCTGAAGCATAATCCACCCAAACCCATCTCCATCTGACTAATGCACCTAACATTATGGGCAATTTAGCATGGTCAATTCACCCCCAACCTGCACATCTTTGGACTGTGGGAGGAAACCGGAGCACCCAGAGGAAACCCACGCAGACACAGGGAGAATGTGCAAACTCCACACAGACAGTCACCCATGGCTGGAATTGAACCTGGGACCCTGGTGCTGTGAGGCAGCAGTGCTAACCACTGAGCCACCCTGGTGCCCAAAATTAGTCAGGTACTTTTGCACAAGTCAAGTTATAGTCATCTGCTTTGCTCAAAGAACAAGGCTAAGTAGTGGAAGGAAGCACCTGCCACTTAATAGGTTGATAGACCGCAAAGTAATGCTAAAAGCATCAGTTTAGAATTCCTTTTCCATTTCACCATCTACTACCCTCACTTTGAAACACTCCTTCAAATTTATTTCTTCAACCAAGCCTTTGGGTCTCCAGTCCTAATATCTCTTGATGTCACACTGTGTCAATGTTTTGCTGGGAAGCTACTGAGAAACATCAAGCTGGCCAGTAAAAGCTTCTTTCTATAGGTGTAAAGAAACTATTGTCTTGGTCAAATGTGGGCCGTTAAAATGGTGAATTTAAAATATAAAATGGGGAAGTGATGAAGAGAATAGAGGAATATTGTACAGAGGAACCTCGATTATCGACATTAACTGAATTTCGTATTATCCAAACTTACTTACAGTGTGGAAACAGGTCCTTCGGCCCAACAAGTCCACACCGACCCACCACCCACCCATTCTCCTACATTTACCCCTTTACCTAACACTATGGGCAATTTAGCATGGCCAATTCACCTGACCCGCACATCTTTGGACTGTGGGAGGAAACCGGAGCACCTGGAGGAAATCCACGCAGACACAGGGAGAATGTGCAAACTCCACACAGTCAGTCGCCTGAGTCGGGAATTGAACCCGGGTCTCTGGCGCTGTGAGGCAGCAGTGCTAACCACTGTGCCACCGTGCCGCCCACAGGGTCCCATTAAAAATGTGACATTAAAGAGGTAAGTGAGTTTGGATTACCTCTGCTGAAGAACATGTGGAAATGATAGCAATAGAAAAAGAAACACAAGCACCCTAAGCATCAGCGACTGGATATTTTTTACACAAGGGTTAGTTACACAGCCCTTTGCAAAAGTAAGTGCTTCACTCCTGTCACTTTACTGGCCGTTCATGAAAAAAATGGAGGAGAAAGTAAACGTATGCGCAAGGCTGAGTTTCGATCACAACACTGAGTTCGGTAGAAACTGACAAATGCTCTTATGATCGTAGAAGCTGTTCAGGACCTTGTTTAATGCCGGAATTTCATATATTTATGTGATGGTAAAGGTTTAGCCAGTCTCACTTTACCCTGCAATTTGCAGAATGCAAAGATTAGTTTGTTTAAATAGCAGGCTCATCAAAATTGTAGATTGAAATAAGCTCTCCAGTAGAGCACAGAGTTAGATCAGCATGGCTTCCCTTGTTGAAGGTCAATTTGGTTATCCGAGTAATTAATTATCTGAATGAAATAATGCCCGCGCATCTTGTTTGGAAAATTGAGGTTCCTCTGTATACAGTTTTGTTCTCCTGATCAAAGGAAGAAATTGCTGGCTACAGACAGAGTGCAGAAAACATTTAGGAGATTAATACCCAGGAGGGTGGGAAACCGGGCCTGTATTCTCTAGAGTTTTGAAGAAAGTGAGGTAATCTCATTGAAACCTTACACAATTCTAACACAGTGAATGCAGATAGGATGTCTGCCTTTTTACAACATGATTCATGGGATGTTGGTGTTCATTTATTGCCCACTCCTAATTGGACAGAGAGCAGTTATAATTAATGACCTTACTTTGCGGTATAAAGTCACCTGTAGAACAGGTAAGGTTGGCAGATTTCTATCCCTAAAGGAGATTATAAACCAGATGCGGTTTATTTTTAATGACAAATGACAGTGGTTACTTTCAGTTTTCCAGATTTTTGTTGACTTCAAATCAATCCATCTACCCATGGTAGTACTCAAATGTAGGTCCCCAAAGCATTATCCTGGGTCTAGATTACTAGTATAGAATCCCAACAGTGTGGAAGCAGGCCACTCGGCCCATAGAGTCCACACTGAACCTCCAAAGAATACCCCATCCAGACCCAGCATCTCCCCCTTACCCTAGCCCTGTAACCCTGCAATTACCATGGCTAATTCAATTAACCCGCAAATCCCTGGATACTGTGGGCAATTTAGCATGGCCAAACCACCTAACCTGCACATGACTGGAGTGTGGGAGGACACCCATACGGATATGGCGAAAATTGTGCAAATGCCATATAAACAGTTTTGAGGATGGAATTGAACCTGGGTCACTGGCCTAATGTTACGAGACCAGTAACATTACCACTACTCACCCTGTTGGTGAGTCTAAAATCAGGGGATGTAATTTCAGAATAATGAGCAATCTATTTAAGACAGAGGTGAGGAGGAATTTCACAGGGGTTGGTGAATCTTTGGAACTATCGACCCAGGGAGCTTAATTACTTAGCAGATTCAAAAGACCGATATCTGGAGACTAGTTGTATCAAGGGATATGGAGTTAGGCATTGATATTGATGATCAGCCATGATCCTTGTGATGTGGGGCAGGCTTGATACGCTGAATGAGCTACTCCTTCTCCTATATTGCTATGATCCTACAATTATGCTCCTGTGAACATTTCGCAATGCTTCATTATGTTAATGGTGCTACGGTAATGCAAGTTCCTGTTGCTGCCTCACCTGGCAAGGTTGGACCTTCAGCCGTGGCATCTGCCTGGACTTATGTAGCACTGTTGTCCACTGACTGACCCCGTACGTGGAGCGGAGTGGTGGTGATATGTATGTTCCCCCCTCACCCTGGAACAAATATCCTGACTGACATGGAGCATTTGAGCGTGGAGCACAGCCTTTTTGGTTGAGTCACAAACAGTGGTCAGTGTTTGCATACATTTGCCCCGTCATGTCTCAAACCCCTTCAGGAGAGGAGGGTAAGGGAAAACTTCCAGAATGCTGTGCATGGGGCACACTGACATATCCTTCTGTCTTCCAAAAATATCCTTTATATATAAAATTTGTAAACGTTCCTTCCAAAGCATTCTCATTGAAAACTGCATAAGGGGCAATAAGATTTTCTCCAGACATCAAATTCGTACATTTGCAATACTCCTATATTTACTCTATATTTTCCATGTCAGGTGAGGGATTCCATACTGGCAATTTCATTCTACATTCCGTATTCACCGATATCTGTAGAGCCCCTGAAACTGGAAAGGATGTGTTGTGTTGATACACAGTTTGACCAGTTGCCCTCTCCCTCTCTGAATCTGATATTCACTATCGTACTGAAGCTGCACAGGGCTGATTAGAGACAGGAGACTGCAATAGGACACAGGGCTGGACAAAAGCAGTAAGGGAAACAGAAAGTGTCTAATTTTGACTCTGGATAACAGAGTTGCGTGTTGACAGCCAGCAGGGCAGCCCACACAATAACTCCAGCTTTTAATCGCAAAGGAGTTTAGTAGGCAGAATGTGAGAAATGTTCTGCTAATCCACCATCAAATATAGGCCGGCCTAGTGGCTCAGTTGTTAGTACTGCTCCATCACAGGGCCAGGGACCTGGATTCAATTCTACTCTCTGGTTACTCCCACAGTCCAAAGATGTACAGACTGGATGGATTAGACATGGGAACGCAGGGTGGAGGCAGGGTGGTGGATCTGTGTGGAAAAAAGTGAGGACCGCAGATGCTGGAAACCAGAGTTTAGATCAGAGTGGTGCTGGAAAAGCACAGCAGGCAGGAGCAGGAAAATCGACGTTTTGGGCAAAAGCCCTTCATCAGGAATAGAGTCAATGGGCCGAATGGTCTACTTCCACACTGTAGGGATTCTGTGACTCTATATTCAAAATCCAAATTCACCCCACAGAAAAAAAGGAGACAGATTTATTGAGAGAGTAAGAGACAGGGATAGAGTGGATAAAGGATAGAACAAAAGAGATTGAGAGGCAGGATAAAGAGGTGGAAAAAAGGGGAATAAATACGAGTTTACAGAAAAGAATGAGGGAAGTCAAAGAATTTGGAAGGCCATTTAGTCCAGAAATTAAAACTTATTGTTTCTTAATCAGTTCCAGAGTGTTAGTTTACATTATTCTGTTGGAGATTGTTTGAAGTCTCAATCAATCCTTGTGCCTCTCTGTGTGAAGAATCACTCATTGACATCAATCCACCGTTTGCTTTGTGATTTTCAATCCGTTTCATTTCATCTCACTGACTGAATTTAATTTGAGGTATTACCCTGTGCTTATATTTGCAGAGTTTCTTTGGACACCTTCATGGGATCATTTCTCAGGCAGCTTCTTATTCTTAGACCTCTTGCCACATTCCACATGGTGGTGGATAACCAACAGCCACCAGGAGGAGGAGGAGGAGGCTTCAAACATATCACCCATCCTCAATGGTGAGGAGCCCAACATGTTAGTGAAAAAGACAAGGCTAAAGCATTTGCAGCCAGCTTCAGCCAAAAGTGTCAAGTGAATGAAACATCATGACCTTCCCCCTCCCCTCACCTCCCCCCCCCCCTCACCTCCCCACCCACCCACCCAGCCTTCAGCCAATTCCAGCCACTCCAAGTGATATCAAAAAACAACTAAGGGTTGGACACTGCAAAGGGGTTGACAAAATTCTCGCAATAATTCTGAAGACTTGTACTCCAAAACTAGCCATGCTTCTGCTCAGGTTGTTGCAACACAGCTACAAAACTGGCATTTACCCTGGCAACGGACAAAACTACCCTTGAATCCTGTCCAGAATAAAAAAAACAGGATGAATATAACCCAGTCAATTACTGCCCTTTCAATCCACTCTTGATCATCAGTAAAGTGATGGAAGTGGTCATTGACAGTGAGCTTAAGTAGTAAATGTTTAGCAATAACTTGCTCACAGACACTCAGTTTGGGTTCTGTCAGGGCCACAAAATTCCTGACCTTATTATAGCCTTGGTGAAAACATGGACAGTGGAGCTGGATTCCAGAGCTAAGGTGAGAGAGACAGAGGGATGCAGAAGAAGACTCATAATCCTGACATTCATTTCTGAGCCAGTCCCAGTCTTTCACTCCAACCCTTTGCTTTTGTTTGACTGAGCTGTCAGTCTGTTCTGGAAGATACAATTTTGAAACATTAATTCTATCAGGTTTATCCAGATATTGCATTAACCTTTAGTTATGTCCTCTTGCCTGTTCCTTTGTCTCTGATCGACTGACCTGTTGACCCATTTTCATTGGTCTAATGCTTGCAAAATCTTGGACCATCTCTTTCTGTCTCTATCGCTCCCTTTCCATTCCTTTCCTCGATTACCTCAACTAGTCTTCAGTCATCAGAGATGGTTAGTCAGCCACTGTTTATTCTTATATTCATAAGGTGTGAACGTTACTGACTGGGCTACCATCTGTTTTGTGATTCAGTCATAGGATAACAGTGTTGCTGACCCGGCCAGCATTCATTTCCCAGCCCTAATTGACCAGAGGGCAGTTGAGAGTCAACCACATTGCTGTGGGTGTGGAATCACATGCAGGCCAGATCAGGTAAGGATCGCAATATCCTTCCCTAAAAGGACATTAGTGAACCAGGTGGGATTTCCTGACAATTGATTCATAGACTTCATTGAGATTCCCAATTCCGACTTTTATTGAATTCAAATTTCATCATCTGCCATGGTGGTAAAGTGGGAGATGGCACAGGGCAGGGTGACACTAGGCACACGGACACACAAGATGGCCACTGAGCCACAAGTTGGCCACTTGACACACAAGATGGCTGTCAGACCACATATGGAGAGAGACAACAGAGCAAATACAGACACTACATGGGGCCACCAGAATGCCACCTAGTTGATTAGTTTAAGGCCGGTGGGGGAGAGAATACACATGAATACCATATACAGCCTGCTGAAGTGTCTGGGTCCGGCCAACACCTTTGATAGAAGTGCTAACAGTTTGATATGGACTCAATACAAAGTACTAATAGCCAGGGCTGCAGTAATCGTCCTTCTCAGGAAGAGCGATTAGTGTCCATTACTACAGCAATGGACTTCTGTGCAGATGCTGAAATTGACAATATCTGCATTGAAACTGACAACAACCACACTGAAATTAACAAAGGCTGTGCTGGGACTGACAATGACTGCACTGAAACTATCAATGATTCTGCAATGTTTACAATAAACAAACCATGTTACAAAGACAATAATCGCATCCACTGACCTGTTATATTCCAAAATGTATAAAAGTATCTTGACATATGCTCTGGGTCGAGAGAAGACTTGCATCTGACCACTGTGTTGTTGGTGTCTTTCTCTCCCCGGAGCTCCGATATTTCCTTGTACAACAAACTCTATCATTGAACCCCAACTCTGAGTCCGAGGCTGGTGATTTTCCCCACAACAATTGGTGCGGCGAACAGGGTTCTCCGTACTGGTGTCCTGGTGGAAGGCAACAATCAGGGAGCAGGGGTGAGAACCAATTTGTATCTGCAAACGGGAAGAGTCAGACTAGGCCAAAGACAGTTTAGAAAGTATACCAATTGTAATGACTAACTTGCTAAAACATTTAGCTGCTTGTCTATGGAGAATAACTGTTAACTGTATTAACTGTGGTAAGAACCCGCTGCTTGTGCTGAAACAACCAGCGGACAAGGTAGTGCCTGTCTCAAAAACCCTACCCTAAACTGGTTGTTAAGAGGGGTAGCCCCCCCCCCCCACATTACACGGAGGTTGGGATTTGAAGTGGGAATTGAGGCACCAAGGACACCAGGAGTTGTGAGGCAAAGTCAGGTAACATTGGACTCTGTAGGGGCAAACAATGCAGAGTCCAGTTAGAGTTTAAGTTAAAAGTTGAGTGCTGTTTGTACTTGTAATTTCCAATATGGTGAGGAAGAGGAGCTGATCAGTCTGACCAAGAGCCAAACTTCAGTTACTAAGGTGGGGAGCGTGGACACTGTGAGTAACTGTGATACCCTGTCAGTCCATTGTAGAACAACACAGCTTGAATAGTGGCGGTGACCGGGAGGGTAAAGAGTCCCATCGGTAGAGAGCACACCGGGCTACAGGTAGGTTTCTGGGCCGATTGGGAGGAGGCATTGGGTCAGTAGAGATGGCCGGGAGGGTAGAAGATTCCCGGTAAAGAGTACACCCTACTGAGCCAGCATTCCCAGCCAACTGGTAGGTACCGACTAGTAGTGGTGGCCGGGAGGGCAGAGCAGTCTCACTGGTAGGAGGCTGCTACAGCTGTACGGATGGTGCTGGGACAGTATTATTGGCCGGGGGTGGGGGAGGGTAGAGAAGTCTCCACTGGATAGGAACACTTTACTGTTGGTAGTATCGGAGGGATACAGAATCTGTTAAATGGCAGATCAAAGTTTTAAGGGGAATACTTCAGGTTGCCCATAAGACCATAAGACATAGGAGTGGAAGTAAGGCCATTCGGCCCATCGAGTCCACTCCGCCATTCAATCACACAAGGCGGACAGACAAGGGTTGACAGAACAAATGAAGAAAAGTGGTTGGGATCCATCCCAAGACATTAGCACAACGGAGAGAGTGGATAGGTAAACAGAAACAGAATAAGAGACCTAAGGGACAACTTTTTCACACAGAGGGTGGTACGTGTATGGAATGAGCTGCCAGAGGAAGTGGTGGAGGCTGGTACAATTACAACATTTAAAAGGCATCTGGATGGGTATATGAATAGGAAGAGTTTGGAGGGATATGGGCCGGGTGCTGGCAGGTGGGACTAGATTGGGTTGGGATATCTGGTCGACATGGACGGGTTGGACCGAAGGGTCTGTTTCCGTGATGTACATCTCTATGACTCTATGACTCTAAAACTAAAAAGATAGGGGTAATATCAGCACACCAAATAGCACGCCTAATTGAACACGGGGAGTGCCTCCACAAGCAGGTGGAGAAAGGACCTGGGACAAATTAAAGAGTTGGAGGACAGATTACAAGAGTTAGAGCAGGAGCTAATGAACAAACACAAAAATTCAGACATGGATTCGCTTCCTCCTTAGGAGGCCGTCCAGCAGGGACCAACTGCTCCCTCTGGTGGACGAACTGTGCAAGAGTATAACTTGGCGCCAATTATGAGAGGAGGAACAGACTTACAGCCCCAAGTGAATTATAAACCCTTCGCCCCAGGGGAGAGGCAGTAGATTAAGGCCTCCCTGGGCAAATTACAGCTCCGAAGCTCAAACACCAGGTTCTGGAAAGAGCTGGGTAGTGTACGGGCAGGGCACCAACCACACCTGAGAGACATACACCAGCTGGTCCGGACCCGATGCCACAGCAGCCTGAGACTTTAGGGAGGACGTGGACACATGCTGTCGCCCTTACAGCCCAGATAGATGCCCAGCGGGCCCCCTTCGCCAATTTTAAAGAGGAAATTCAGAGGGTGCTAGGAAATGCTCCCATGAACTGGAGCAAGATCACGACCACTAAGTAACTTAAAAGGGAAGGAGCCTCTGAGTATGGGAAACGATTATTTAGGGTCTCCCAGGAATACTCAGGTCAAGCAAACCCAGATCGGGGGGGGGGGGGGGGGGAGAGGGGGAAACCAGGTATTCATCCAAGCTTTGAGAGATGGGCTCTCTAGCACAGTGGGCTAGCAGGGTGCAGGAGGCAGAAGCTCCTGCAATAAAGGCAAGGCCTTACAAAGCAGCCGGAGTAGGATAAAACTATCCAGCCACAATTGTGGCCAACAGGGACACTTTGCTAGAGAACATAGGGCCCCACGAGCACGGGATAGAGCAGGGAACAATGTAAAATACTGCAGTCACTGCAACATCATAGAGCACATAGAAGCAGTGTGCTGGGAAAAGCATGGGGCACTCCCAACCACCACCCAGAAAACTGTGGAACCTTGGGAGACCCAAGGTCAGCAGAGCTGACAACCAGCTGCCCCCATTTGTGAGGGTAAGGGAGAGGGGAGAATTTACTTGCCCATAGTAATAGAAGGGAGGAAATGTGAAATGCTAGTAGACACAGGACCGGCCGTATCCATCACAAACTTGCCCTTACCCTACACAAATAAAATGATTCACTTACTTGGGGAAGGCGGGGATAAAACACCAGCTTATCTAAGTGAAACTACCCTCATAGAAATAAACAAAATACATGTATCCCCATGAAATTCTACTTATGCCAAAAATAACGAGGGCACCATATTGAACTCATGAGAGAATATAATGTTCTAACTGATTGTGCAAAAGGGAAATTGATTTCGCGCAGACAGGATGGTCAAAAGACCAAGACTGGGAAACATACAAGTCACCTTGAAACTATTAAAGTGGCCACCGTCACCAATAGGGACTGGAGCCTTGAAAAGTGGGGGATTCAGAGCCATCCGCACCTCCATGCCTGGAGCATGGGCAGAAACCAAGTTAGATACAGGTCTAGTTAACATAGACCCGATAAGGGTTCCCGGACCGGAGCATAAGCCTCACCAGCGATATCCAATGAAACCCGAAGCAGGAAAAGCAGTTGTGGAGATAGTGAAAGGACTAGTGAAACAGGGAATCCTGAAAGAAACCATAAGTACAACTAATTCCCCAACTTGGCCAGTAATACAGCCTAATGGGAGCTACAGGCTCACCATTGATTATACAGAACAAAATAAGGTTAGCTCAAATTGCACCCATGGTAGCAGACCCCTCACTATTTTAAATGCCTTCGCCCCCAAATACAAGATTTTTACTGTTTAGACGTAGCCAACAGATTCTGGTCTATCCATTACACCCTGAGTCCCAGAATAAATTCCCTTTTACAGTAAGGGGCAGGCAGTGCAGGTGGTCTCACCTGCCACAAGAGTTCCACTCCAGCCTCACTATTGTTCACAGGGTGATGAGTAACATTCTGAAGAGAATATATTTACCAAAGGGTAGCACTGCCCTCCAATATGTAGATGATATGCTAATTGCCTCAGAGTCCAAGTCAGGACACCAGGAAGCTTTCAGTCTATTATTACAGGAATTGGCAACCGCAGGGTTAAAAGTTAGTCCCACAAAGGCACAAATTGGCAAAATACAATTCTTACACCTGGGACACTTTATATCCAAGTGATCAAAGAAATGCCCAGCGACCTCAAGAAGGCTATTCAACAGATGCCATGACCTGCCACTGTCAGGGGAGTCAGAAAGGTCTTGGGGTTATTCAAATACAGTTGGAGCTTTATACCCAAATTCGCAAAATTGGCTGAACCAATCCAGAGATTAATTAAAGGAGCCCAACCTGCCTTGGAACCTGTAACCAGGGGGGGCCAGAACAGAAGGAGGCACACAGTCAGCTTAAAACTTGACTCATAGCCGTCCCTGGGCTAGTGCTGCCAGATCCCAACAAGGATTTTCACAACCACTGTAATAATGAGGGAGGGTTTTACTCCACAGTGGTCAGCCAAGACCATGGTAGCAGAATAAGGCCCATAGGGTACTACTCAACTACAGAAGGGCTAGTAGTCACCGGGTGCCCGGATGCGTAGCAGCCTCAGACTGTGCTGCTTGGGTTGTTAGGATTAGTAATGACAGAGAATGTCATCCTCCACACTAAACACACCGTAGTAGAGATGCTAAACATGGGGAAACTGAGGGCCATCTCCAGAAAGATAAGGGCAAAGTGAGAGGCAGTTCTTTTATCCCCAAGTCAGTCTGTGGTAATAGGGATACGCAAGAAAACTCAGCTGAGGAAATTCTAGACACAGGGGAACCCCACGACTGTGGGGATATATGTGAGGATGAAGATGGAGGGGGTGAGTGTAAAAGATAGCCCCCTAAACACAGCCAAGGAGACCCTCTTTATAGACGGGTCACAAAAATATGTAGCAGGGTCGCCCCGAACAGGATAGGCTGTGGTAAATGATAAGTTAGAAACAGTTATGTCCGGAAAGATTGATGGAAGTCAGTCCGCACAAGGAGCAGAACTGGTAGCACTCACCAATGCACTGGAACTAGCAAAAGGAAAAACAGTCAATATGCCTTTGGTGTAGGTGTAATCCATGACTAATATGGTGGCATGGGGTAGAAGAGAGTTCACCACCGTGGGGGAAACTCGTATCTGACACCAATGAAGAATTCAGGCACTATTGTGAGCCAGTGAACAGCCAAAAGAGGCTGCAGTAAGAAAAATAAAAGCCCAGCAAAAGGAGAGTCCAGGTTGGCTAAAATTCAAAGGAAACGAGGCAGCAGGACCGCGCAGCTCAGAAAGCCCTAGAACAAGAAGCCATTGACAAGTCTGCAATAGCCACTGTTGAATTAGCAAAAGATGCTATCCAAATTCAGCAGCTTCAGGAGGACACCCCGCAGGAAAAGAGAGAGAGAGAAATGGGAACTGCCAGGGGCCATTCAAAGGGGAGGATGGTGTCTGGAGGCGTGCTGACAAGGTGGCAGCACCAGAACACATTGCTTGAACTGCAGCATGGGCTCTCCCATACAGATAGAGAGACCATGATAGTAAGCCTAGGGAGAGAGTGGTGGTGGAAGGGAATGGGAAGAGACGTGGCCAAGTACTGCCGCAGATGCATGGTTTGTGCATAACATAACCGCGATTTGGACGGCATGGTGGCATAGTGGTTAGCACTGCTGCCTCACAGCACCAGAGACCCAGGTTCAATTCCCGCCTCAGGCAACTGTCTGTGTGGAGTTTGCACATTCTCCCCGTGTCTGCGTGGATTTTCTCCGGTTTCCTCCCACAGTCCAAAAATGTGCAGGTTAGGTGAATTGGCCGTGCTAAATTACCCATAGTGTTAGGTGAGTGGGTCTGGGTGGGTTGCTCTTCGGAGGGTCGGTGTGGACTTGTTGGGCCAAAGGGCCTGTTTCCACACTGTAAGTAATCTAATACCCCAGATGGACCCATGAAAGTTAGGATGGGACATCCTAACCCAGACCAAGGGGACCCTGGGACCACCTTCAGATAGATTTCAGGGCCACTACCACCTTCCCATGGGAAAAGATACTGCCTGGTCATTGTAGACCAATTCACCTGGTGGGTAGCGCATTCCTGACCAAAAGCTGCACTGTAGCCAGAATATTAGTGGAGGAAGTAATCCCAAGGTGGGTGTGGGGTACCCCTCCAGATCGACTCCAACCAAGGTCATGAAGACTGCCAATTACTCAGCATTGGACCAAATTTCACATTCCCTGTCATCCCCAGAGCTCAGGGATGGTAGAGAGAATGAATAGAACGCTCAAAAATACTTTAGCTAAGGCTCTGCAAACCTCAGGCAGAACATGGGCTGAAGTGCTGCCAGCCATAATAATGAAAGTAAGAGCCACCATAAATCCGGCAACTGGGCTAACACCGTAGGGATTAATGACCAGGCGAGCAATGCAATTGGCAGAGATGATAATCACAGGTGGCACCGATGTGGGTCCGCTAAAAGATAAAATTCGGCGATATGTGATAGAATTAAGCGCCCAAGTGAAAGGGACGTGGAAATCTGAAATCGACAAACAGGACAAAAAGGACAACGCAGAGGAACTTGAAATCTTCCCTGAGGTCCCAGCAACAGGAAGCTGCGTCCTGGTGACACTGCCCGACAAACCAGGCTTGGCCCCAATGTGGAATGGGCCATATGACGTGGTAATACGTGGGGATACCTGGGCCTGCCTGGACATGAAAGGAAAAGGCACATGGAAGCACTGGACCCAACTCAAACAGTTTAAAGACTCCTATGACCAAACTCATGTCATTGACCATTCCCCAGGTGCAGACAGGAACGGCGGACAAGATGGTCATCCCAGGGGGAGCACCGACAACACAACCGAACAAACCACACAGAAGCACGACTGCACCTCCTGACGAAAACAAAGACTTTGACTGATAACTTTATTTTACTGCAAAATGTATCTACCTGTATGAATTTACTGTATTGCGGCTGTTGGGAGCATGTCACTGTTTGAACATAACGTCTTCTATAAAAGCCATCTAAGTTTACATAGGAACCAAACTGTCTGTTACCCACTGGTGCGATCACTAGAATCCCTATTTGTGGCCACCCTGGTATTGACCCCTCGTGACCTGTATATAGTAGACACCTTGGGAGCTCCGTGTAAGGGGCAGATGGGAAAATACAAACAGGGACTCCAGGGTTAGTGTGTGTAGCTGGGCAGGACCACTGGCCCATGAGGCTGGACCCCCAAGCCTAGGGAAGGGAAGACCCAGTAAAACCCAGTAATTACCCACTCTGTTTCACAGGGCAGAGATGGGGATGCATTTATGCTCCGGTTCCCAAAATGACTCATGCGTCCAGACACAGTGCACTTATCTGCGCTATACAGTCACCAGGGGGCAGTTTACCTGCACCTGCAGCAAGCAGGAATGTTTGAGTGTGACCACGGGCAGACAATTCACATGTGGTCAGTCCAATGGCACCCATGTCAGCTCTGCCACATGGACATACCTGTTTGATACTTAGCAGTTGGGGGGCATACCCGGGAGTTCAGGAGTAATGTGGGTGGACAGACAGATGGAAGGACAGGACAATGTATGTTACCGAGCGGTGATGGGATTTGTTTTTCTATTTAAGGGGATTCATGCAACAGACACCCAAGACTTCCCAAACCTGTTCACGGTGGAGACAATTGCACCCCTTTCTGTACCCCTGCTGGAGCATGTCCAGAGAAGGATAGTGACTCACACCATCAGCCAGGATATCTGTGCTGACTGGCAGATCCCCACCACCTTGGGGGTCAGCATTGGGATATGGATTCTTGGGATTTCTATCTTTGGGTGGGGGTGCACGCAGCAGGGGGTGTCAGCGCTAAAAAACTAAATTACTTTGTATCTGGTCTGACTATCTTAGGCAATATTACCTCAAAAGCTCAGGAAGCAATTAATACAGAGTTGGCTGAACTCAGACTCTACACACAGCAGACACATTACACGTCGGATTATCAATTAGCACAGCAAGGGGGAGCCTGTACAATTATTGGTGACAATTGTATCACCCATGGTATTGATGACTCTTATAACATTGCAGAGGCCATCAAGAATATCTGAGACCAACTCATTTTTGACAGGGAGCTACAATTACAGACAGCTGGCTAAATTGGTTGATAGGTAAATCTTGTGGACCTTATTTGGCACACGGGGTAGTTCTCCTCATTGCACTCGTGCTGATATTCTGTGTGGGCCTCGGGTTTTATAGCTCTGCTGTAATGCACTACTGACGAGAACTGTGCCAGCAGTGAGTGCACCAGGGAAGAGCTCCCACTGAATTGGCACTCCACGATACCCCTCAGGAGGAGGTGCTCCTGGAGATGATCTACCTCTACATGTAAATTGGGTGGTCTGGGGGAGATTGCCGAAGTTGCCTCCTTGACTACAAAGGAGGGAGTGAAGTGGGAGATGGCACGGGGCAGGGTGACACTAGACACACGGACACACAAGATGGCTGCTAAGCCGTAAGTTGATCACTTGGCACACAAGATGGCCACCGGACCACAATATGGAGAGAGACAGCGAAACAAATACAGATACTGCCTGGGGCCACCAGAATGCCAACACAATGCACTTACAACCAAGTTGATTAGTTTAAGGTGGATGGGGGAGAGAATACACATGAATACCATATACACTACTGCCCGCTGAAGTGTCTGGGTCCTTTGATAGAAATGCTAACAGTTTGATACCGTCTCAATACAAAATACTAATAGCCTTCTCAGGAAGAGCAATTAGCACCCATTACTACAGCAATGGACTTCTGCGCAGACATTGAAACTGACAATGACCGCACTGAAACTGACAATGACCATGCTGAAATTAACAAAAGCTGCGCTGGAACTGACAATGACTGCTTCGAAAATATCAATGATTCTGCAATGTTTACAATAAACAAATTATGTTACAAAGACAATAATCTCATCACTGACCTAGTATATTACAAAAATGTATAAAAGTATCTTGATGTGTGCTTTGGGCTGAGAGAAGAATCGCAGCTGACCACTGTGCTGTTGGTGTCTTTCTCTCTCCGGAGCTCCGGTATTTCCTTGTACAATAAACTCTGGCATCAAACCCTCACTCAGAGGTGGTAATTTTCCCCACAACAATGGGATTCAAACTCGGTTCTCTGGATTAACGGTCCAGCGATAATTCCACTAGGCCATCGCCTACCGCTAAAGGAAGCTCCTTAGTCAGCATGTTCCAAATCCAGGACCACTACAACCTAGAAGGACAAGGGAGACAGATACAGGGAAACCTCACCTCACCAAGTTCCCCTCCAAGCTCCTCACCATCCTGATTTGAAAATATATTGCCATTCTTTCAGGGTTGCTGGGTCACAATCCTGCAACTTCTTCTCTGACAGTGTACCCACCAGGACTGCAGTGGTTCAAGAAAGCTGCTCACCACCATTTTCTCAAGGACAATTAGTAGCAGGCAGTAAATGCCTCCAAAACAAAAGCCAAACCTCGGCCAAACTGTTAAAGTTGTCTTCAGGATCCAGGCTCGTGGGCCATTGTAGTTGCAGCTGGTATGCAGACTCGAGCCAGGAAGAGAATCCTACTCGACCTAAACTGAGTAGGATAAGTCATTGGCCGTACCCAGGAGAGTGCACAACCTGAAATGTCCACCTACATCAGGTTTAGAACAGTTTAATTGCTTAGCAACATCCAAATCAGAACCAATCAAAATAAATGGACTGGTTAAATAGTCATCTGGTTTTAATGGTGGCTGATGATAGCACGGCCATCTCAGTGATTGCAGAACCAATTTTTTTTTTTACAAATTTCACTCTGGATTCCAGGCTTTAAGTTTGCATGAGACCTTGGCTAGGCTGCAAGCCCATACTGGCGAACCTTTACAGATTAAGGCTGCAACTTCTCTTCCAGAGTCTTCAGAGAAGCAGTTAGTACAGTTACTAGTGATTGTGGTGAAAGGCTCAGGCCCAAGCTTGATGGGGCAAAATTAGTTACAAGAGATTCACCTTGATTGGCTCAACTTTCTTTTAATTAGAATGCCTGGCTGAAGTCCTAATTAAATACCTGTAAGTATTCCAGGGAGGTCTGGGGGACTATCAAAGAAGCCAAGGCCACCTTGCATATTTACCAGAAAGCAACTCCATGATTCTGGAAGGCCTGCCCTGTGCCATTTGCCTTATGGACAAAGTAGAGGCAGAAATCAGAAAGCTGGAAAGTGAAGGAATCATCAGGTCAGGCCGGTTTGTAGAATGGACAGAACCAGTCGGACTGAATGTAAAGCTCAACAGGTCAATTCGCCTTTTGTGAAGATTTTAAACAAACAGTAAATTCTGTTTTCACAGTTGGATAAATATCCATTCCCTGGCATAGAGGATTTATATGCAAAGCTGGGAGTTGGGGGTGGTGTGTGTGTGTATGTGTGTTGTCCTGACTATGAGCCATGCTTACTTGCAATTGCATTTAGATTCCCAGAAGTATGCAACAGTTCATACCCTTAAGAGCTTGCACCAATATACAAGACTGTCAGCTGCAGTATTGTCAGCCTGTGCAATTTTTCAGTAGAGGATGGAAAACATTTTGCATGGTCTGCCTCGGGTCACGATTTATCTAGATGATGTTCTAAATACAGAGAAAATTAATTAGAGAGTTTGGACATTGTCCAAGACAGACATATGTTTAAGAAGGGAAACATGTGTGATCCAGGCCTACTGAGTTACCTACTTGAGCGACAGAGTCAGAAAGACTGGGTTACACCCATTGGAAGATAAAGTGAGGGTGATCAAAGTGGCCTGGCTCGCACGACTGTCCAGAAGCTTCGGTCATTTCATGGGCCAGTAAATTATTACGGATATTTCAAACATAATCTGGCCTCCATCCTGGCATTGGAAATGGTCACGTAGACAAGCCCAAGGTGTCTGCACACTATGATCTCAAGGAAGATCTGGTGTTGACGTACAATGCTTCTCCATGTTGCATCAGGGTAGTATTAATTCATAGATGACCCAGTAGGGAGGAATGCCCAATAGCGTGTGCATCCAGGACTTTGACTAATGCACACAGATAGAGAAAGAAAGACTGGCGGTCATATCTGGAGTCAGGAACTTCCACCAATACCTTTGATGGATAAACATTTGTGATAATAATGGGCCCACAACCCGTACCTGATCTGCTTAAAGCGGACAAGGCAGTGCCACCCACAGCTTCAGGCCACATTCAGCCATGTTCCTTAATACTAAGTGCTCTTAATTACATGTTCAAACACCCATCTGGGAGGCTGAGTAGCGAATACAGATACATTGAGCTGCCTCCCATTGGCAGATACACAACTGGTGGTACCCGCAATGGAGGAGTCTATAATGGTATTAAATTTTCTGAGCACGCTCCCAGTCACAGCTGACAAATCAGACTTTGGATGCATAAAGACGCATTCCTGTCAAAACTGAAACAACTGTTGATGTGGGAAACCAAATGGCCATCACAACGAGAATTGAAACCTTCTTTGGACCCAGAGAGAGAGAGACCAGCTCACAGTAGAGGATATTGTTATGGCAAGCAAGAGTGATTGCCCGAAGCAAAGGTCGCCACCAGACCCTGGCTGAACTCTGCCAGAGCCATCCAGGGGTGCCCAAAATGAAGATGTTGGTGAGAGGTTGTGTATGGTACCAGGCCTGGATGCAGACATAGCCGTGCAGGTGGGGCAGTGTCCAGAGTGCCAACAAGGTCAAAGATTACTGCCAGAAGCTCCCCCTCATACATGGGAATGGCCCGGTAAACCTTGTACTAGGTTGCTCATCTACTATGCAGGACTTTAGTGGGTGGCACGGTGGCACAGTGGTTAGCACTGCTGTCTCACAGCGCCTGAGACCCGGGTTCAATTCCTGACTCAGGCGACTGACTGTGTGGAGTTTGCACGTTCTCCCCGTGTCTGTGTGGGTTTCCTCCGGGTGCTCCGGTTTCCTCCCACAGTCCAAAGATGTGCGGGTCAGGTGAATTGGCCATGCTAAATTGCCCGTAGTGTTAGGTTAGGGGTATGAGTGGGTGGCGGGTCGGTGTGGACTTGTTGGGCCGAAGGGCCTGTTTCCACACTGTAAGTAATCTAATCTTTCATGGGCTCAATGTTCACTATGCTCACATCAACTCTGCAGATGCTGCCTGACTGGCTGTGCTTTTCCAGCACCACACTTTTCAATACAGTCCCTTTGCCAAACATGGAGACAATGATTGAAAAGCTGTGTGCATCTTTTTCAGTACATGACATCCCCGAAGTGTTGCTCACTTGTTCCATCGCTTTCCAGCAGTGAATTTGAGTATTTCCTAAAGTCAAATGGGAATTGTCTTGAAGAAACAGCCTTCCTAGATACCAAACTGTCATGGTTGTTATTTGATTATTGGACCACCCTACATGCAACTACAGCAGAGTTGCTAATGGGTAGAAGACTCCGCACCAGGTTAAGTCTCATCTTCCTAGACTTTGGGGCGGGGTTGGGAAACAGTGTCAGCAATGACAATGTCAGAGACACAAGACACAAGTGAGAGAGACAATTTGATACAGAGATGAAATTTGGTGCAAGAATCTCAGAAATGGTTCCCGCTTGGGTAAATGGCGTGGTCGACATAAGGACTAATGGTGTATAAGGTTTGGACAGGTGCAACGGTCCTGAACAAGCACGTGGTCCGCATGAAAGCCACAAATTCGCATACAGTGTTGGGGCAAAACATGCCTTGGCTCTCAGGACAGTCAGAGAGGCTGCCAGAACCTGTGTGTTCACCCTCTCCAACAAGCATTGACGAGTCCTCTGAATCAGAGATGGACATGATGGACGTAACCACCTTGACACCTCTGCTGCTGGAAGAATAGAGTCAAATTCTACTGAAGCACCCCTAACACAAGAGGCCAGCTCCTGTGCATTACATGCCGGCTGTATCGAATGCCGATTTGGAGGAACCTGACCTGGAGGCTCTCCAAGAAAAAGGACCGGCCTCTGTCCTCAGACTCAAAGGGGTGCAATGTAGTGATTGTAACAAAATCAGCAAGCTGGACATCATAGAATAGAAGCTCCCTGGGGCTGTAATCTGCTCCAATCATGGAGCCTTGGCTGACAGATTTTAAAACTGGAGCGTCAGAAATTCTGACATTCGAGAGCTGACTCTGGAGAGCCAGCACCAGAGTCAAGGTCGCTTAATGTATAAATAAAGGGTGACTTGGTGACTGGATACCTGCCTCTGAGGAGTTATTTCACCCATAACATTTGAAAATCTAGAGAAGAGAGGCCTCATTTGTAATCTTTCCTCATGCCCTATTTATTTCAACACTGACAGTCCTTTTGGGGTAACAGTTGACAGCGCATTTTTTTGTCTAACTGTAAATCTACTATTTTTGTCTGACTACACTGTACTCTGGTACACCTCTATCAGATTTCCCCTTTAACTTTTCCTGTGTTCCAGGGATAAAAAGTCCAATATCTCCAGACTTACTTCTCAATACAAGTGCAGACAAACCCAAGGAAAACAAAACCATACCATGGAAGGGTACAGAGAGATGGTGAGAGCTACAGAAGACAAACTGAGAATGCCTTGGGTCAGGACTGTTTGAGTGGAAGAAGGTATTGGGGTGTTGGATAGCTGGGGCAGTGGTAATGTCCCTAACCCTGAGCTAGGAGGCCCGGGTTCAAGCCCCACCTGCTCCAGAGGTGTATAATAGCAAAGTGCAAGTCCATAGCTCCTTGAAAATGGAGTCGCAGGTAATGAAGAAGGCGTTTGTTATGCTTTCCTTTCTTGGTCAGAGTACTGAGTGCAGGAGTTGGGGTGTCATTTTGCGGCTATACAGGACACTGGTTAGGCCACTGTTGGAATATTGCGTGCAATTCTGGTCTCCTTCCTATCAGAAAGATGTTGTGAAACTTGAAAGGGCTCAGAAAAGATTTACAAGGATGTTGCCAGGGTTGGAGGATCTGAGCTATAGGGAGAGGCTGAACAGGCTGGGGCTGTTTTCCCTGGGGCATCGGAGGCTGAGGGGTGACCTTATAGAGGTTTACAAAATTATTAGGATAAATAGACAAAGTCTTTTCCCTGGGGTTGGGGAGTCCAGAACTAGAGGGCATAGGTTTAGGGTGAGAGGGGAAAGATATAAAAGAGACCTAAGGGGTAACTTTTTCACACAGAGGGTGGTACGTGTATGGAATGAGTTGCCAGAGGATGTAGTGGAGGCTGGTACAATTGTAACATTTAAGAGGCATTTGGATGGGTATATGAATAGGATGGATATGGGCCGGGCGCTGGCAGGTGGGACTAGATTGGGTTGGGATATCTGGTCAGCATGGACGGGTTGGACGGAAGAGTTTGTTTCCGTGCTGTACATCTCTATGACCCTATAACTTTGAACAGGTAGATTAGGAAAATATTAAGAAAGAGCAGAGATGTGGAAGGAGGTATCAGTGGGGGAATGGCGCCACCAGTGGTTACATGTGATGCGGCTTCTCTAACCCAAGCAGCGTCCTCCCTGGAGGGAAATTCAAGTTTCGTGCTGCCACACTGGGGGGAGGATTGAATCTGCAGGAGAGCAGCAGGTTCTGAACACAGCGACGTTGTGGCTTATAAAACTGAATGCTCTCCCTCCACCCTACTTGCCTCCCCCATCCCAAGTTGGATGCTCTCCGTGTTATTTGAATTCCTGAAGATTTCCTCCCTTTGTTTGGTGGCCTCCCGTCCACCCCACACTTTCTCTCCTTGCATCCAGGCGGCACTTTTGGCGCCGTTAGCGGAGCGAGGTTTCAAGTCAATTGATGAAGGGGTGGGGTGCAATTTGCTGCCTGTAATCCTCCCCACCCCCTCCCTCCTCGTTTGCCGCTCTCTTGCGTCGCACTGAGCCGGAGGGCCGAGAGTTCGAGTCTCAATGAACCCCCCGGCCCCGCAGGGACCTTGAGAGCGCGAGGGGATCCAGACCGGTGACCGAGCCCGGTGCACACCCGCAGGAGCGCCGCACTGCCGGAGGCGCCACGCCGAACGGCCAAAAGCCGCGCGGTGGTGGAGTTGGCGGCGATTGGGTGGGGGGAGGAGGAGGTTGAGGGACACACACACCCCCCTCCCCACCCCCGGAGGGCAGTGTTGAGAGTGCGACGCTGGAAAAGCACGGCGGCTCAGGCAGCATCCTGAGGAGAATGGACATTTCGAACATCAGCCTTTCATCAAGAAATCTCTGGTGGGGGTGGGGTTCCTGGCTATTGGTGGGATTTTGCTGTGCATCAGTCCAGCTGCCTAGCAAGACTATTTCCGGGGGAGTAAAGGTCTCAGAACTGAAAGGGGGCCGCGTATCTTAAAACGTGTTACAATGAAACTTCGTCCCCGGTTTGACAGCGTAGGGAGTTACCGACTGGGTACATCTTGGAAGAGAGGAACCAACCGTTACCTCATTTCACCTTCCCTCCGCTCCGCCTCTCCCCTCCCTGTCTCGGTCCTGTCTTTGCTACCCCTCCTCTCTCTCTCTCTCTTTGTAAACACTGCCCGTTGGAAACGCTTTAATATATCGAGTCACGTTTAAAATCTCTGTCTCTCGGCGGCGTTAGCACACACACACACACACAGCACTTTCCAAATTGACTACAGTATCCATCCGTAAACGGAGCGGGATCCAGAGAGAGGGGACAAAGAGAGAGAGAGAATAAAGACAAAAATCGATAGAGAGAAAAAAAAGAATCGGGGTGGGGAGTACAAAAAGGGAACTCTACAGATCCGATGTGAAGATTACTGTAACCATGAGTGAGTGAGTGCGTGGCGGATCATGAGGGAATTTGTGAGTGAAAGGTTTTAGATTTGTCAGGGCGGTCGGTACGTGGTCAAGCGCCGATTACTCTTGGGGGAGAGGAGATATCAGATCAGATTATACATCGAAATCGCCCAATTGACAAGAGGCAGCCGTGAGGAACAGGGGAGGGGGGGGGGGGGAAAAGAGGGAGGTGGAGAAAAAAAGTCAGATTTGTTTTGAATTTTTTTTTTAAAAAACAGTGCGAGGAGTCCGGGACCCACACACAATTCGAGCGGGAATGACATGACCAGCCGGTGCTGGGTTAGTGCGGACTCCGAGATAAGGGTTATAAGGACGGGAGAGAGAGAGAGGGAGGAAGGGATTCTTAACCACGTTCAAATCAAGTCGGGAATAAAGAGGTTAGGAACAGAGGGGGGAATATAGGGAAAAGAATATAGCGGGAGGCGAGTTGGACTGGGGTAATTGTACTTTCATAACGGGCACAGAATTAGTTAGACAGGATATCAGGAGCGAGGGACTAGTAGAGACGATAAAGACCGGAATTTAGCAACTGAACGAAAAGTCGAATTCAGATTGATCTGCTGGTCTCCAGTTCCCGGGAAAAGGTTACAGTGTCCACCGGGAGCCATGGCTTCGTTCGGGAAGTACACTCACGCCATCGTCAGGGGCATCCCGGCCGGAGTGGGGGTGAAGGACGGGGAGGAGAGCGAGGGCTGCGGGCTGGACGCTGCGAAACTGCACCGCCAGCTCGGCGTTTACACCGGGATCCTGAGGCAGAAACTGGGCCTGCAGGTGATCGAGCTGCCGGCCAGCGAGCAGCCCGGGCTGCCCCTCAGCCTGTGTGTGGAGGACGCCGTGGTGGTGCAAGGAGACACCGCTCTTCTGACCCGCCCCGCAGACCCGGACAGGAGGAAAGAGGTGAGAGACAAGGGCGAGAGAGAGAGAGAGACGGTTCAGGAGGGACTCCCTCCCCCGGCTCTGCTTCCGCACTTTGCTGATGCCCGCTGTGTATCCCAAACCAAAACAGACCCCGAAGCACACTCAACTGCTCTCTTCACCCTTTGCTCGCCCCCCCCCCCCCCCCCCCCATTCCTCCATACTCCTCAACTGGCTCTCCTTCCAAACTTTCCCCCCCTCCCCAATCTCTTCCCCCCCTCCCCAATCTCTTCCCAACCTCTCCCTCCCTCCCCCTCCCTCCCCTCCCCAACCTCTCCCCCTCCCCAACCACTCCCTTCCCCAACCACCCCCAAACTGCACCAACCCAATCTCCCCATCCCCAATTTCCCCCTAAAAATCTCATCCTCCCAATCTCTGCCCAATCTCCTCCCAAACCCCTGCCCCAATTTCTTCACAAACTCTCGTCTCCCACAATATCCCCCCAACTTCCTTTGCCCCAAACTCCCCCTCCCCATCTCCCCTTTCCCCAAAGCCCCCAAGCTCCCCCAAACACACCTCACACCAAATCTCTCCCCCTCCCTGAAAATTTTCCCCAAACGCCTCCACCTCCCAAACTCTCCCCTTCCTCCAAAGTATCCCCTTCCCCAAATTCTCTCCCCTCCTCTCTCAAATCTCTTCCCCTTTCCCAACCTCCCTTCATTTACCCCCACCATCCTTCCCAGTACTCCAACTCCCCCATTTATCCCACTCCGAACTCCCACCTACCCCAATCACCTCCCCAACTCCCCCATTTCCCCCCTCCAACTCCTCCCTCCCCCAATCACACCCACCAAACTAACCTCCATACCCCCTCAACTACCACTACCCATCCATTCTGCTCTAGCCTTTCATTTCTTCCTTTTTTTTACTTGATCTGATCCTCACCCATCTTCCAGTTCCCCCCTCCCTCCCTCCATCCCTTGCCACACAAGTAGCTCTGCTCCTGCAAAAGGTTAAACTGATTTGTTCCGACAGTCATTAAGGCCAAGCCTGAGGCTTGGGTGATTTTGAAACATGACATATTATTTTGTTAATACAGGGCGAGTCACTGTCTTCAAACTGTGATTCCCAACACCTGGCATGCTAGTTCTGTTTCGGGTGAACTGTGTTTCTGGGATGTGCCATTTTGTCCGTTCTCTCTTTTCACTCCAGCTGCTGGCTCGAGATATCTTTACAGTGTCATTGATCATTCCATTAGTTCAGCCAGGCAGGTATTACTTGTTTGTCTGTGTCAGTGTCGTCTGTGTCTGAGAGAGAGAGAGAGAGAGAGAGAGACTGGACAACTGCTCTACTATGTAAAGCAACAAAGCTAAACCTAATCCCGAGTTGGGGAAGCCTAATCCCAGTTTCTACTGTCAACAACCTTTGTTTAAACTGGATTTGGATCAGTGTAACACCGTGAGGAACATCTCCATGGGCTTGGCTGAGTGCAGAACACTTTTTATTTTGCCTTTCAGGCAATTCCTTTTTCAAAATGTAACAGCACAGAAGGTGGCTGTTTGGCCCATCACATTTGTACTGGCTGTCCAACAGATCAATGCAAACTTGTGTCATTACCTAACGTGCTTCCTGTGACCTTACATTTTCTTCATCCTCAATTGACTATGCCTCTGTCACACACTTGGGTGGTAGGTTCCATTTGGAAAATGTTTATCTTCTGTCGACTTTGCTGCTTTTGACAATCATCTTCAGTCTGTACCCTCTGGTACTTTAACCATCCAATTATTATAACAATTTCCCCTCACCACTCTTCCAAGACCCTTCGCCTCATGATTTTACTCATCCTTGTCAAAGCTAGGAGCATAAGAAAAGGCTGCTGTAGGAAAGATGTTGGAGAAAGTGAGGACTGCAGATGCTGGAGTTCAGAGTCAAAAAGTGTGGTACTGGAAAAGCATAGCAGGTCAGGAAGCATCCAAGGAGCAGGAGAGTCGACTTTTCGGGCAAAATTCCGTAATCAGGAATGTTGTTAAACTTGTAAAGGTGCAGAAAAGATTTACAAGGATGTTGCTGGAGTTGGAGAGTTTGAGCAAAATGGGGAGGCTGAACAGGCCAGGGCTATTTTCAGCGTCAAAGGCTGAGGTGTGACCTTATAGAGGTTTATAAAATCATGAGATACACTGATTGAGTGACCGGCCAAGATCTTTTTCCCCAGAGTGGGAGAGTCCAGAACTGGAGGGCATAGGTTTAGCATGAGAGGGGCAAAGTTTAAAAGGGACCTAAGATGCAACCCTTTCATGCAGAGGGGGAAGTGGTGGAACCTAGTGCAGTTATAATGTTTAAAAAGCATCTCAATGGGTACTTGCATAGGAAGGATTTAAAGGGATATGGGTTTAATGCTGGCAAACAGGACTAGATTAATGGTGGCCACTGCTGCCTCACAGCAACAGGGACCCAGGTTCAGTTGCAGCCTTGAGTGACTGTCTGTGTGGAGTTTGTATGTTCTCCCCTGTGTCTGTGTGGATTTCCACTGGGTGCTGTGGTTCCTCCCACAGTTCAAAGATGCATTGGCCATGGTAAATTGCCCATAGTGTCCTGGGATGTGGAGGTTAGGTGGATTAGCCATGGAAAATGCAGAGTTACAGGGATAGGGTAGTAGGGTATCTCTAGTTAGGATGCCCTTCAGAGAGTCAGTATGGACTTGTTGGGTTGAAGGGCCTGTTTCCACACTGTTGGGATTCATGATGATGATAAATTAATTTAAGATATTTGGTTGGCAGAGATGAGTTGGACCAAAGGGCCTGTTTCCATGTTGTAAAGCTCTCGGACTCTGAGTAGGCCCTTCAGCCCATTGAGAATGTTCTGGCAATGCCTGTTACTCTTCCCATTCCCATAATACTGAATGCTGCTGGTAATTAGAAATTTCTGAATTTCCCCTCGAATGTTTTGTTCCTCAAGGACGTTATTCCCAACTGCTCCCATCGATCTTTGTAATTGAAATTCCTCATCCACTCTTGCGAATAAGCGATCTTAATCTAGTATCTCTCAGTACTAGCACATCAGCCAGACTTGAAGGACGGGCTTTCATGTTATTGAGCACTAGTGTGGTATTAGACTTGTGCAGTTATGACAGGTTTCCTCGTCCAGGCAATTCTGCAGCGTGCGATTTACTGAATCCCTGTCGTGTTCTGTCCCCCTCCACTGACCTTTCTCCCTGCTGATTCCCACAGGTGGTGACTTTCTGTTGGGTGCGTGGGAGGACAGAGATGATTAGCTGGAAAATTTTTCAGGACTTGCAAAAGAAAAGGAATGTGCTTGTGCAGATGTTTGGTGTCCTGCCAGATGTAGCTGGGCAGGCTGCATAACACTGACAACCCTGGGGAACTCTTCTGGCTGTGAATAATTCCAGATCTTAACCAGTGCATGTGGCAACTTTTTGTTTTTAAAACCTTTCTTTTGCTTTTGTCCTGGAGACATTGATAAATCTCAACGATTTTTCACGCCAGTATAGCAGTAATAGAGCAAAAGTGAGGACTGCAGATGCTGGAAACCAGAGGTTGGATCAGAGTGGTGCTGGAAAAGCACAGCAGGTCAGGCAGCATCCGAGGAGCAGGAAAATCGACATTTCGGGCAAAAGCCCTTCATCAGGAATAGAGGCAGGAAGCCTCCAGGGTGGAGAGATAAATGGAGGGGAAGGCGGATGGGTGGGATGGAGGTGATAGGTCAGAGAGGAGGGTGGAGAAGGTAGCAAAGAGTACAATAGGTGAACGGGGGTGGGGATGATGGTGATACGTCAGAGGGGAGGGAGGGTGGAGCCGATAGGTGGGAAGGGAGATTGGGTAGGACAGGTCATGAAGATGGTGCTGAGCTGAAAGTTTGGAACTAAGGTAAGGTGGGGGGAGGGGAAATGAAGAAACTGGTGAAGTCCACATCGATGCCCTGGGGTTGAAGTGTTCCGAGGTGGAAGATGAGGCGTTCTTCCACCGCCATTCCCATATCACCTGACACCTGGGGCAAGAACACCTTTATCTGCTGTGCTTTTCCAGCACTCTGATCTAAACCCTAGCAGTAATAGAGTGCATACTGATGGAATTGGAATCATGTTTATTCAACATTACATCCATCCATCCCACTCACATGGATTCCAGTTTAGTTGTCATTCCTCTGATTCACAATTGGTTGTTCAATTAACTAGCATTAATCTCCTGTGTGTACCCCCCACCCCGAATATCCCTGTACTCCATTTCTATCCAAATAATCATCCAATTCCCTTGAGAATGCCTCCTTTGAACCTGCCTCCACCACATTTCCAAGCAGTGCATTCCACATCCTAACTCCTCACTGTGTGAAAAAAATTTTTTCTCATGTTACCCTTCCTCTGTTTGCGCATCACTTCAAACCAATGCCGTCTTGTTTCTGGAAAAGCTTTTAACCACCTACACTGTCCAGCCCATCCAATGTAAAGTGTTGCTTCACCTTCTATTGAGGCAGATCTTTCAACCTGCTTACTTCAATCATCTTGATCTTGAGTTCTCTGATCAGGGCATCTAGCAAGGGTCAATAAATGTTGGCCCAGCCAATGATGCCCATATCAGAAGTAAATTTTAAAAAATGCATGAACCTGCCTCCATTGGTTACCACATTCTGGTGTGGGAGTCGAGCCCTGAGCTTCTTGCTATAGGCAGCTCACTGTGCCACAATCTCTCTTCCCTACCTTGTGCCCCTTCACTATTTCTGCTTGAAGTCACTTGCTGCAAAACGTTTTGTTATTCTTCTGAGCTGAACTCACTGAGCTAATTCAAAAACAGAAAGTGCTGGAAAAACACAGCAGGTCTGGCAGCTTTTGTGGGGAGAGAGAACAGAGTGAAACATCTCTAGAATGTTCTGATGATGAGTCACTCGGCTCAAAACGTTCACTCTGCCTATCTCTCCTCAGATACTGCTGAGTTTCTGTGGCATTTTGTTTTTATTTCAGATCTTCAGTACCCACAGTTCTTTGTTTTTATTTCACTAAGCTAAAATGTTGAGTCAGCGAGCAACTTCCATAACTGCTCTAGTTCCACTCTAGGGGACCCAGTTAGCTAAACACCTGTGCAAACATCACTTTCTCATTACCACTCAATCATCAAATGGTTACCCCCACAGACGGAGACCATTCAGCCCATCGGCTTTGGCCAGCTCTCTGCAAGAACAACTCAGCTACTTCCACAGAGCCTGCCCAGTGGCATTTTAAACAATTTCCTCTTTTGATGATCGTTCTCTTTTGCAAGTTGTAATTGAACATCTTCTCTGCATTTCTTTTAAAATTAAGTTCTAATGCAGAGTTTTAAATAGAGTTTATGTCCCTTTCTTTCAAGTAAAATGAAATATGCAAGCGAACTGGTACATATTTGTGCTGCAAGGATTAGAGGGAAGGCAAGTGAGTGAAGTAGAGACCTCCAATCGACATTATTCATAACCTTATTCATTGATAGAGCAGGCTTGAGGGGCCAAATGGCCTACTCCTGCTCCTAATTTCTAAGTTTGCATGCTTTACTGCTATTGCCAACCAACAGATGAAACTTTTTGTTCAGTTGGAGGTAAACAATAACTTCTGAAAAACAGCTTGTGCTCAAGTTTTTTTTATTTTTATGATTTAAAGCACAACAGGTTTCTGAGACAAACTGAATTTTCTTTTAAAATCATTCCAAGAATATAGGGGAGTATTTATTATACACTTCTATATCCAGAGGAATCCGCTGGTAGCTGGTAATCCAACCCTGCCCCCTCAAATTCTGGGTATTTGCGTCCACTCCATTTGCCTTCCTGTCGTTTTTGTTTGAATATGCATTGACTTGGTTCGGTGGGGATTTGGAAGAGGCAGGTCAAATGGAGGTGTCACTTCATTTGTATAATCAATTTCCACTTGACAATGTTCACAGTGCACTGATATCAGTGACATGCCTGAATGCAACTATGTGTATGAACAGACTGAGTTACATTGTTACATGTGGCGGCTGTGACACCAATGGTACAGAGGCAAGGCGTGCTGCTAAAGAAAAGCAAAATAGTTTTGAGAAGCTGCATTTGTGGGTATCTGTATCTTCAGAACAGAGTGATCGACTTATGGTACGATTAAAGCTTAGGGTTGATTGTAGAGGAGCAATGGTCTCCTCTTTCAGCCACACAATGCGGTATTGTGAACTTGATGTAGCTTATTAAAGTGCAATAGAATCATTACAGAGCTGGATCATAGGTAGGTGCAGGCAAGTGATGGTAATGTGGGATGGGAGGAGAGTTGCTAAAAATTATTTTCTTCTCCCTATTACCTAGTTGATAAGCTGCAGGAATTTTGAATTAAGAAGCATATCGCCTACGCGTAGTTTGTATCTGATTGCAGTTAAAGTTCCACTAGTGTGTTATCAGCTTACATAACATGGAGCTACATCAACACATGTTGAAGCAATTCAGCAGGAATTTGGTGGAGAATTGATGCTAAGGGGCTGCTTAAAGGATTCCTGATGAAGGGCTTATGCTCGAAACGTCGAATTCTCTATTCCTGAGATGCTGCCTGGCCTGCTGTGCTTTGACCAGCAACACATTTGCAGCTGTGATCTCCAGCATCTGCAGACCTCATTTTTTACTTGCTTAAAGGAGGAGCTTGAGTTTTGGATGTAGCAGGACAGGGTGAGGTTGATTGCGTTTGGTGGCATTACCTTGGTCACCAATGGTGGATGGATGAAATTACTGATGCTTAGAGATGTTGGAGGGGTGTGGTGCTGGAGAAGGCTATGAGATATGTGAAGGAGTGAGGCCATGGTGCAATCTGAAAAACCACAACGTGTTTCAAAATTTCATATTGCTGGACTGGTAGCTGGTTGTGATGAGTGAGTACAGGGGTGGACTCTGAGGTCTGGGGCAGGGAGGGTTGAGTTGAGAGCAGCTTAAAAAGTAATTTGGCAGCATTTTTTTATAGTTTCCACTTTGAAGGTCAGTTGATTTCTTGTTGACTGTTTGGCTTGTGCTGATTTGTATGGAGTGTGCTAGACTTGTCAGTGATGTCAGTGATTGATAAAAGAAACTACCAGACTGCCCATCATTTCAATCACTCTTTAAAAATCAATCTTTTGCACACGCACGCTCCTCATTGGCTGTTACATGACATCTGCTTCTCAGTGACTACAGCTTCTGAAGAAAGTAGGATGCTATTCTACATAAAAGGACATTTCAATGAATGCTGTTTTCTGTAGGTTGGTAAGGAGCTATTATCATTGGTATGGTTATAGAAGTAGGTCCATTCAACCCATTGTTCACTTAGATCATACAGACCTCTGTGTTCAATCAATCTAACTGTCTTGGTGTTCTCTGTAATCCTTACTACTCTTTGCCTAGTGAGGGTCAAAGTGCAAAGTTCACAAGCATACTTTGACTGGCAGGGGTCACTGTGTGTTATTAAGGAGCCTGGACTAACAGGGGTAATTGAGGATTTAAAGTCATGACCTCCTTGATTTTGTGACAGCTAATGGTCTTGCATTAGAGGTTTCCTGCTTTTTAAGCTTGAATATCTTTTTATTAAGTTCACTCCTGGGATGTGGGCATCGCTGACTGCTTACCATCTATTGCCAGTTCCTAGTTGCCCTTGAGAAGGTAGTAATAACCTGCCTTCTTAAACCGCTGCAGTCCATGTGCTGTAGGACTACTTTTAGATTTTGTGAATGCCTCTCTGATCCTGTTAGCTTTTGTCCAACAACAAAAGAAAGCTTGCAATATAAAACTGCTTGTCACTGAATCAATGCAATAAATTGAACACTACAATGGAAGCTTTTGATCTTCATTCAGATGTGCACAGTTTGAGCTTAATATCTGCAAGCTAACTTCAGTAGCTAGTTGTCACCTTGGTCGAGATTGCAAATAGCGCCACTTTGGAGAGAATTTGTTGAACCGTTCTTAGAAAATACAGAACAAAACATCAATAAAATTGATATCGTCATAATTAATAAATCTGAGACCAGCAGATGGTGCCAGCCAAGGGTCATGGGGATGGGTCATACAGCCAAGATGGATAAAGATCGCCATTACTCAAGAAAGGTGGAACAGGCTTGAGGGGCTGAATGGCCTCCTGCTGTTCCTCAGAGCTTGCATGCCCACTGGTTAACTTGACTCATTCTTATAACTTCCATGCAGTTTTTCGTTTTTCTGATCTTGTCTTGGTTTGTCATCGGGGAGTGTGTGTGTGTGTGTGTGTGTGTGTGTAATTTGCAAATGTGGATGCTTTGTTTGGAATGGTGCTCCTTAGGCGTGGCTTCTGCAGAATATCTCTGTGGTTGGATATTCTGGCATTATTAATGAAACGAGTGTTTGATCAACAGAATGATTCACTTGAGAATGGGAGGAGCAGTGTGCAAACACACTGACGTGGCAAAATGCCCAGGTTTGTGTCCGTAGACATTGTTGAAGGCAAATGGGCCTGGACAGAAAAGGCAAATACAGCTATGGGGCGGAGGTGTCCACTTTTGAGACATCATTCCCACTCTAGCACAGGGCCAGCAGCTTTAATCACCAGAAATAGCTGATTGTTCGGGTAGGATTATTAAGAACAGCGGAGCCCCAAGGAAGCTAAAATATGGAACAAAACTGCAAGATTATCACTAATCATGAGTTCAGGATACATTTCCTCACCTAATGATGTAGAAATTGCTACCAAACAGCGTGGTGTTAGATCAACAGTGTGATTTAGTGGTATAGAAGAAGGCTATTTGGCCCATCCATCCCTGCTATCTGTAGACCAATCGCGCTCATTTCACCAGCTCTAATTCCCTAAATTTGCAAATTTATTTGTTTCCATGCCCAATCAATTTCATTGAATTGATGGTGGGTTTCCTCAGAGAGGAAAGTCAATGCACTCGAAGGGGAAAAGAGTATGTCAATGGAATTGACGGTGCAGCGTAGGTTCCTTGGGCCAGATGCCTGTGTGTGTTCTGTTAATTTAATAGTGAGAAGATGAAGGGAATCTTTGCATTTCACAATCTGTCAATGGGAAAGGAAGACAGCGCAAAAGGGTTTCATTGTATGCAGTCCTGTGAGAGATTCAGGGAGCCACTCTGTCCTCTCGCTGTGACAAGTCTTGAATGAAAGCTTTTCATTTCACTTGTGCCTGAATAATGCAATTCCGCCTGAAATTGTTTCTCTTGCAAGATCGGAGTTGATGGCAGACGCACTCCCATAAAGACAGACTTTGTGTACACTCAAGGGTCTCTGTCTTTTTCTTCCTCCACCCAGGATTCAGGAGTGCAGCTTCAGATTATTTCACTGTCGTTCGGTGCCTGGCTCCGATCTAGCATTGGTTAAGCAGATGGTCGGAATTTTGAGTGTATGGACTGCAATCTGTGCCTGCAGCAGAAATCGGTTTGACCTCGGACCACCCAGTTCATTCGGGGTGCTCCAGTGGAAATTCAACATTCTAATCTAAGCAGCTAAAAAAAGTGGTCAAGGTAGTCTTGACACCTAGGAAACTGTTCGGCATTGTTGGAACAGGGTGGAAAAGTGGGTCATGAGACAATATTCTATCCATTGACATGTTTAAAGGCCAGACAGCGAGGACACAAATGTACCCCTTTTTTTTTGTTTAAGAGGGAAGAATTAAAAACCATCGGTTCAGGCATGAGATTCCTGTTTAAGGCTTAAATCTCCATCTCCTGTGGCGTAATGTGGATTTATGAGCCCATGACAGATCCTGCAGAAGGAATTTTCATGTGGTGTTGCGCAGAAGATTTACAGCATGAGAGCAGACCACTTGACCCGTCTGGTCCATGCCAATGTTTGCATTGTTACCCCACATTATCTCCACTTATCAACATGTTCCTTCTATTTCTGTCTCCCTCCTGGGCTCCCCCCCCGAAACGTGTCTATATTATTCAGCTCAAATGTTCCACATGGTTGCAATTCCATTTGTGAGGGCTAGTTGTGTCTATATTTAATAGCGACGTCCTTGGACTACCCCTCCCCTTCCCTCTCTCTTCCGCCCCCCCAAGTGAAAATACCTTCCTGCACAACCCGTTCGAAATTTGAAGGAACAACATCTGGCTGCCCATCCACCTCCCTCCTGAGAGCAGAACTGAAGTCTTTATTGATTTGGTTTGAACTTTTACCTTGACCTCTGTGACCTCGGCAAGTGTTTGGTGAAAGGGTTTGTGTGGAGCGTTGGAAGACTGACAAGTTGGAAATGCTCAGCATCTGGTTGCAAAAAAAACATTCTTGAGAGCCAGCATCCTCTTTTCCTGCTGAAATGGGGCCTACTTTTGGACAGATTCCTGTTGAATTAATGCTCTACCCTGTGGAAATCCTCACAAAATCTTTCTTTCTCTTTTTTAAAGATTCTGAAAACGCCTTTTCCATTATTTTGTTTTTTAGCCTGCAAAGCAGCGCAAACATCTTTAATGAAATTTATTAAATTTAATTCAATGTACTTTTGAAATCTTACTTGCCTTCTGGAAATCCTGTCAGCAATTAGATCAGGAAACAACAAATATGTTTCCTCATCTCCCTACAGCAAGACAGAAAATTCCAGTGACTGGGTTTTCTAATAGTCCCTTGTCTGCCCACAATTTTTCATTTTAACTCAACGTCCCCTTCCAGACGGGACAGAAAAATACAATGACAAACAGTGTGCTTTGTGATTAGAGACCATTCAATAAACCAGATTGAGAAACTAGTAATACTGGTGTAGAGCCAGATGTACTGGTCACTGTGCCAATCACACTGCAATCAGAAGGGTGTTATTAAATGGGAAAGAGTGCAAAAAAAACATTACTGAGACTGGAGGGTTTGAGTTATAAGGAGGGGCTGATAGGCTGGGGCTATTTTTCTCAGCTGTGTTAGAGGCTGAGAGATGACATTATAGAGGCTTATATAATCATAAAGGGCATGACAGGGTGAATAGCCAAGGTCTTTTCCCCAGGGTGGGGAAGTCCAAAACTAGAGAGTATAAGTTAAGAATGAGAGAGGAAAGATTTAAAAGGTACCTAGACTTAAGAGGGTGCTGCGTGTATGGGATGCCAGAGGAAGTGTTAGGGACGGGTACAGTTACAACATTTAAAAGATATTTGGACATGTGCATGAATAGGAAGAGTTCAGAGGGATAGTCAGGAGTGGCACAGCGCCATTGCCAAGGTTCAGTCCCTCATTTGGGTGACTGTCTGTGTGGAGTTTGCACATTCTCCCCACATCCGTGCGGGTTTTCGCCGGGTGCTCAGGTTTCCTCCCACAGTCCACAGACGTGCAGTTTAGCTGCATTGGCCATGCTAAATTGTCCGTAGTATCCAGGGATGTGAAGGCTAGGTGGATTAGCTATGAAAAATGTGGACTCATGGGGATAAGGTAGAGTGCTGGGTGGGATGCTCTTCAGAGAGTCTGTGCAGATTCAATGGGCCGAATGGCCTGTTTCTGTTCGGTATGGATTCTATGGATATGGGGCAAATGGGACTACTTCGGTTTAGGAAATAGACAGCATGGACGAGTTGAGCCGAGGGAACTGTTTCTGTGAAGTTTGACTCTACAGTCAAGGTGCTGTTGCAATGTAGCACCGTGGAAGTGTGCATTACGCTATCAGTCTGTGTGCAGTAAGTGTTAACGTGATGTTATATATAGCTGATGCCGAGACAGAGTCACTACTTTTCCAGGGTCTAACAAACTAACTATAAAAGTATGTATGGTGAGAGTTTGTGCTGCTGAGGTTGGTATGGTGCCTGCAGGATTTGTAGGATAGTTTATTGAGAATGTGAGAGTGAAAATGTGCAGTTAATGTATAAAAAGAGAACAATTCACATTGTCAAAAAAAAGGGACTGGAAACAGTTCAGAAAAGGTTCACGAGAGTTCTAGAGGGTAGAAGATATGGTGGCTCAGTGGGTAGTGCTGCTACCTCCCAATACTGGGTACCTGGGTTCAATTCTACCTTTGGGCAACTGGATGGAGTTTGCACATTTTTGTCTGTATGGGTTCCCTCTGGGTGCTCTGGCTTCTTCCCACCATCCAAAGATGCGCAGGTTAGGTGGATTAGCCATGGGAAATGCAGGGTTATAGGGAATGGTGGGATGCTGATCGGGGTGGACTTGATGGACCAAATGAATTCCTACAGGATAGAAGCAACAAAAAGCTTGCCTTATGAAGAGAGATTGAACAATTTTGGCCTATACTCAATAAGGTTCATAAAAACGAGGGAAGATCTAATTGAGGTATGTACGATGCTAAAGGCAATTGACAATGTAGAGGTGGAGGAAACATCCCACCCATGAGACAATTTAGAACGAGATTCCCTAGCTTTAGACTAAGGGGTAGTAGATTTAAAACAAAGATGAGGAGGAATCTCTTTTCTTGAAAGGTTGTAAATCTGTGGAGTTCACCCTCCCAGAATGTGGTAGACACCAGGACATTGAATAAATTTAAGGAGGAGGTAGGCAGATTTTTCATTAGTACCGTAATGGCTTAAAGGGTTATGTTGAGAGACAAAAAAAAACTGCAGATGCTGGAATCCAAAGTGGACAAGTAGGAGGTTGGAAGAACACAGCAAGCCAGGCATCATGAGGAGGTGGTGAAGTCAACGTTTTGGGTATAACTCTTCTTCAGGATCTCTCCTTCAGGAGAAAGGGAGGACTGCAGACGCTGGAGATCAAAGTTGAAAAGTATGGCCCTGGAAAAGCACGGCAGGTCAGGCAGCATCCGAGGAGTAGGAAAGTCAATGAATTCCTGATGAGGGGCTCATGCCCAGAACGTCGACTCTCTTGCTGTTCGGATGCAGTCTGACCTGCTGTGCTTTTTTAGATTAGATTACTTTAGATTAGATTACTTACAGTGTGGAAGCAGGCCCTTCGGCCCAACAAGTCCACACCGACCCGCCGAAGCGCAACCCACCCATACCCTTACATTTACCCCTTACCTAACACTACGGGCAATTTAGCATGGCCAATTCACCTGACCCGCACATCTTTGGACTGTGGGAGGAAACCGGAGCACCCGGAGGAAACCCACGCAGACACGAGGAGAACGTGCAAACTCCACACAGTCAGTCGCCTGAGTCGGGAATTGAACCCGGGTCTCAGGCGCTGTGAGGCAGCAGTGCTAACCACTGTGCCACCGTGCCGCCCACACTTTCCAGCACCATACTTTTTTACTTCACCTCCCAATGCTGCCTGGCTTGCTCTGTTCTTCCAGCTTCCTGCTCGTCTGCTAAAGGGTTGCGGTGAGCAGATTTGAAAGTGGAGTTGAGACTCTAATGAGGTCAGCCATGATGGTGTTAAATGGTGAAGCAAACTATTTAGGCTGAATCGCCTACTCCTGGCTCTGGTTCTTATGAACCACAAACTTAACCTTCTGTTTTAATAAACTGGGAGATGTGATAGATCTTGTTAGCATATACTGTAATTGGAGAAAGCCTTGATTTGTAGGCCCTTGTTTGCCTTGGTAATTGGAGGGAGCCAAACCGGTGGGATGTCTTAGTTTGATGCTGCATGCAGTCACTAAAGGTAGAGGATGCTTCAGCCGCTCAATGCTGAATGAGTGAATCTTTGAACGTACAGTGCACAGACAGTGATGTTGGCAGGTTTGGGTGGGAGTGGCTCAATCCGCGTTTGCAACAGGCAACTTGTGATCCAGGCTCTGCTGTGTTTCAGGTCGGACGTTTAGATTTGTTTGCTCAGTAATTTTAGTTGTTGTTGATTCTCTGGTCATGGAATATTCCAGGCAGCTGCTCTTCAAAATGCAGAACCATCCAGGGGGCAAAGCGAATTGAAAACGTTTGAGATCATCATGTGCTGAGGTCACAGCCCTCCAGACCCACGAGGACTGTGTGATGTTGGCCCATCCAGCATTCTCCCTGCAAAGTGATGAGCCCTTCCGCAATGGCAGCAGAAACCTGCATTTACATAGCGCTCTTCCCGGCTCCTGGATTTCTTGGTAGTGCTGGACAATCCATGAGCTGCTTTGTTGCAATGTGGCAAAACTAATCTGCAGTAAATGCACACTAATGCCAGTGTGACGGTGACTGTTTTTGACTGAGGGACAATTACTGTCTAAATCTCGTTACAGTTTGAAAGGGAGAGGGTAGAATTGGAAATGACAATATTTCAGTTGAATAAGTGGAACTATGGAGCTCTGAGGGAGGAACTGGCCAAAGTTCAATGGCGCAATACCCTAGCAGGGATGGCAGTGGAACAACAATGGCAGGTATTTCTGGGTATAATGTAAAAGATGCGGGATCTGTTCATTCCAAAAAGGAAGAAAGATCCTAAGGGGAGGCAGGGGTAGCCGTGGATGGCGAGGGAAGTTAAGGACCATATAAAGACAAAAGGGAAAAAGTATAACATAGCAAAGAAGAGTGGGAAATCAGAGGACTGGGAAGCTTTTAAAGAACACAGAGGATAACTAAAAAGGAAATACACAAAGAAAAAATAAGGAACGAAAGTAAACTGACCAAAAATATAAAGGAGTTGAAAAGTGTGTGCTGGAAAAGCGCAGCAGGCAGGGCAGCATCCGAGGAGCAGGAGAATCGACGTTTTGGGCATAAGCCCTTCTTCAGGCCTTTGATAGAAGGTTAGTGAGCAAAATTAGGGCACATGGTATTAGGGGCAAAATACTTGCATGGATTGAAAATTGGTTGGCTGACAGGAAACAAAGAGTAGTGATAAACAGCTCCCTTTTGGAATGACAGGCGGTGATCAGTGGTGTGCCGCAGGGATCAGTGCTGGGACTGCAGCTTTTTACAATGTACATTAATGATATAGATAAAGGTATTAAAAGTAACATTAGCCAATTTGCTGATAACACAAAGCTGGGTGGCAGGGTGAAATGTGAGGAGGATGTTAGGAGAATACAGGGTGACCTGGACAGGGTAGGTGAGTGGACAAATGCATGGCAGATGCAGTTTAATGTGGATAAATATGTGGTTATCCACTTTGGTGGCAAGAACAGGAAGGCAGATTACTACCTAAATGGAGTCAAGTTAGGTAAAGGGGCAGTACAACAAGATCAATGTGTTCTTGTACATCAGTCAAAGAAAGCAAGCGTGCAAGTACAGCAGGTAGTGAAGAAAGCTAATAGCATGCTGGCCTTCATAACAAGAGGAATTGAGTATGGAAGCAAAGAGGTCCTTCTGCAGCTGTACAGGGCCCTGGTGAGACCACACCTGGAATATTGTGTGTAGTTTTGGTTTCTAAATTTGAGGAAAGACATTCTGGCTATTGAGGGAGTGCAGCATAGGTTCACGAGGTCAATTCCCGGAATGGTGGAACTATCTTACGCTGAAAGATGGAGTGACCGGGCTTGTATACACTTGAGTTTAGAAGGCTGAGAGGGGGTCTGATCAAGACGTATAAGATTATTAAAGGATTGGACACCCTGGAGGCAGGAAGCATGTTTCCGCTGATGGGTGAGTCCTGAACCAGAGGACACAGTTTAAAAATAAGGGGTAGGCCACTTAGAGCAGAGTTGAGGAGAAACTTCTTCACCCAGAGAGTGGTGGGTGTATGGAATGCTCTGCCCCAGAAGGATGTGGAGGCCAAGTCGCTGGATACTTTCAAGGAAGAGTTGGATAAGCTCTTAAGGATAGTGGAATCAAGGGTTATGGGAATAAGGCAGGAACAGGATACTGATTGAGGATGATCAGCCTTGATCATAATGAATGGTGGTGCTGGCTCGAAGGGCAGAATGGCCTACTCCTGCACCTATTGTCTATTGACATTGGGTATAAGTGCTCCACTCGTCATCTTTGTATTGGTACGTTGTGAGATCTTTTGGTCGGGATCTGTTTTAAGATGATTCTGAAAACCCTACCTCTTTCAATGAGCTGTTGGTCATTGACCTAACCTATATGGCTTAGCACAAGCTCAAAGAACTATGCTTCATTATCCGCTTGGGAATCCTATAGCCTCTAGGACTCAACATCCAGTTCAATAACTTTGTAATCTGATTCCATCCTTCCATGATTTTTAATCTCTCAAATCCAATAATCACCTGTTATGACATGGGTTGATTTGAGCAGTTAGCCCTTCTCACATACTCCCCTGCCCATTATCGAACTATATGGGTTGTATTCAATACAACTCACCCGTTTTCTCCTACTCCTACTCTTATTATTACTTATTCAGCTTTTCTTCCGTGCAGGCCTGCTATCCATTATTTCCTTGTTTCACAACTCTCTATCTCTCTGGGCTCCATCTCCACCTATCCACTCATCTCTCTCTCCTTCTCGCGACCCCCTTTGACTTCGCTGTAAATACCACGTCTCCCTGGCTGCTAACAATTCTGAGGAAAAGTCACCAGACTCAATACTAACTCTGCTTTCTTCCCTCAGAGGCTGGTAGATTAGATTAGATTAGACTTACAGTGTGGAAACAGGCCCTTCGGCCCAACAAGTCCACACCGACCTGCCGAAGCGCAACCCACCCATACCCCTACATTTACCCCTTACCTAACACTACGGGCAATTTAGCATGGCTGATTCACCTGACCCACACATCTTTGGACTGTGGGAGGAAACCGGAGCACCCAGAGGAAACCCACGCAGACACGGGGAGAACGTGCAAACTCCACACAGTTAGTTGCCTGAGTCGGGAATTGAACCCGGGTCTCAGGCGCTGTGAGGCAGCAGTGCTAACCACTGTGCCACCGTGCCGCCAAACTCAGACTGCTGAGTTTGTCCAACAGTTTTGTTTTTTTTCATCATATTCAGTCTGACAACACTCCTAGGAACCAGCTTAGGAGCGAGTTTCATTGTGAAAAGCTGTTGATTACAGTTAAATACAAGCTGCTGCTGTGGTGTTTCACCTAACATAGTGAGGGTTACATGAAAGGTTATAGGGATAATGAGACACATTCGACAGCCCAGGCTGGAGTGTCAGTCGTTGTCTCTCTGTCTTTCTCTCTGTCTCTGTCTGTCTGTCTCTCTCTCTCTCTCTCTATACTTTCTTTCTCTCTTTTCCTTTCTTTCTTTCTCTCTCTCTCTCTCTCTCTCTCTCTCTCTCTCTCTCTCTCTCTCTCTCTCTCTCTCCCCCCCCTCCCCTCCCTATCTCTGTCTCCCCCTCCCTGTCTCTCTCTCTCCCTCCTCCCTCTGTCTGTCTGTCTGTCTCTCTCCCCTTCTCTCTCTCTCCCTCCCTCCCCCCTACCCGTCTCTCTCTCTCTCTCCCTCCCCCCTCCCTGTCTCCCTGTCTCTCTCTCCCTCCCTCCCTGTCTCGCGCGCTCTCTCTCTCTCTCTCTCTCTCTCTCTCTCTCTGTCTGCATAGAATCCCTACAGTGTGGAAGCAGGCCATTTGTCCCCTTGAGTCTGCACTGACCCTTGCCTCTACCCTATATCTGTAACCCTACATTTCCCATGGCCTGCACATCCCCAGACACTATGGGGCAATTTAGCTTGGCAAGTCCACCTAATCTGCATATTTTGGGGCTGTGGGAAGAAGCCAGAGCACCCCATGCAACCCATGCAGACATGGAGAAAGCATGTAAACCCCACACAGCCGCCCGAAGATGGAATCAAACCCAGATCCCTGGCACTGTGAGGCTAACCACTAACCCCCTGAATTCAGGCGTTCAACTCCCAGGGCCCAGTGCAGGATAGAGGGAATGCTACACTGTAGGAAATTCCATCTTCCAGATCAAACATTTGAATTATAGAGTTTTTTTTATAACTCCCCCATTCCTCCTCCATTCCACTCCATCCCAAAGGTGCTGTGACCTCCTCCGAATGTGCGGTCTGCCTTCGGTGCACCCCACCTCCAATCACATGGCCATTTTCCACTGTTGACTAACGACCAGTTTATTTAACTGTGGCAGGCCCTTCTAGATGAGCTTGAATGAATTTCGCAGCTGTCTTCCAATGCACTGAAGCAAGGAATTCTGGCAAATTGTAACTTTCTTGACCTGAGGACTGGGCACCTACAGAGATGCTGGGAGAGAGCGAGAGACAGAGATTGGCCCCTGATGCGATTTGTGAGGACCAGGATCTTCCCATAGCTGTGCTCTCTTCCAAGACAGCAGTACACCTCACAATTCTGGCCTCTTTCTTTGCGGTCCTTGTCACTCCTCCACTTGGTCACCTTGAAGCATGAAGAAACTCATTTTCCCCACAAATGCACAATGGCCAAGTTTGCAAGCTCTGAAATTATCTCCTGGCACCTCTCCACCTTGCATTCCTATTTTTAAGATTCTACATTAAAATCTACCCTTTTGACCAAACCTAATATCTCTCTTGGGGTGGCTTGGAATCTGTGCATTGTTTTATAATGCTCTTGCAAAGTGTCTTGGGCTTTATTTTGTCTTTTAAAGGTGTTGCCACTCTGTGGAGTTAAAGTCCTGTGCTGCAAGTAAACACGCACATCTGGAAAGGGGAGGTTTATTTTTATGTCGCATGTGCAAGGCTGATAGGTGGTCCTTGGTCACTGCAACCCTCCTGAGATAGGTGTAGTAACGTGACTTATGAATTGGAACAAGTGTCGTCCACTTGGCTCCCTGATTCCTGATGAAGGGCCAATGACTTAAACATCAACTCTTCTGCTCCTGGGAATGCTGCCGGACCTGCTGTGCTTTTCCAGACTTTTGACTCCTTGAGCCTACACCCCACAGCTCCCCAATTCTATAAGATCTTAGCTGATACGGGGTAGACCATTTAGGACAGATATGAAGAGAAACTTCTTCTTCCAGAGAGTGGTGGCTGTGTGGAATGCTCTGCCCCAGAGGGCAGTGGAGGCCCAGTCTCTGGATTCATTTAAGAAAGAATTGATTAGAGCTCTCAAGTATAGTGGAATCAAGGGTTATGGAGATAAGGCAGGAACAGGATACTGATTAAGGATGATCAGCCATGATCATATTGAATGGTGGTGCAGGCTCGAAGGGCTGAATGGCCTCCGCCTGCACCAATCGTCTATTGTATATTACACTTTATGCCTGTCTCCACCCTCACTATCGCGCCCCTCCATAACCTTTCACCCGCTTCCTTACTGAGAATATCTCTGCCTTAAAAAGATTCAAAGTGTCTGTTTCCGTCACCTCTTGAGGAAGACTGTGGGTGGCACGGTGGCACAGTGCTTAGCACTGCTGCTTCACAGCACCAGAGACCTGGGTTCAATTCCTGCCTCAGGCAACTGTCTGCGTGGAGTTTGCACGTTCTCCCTGTGTCTGCGTGGGTTTCCTCCAGGTGCTCTGGTTTCCTCCCGCAGTCCAAAAATGTGTAGGTTAGGTGAATTGGCCATGCTAAATTGCCCGTAGTGTTAGGTAAAGCGGTAAATGTAGGGGAATGGGTCTGGATGGGTTGCTCTTCGGAGAGTCGGTGTGGACTTGTTGGGCTGAAGGGCCTGTTTCCACACTGTAAGTAATCTAATCTGCCCTAAGGCGGTTCTGTAGATTCTCAATGCCCAATGAGGTGGAGAATTTTCTTTTCCTCCATTTGTGTTTTAAAGGAGTGGCCCCTTATCATTCAGTGGTGACCTCGAGTTCTAAATTCTCCCATCTCCAACACATTTAGCCTGTTGAGACCTCCATTATATCTGTGTATGGAAGAGTTATTATAAATGGAAGAGATATTATATGGGTCAGAGCGCCATCACAATGCTGGGCAAAGGGTTGGACCGCCAGTTTCAGCATTCAGGAGTTTCCTGGAAGTGTGCCAGAAGTATTCAGCCCTTGTTTCATTGAGCACAGTATTTACGCTTGCGTACACAAATAGAATGTCCTTTCATATACATTTTTTAAGGGTTTATTGACATGGAGGAAGCGGTGGGTGATGTGAATAACTGTGAGGGCCCCATGCCAGTTGCACAAGGAAGAGGGGATTTGAGGACTGGTGGGCTGAGAAACTGCACAGATACTGCTACCAGACACAGAGGGCATAAGGTTCAGGGTGAGAGGGAAAGATTTAAAAGGGACCTAAGGGGTCAACCTTTTCATGCAGAGGGTGGTGCATGTAGGGAATGAGCTGGCAGAGGAAGTGGTGGAGGCTGGTACAATTGCAACATTTAAAAGGCATCTGGATGGGTATATGAATTGGAAAGGTTTAGAGGGATCTGGGCCATGTGCTGGCAAATGGGACTAGATTAGCTTAGGATATCTGGTCAGCATGGGTGAGGTAGACTGAAGCGTCTGTTTCCATGCTGTACATCTCCACGACTCTATGTGAGGATTGCAGGAAGCATCTTCAGGTCTCTGTGACTGTTTTGAATGGGTTGAACCACAAACCATGTATTGAAATAAAACCCTATGAATGCAGGCATGCACATGACCAGAACGTACTGAGTGCTCTTTAAACTCTACATTTGAAGAAAGTATGCATGTTGAATCACTATTCTTAGGTAGGAGTTTGATTTCCATTAGTTTATTTTAATCTCTGTCACTGCTGACATTTCTGGTCAATTGAATGCAGGCAAAACTAGCGGATGGTGCTTTTGGTCACCTAAGCTTTTGTGTTGCTAATGCTGCTGATGTCTCTGACTTCCTTTCACTTAACACAGAAGGACGCAATTCAGCCCATCCAGTCTGTACTTTTTCCAATTCGTTTCTCTCTCTCTGACCTTGCTTCCTGTTCTCCTCTGTGAAATCCAATCCTAAGATACTTGTTCCCAAACACTTTAAATCTGGTTGCTGACCCTTCAGCCATTAGGAACAGCTTCTCTTTGTTTTCTCCATCCAATCCCGCACAAGTTTAACAGCCTGTTCACCACCTCAGGAGCATAATCCCATTTTCTCTGGTCTATCCACAGTTGTATGAATCCCTACAATTCTTCAAGTAGATCCCTGCAGCCTCTCAGCAGCTTTGAACACAGTAATGAAATGTGTAATTTGGAATCCTAAAATCAACAGTCAGGCATGCAGTCTAGATCTGAGAAGAACAACTATGCCAGAGTGTTATAATACAATGAACAGTATTCTGTACATTTAGGATATACGTAGAAGTGTTTATTTGAACTCGTGAGAACTGCATGTTTTTCAACGTCGTTTCCTTTGAAACAAAGGCCAATATTCCATTTGCCTTCCCAGTTACCTCTGAGCTTGGATGCTATCTTTTGGCAATTTATACACAAGGACTCTCAATTCCCTCTGTGCTGTCGGTTTCTGTTGTAATAATATTCAGCTCTTCTATTCTTGTCAAAGTGCACAATCTCACACTTTCCCATATTATAGTCCACCTGACCAAGTTTTTTTTTTCGTACTTGCTTGACTTGTCTATGTTTCTCTGCAAAGTGTTTGTGTCATATTGTCCATTTGCATTTTTGTGTTATCTGCAAACTTGACTACTGTGCATTTGTGGGAAAATGTCTTTCTTCATGAGTTTAGATAATTTTTACTGTAGAGAGAAACAGCGAGAGACAACTTCTCCCTTTTACGCAGTCTTTTGGCCACATCCTTCACAATTTCCTCATCCAAGTCAAAATATGTATTATAGAAAACAATTATAAATAGAAGTATTTATTTCTACTCCTCCTTTTGATTACTTAGCATTATTTCTTCAACATCCTGGCTTTGTACTTGTTGCTGTAGCTCATAAAACATTCAGAAATCTGCATGTTCTTACCTGTATCACACCTCACTGGAGTGGAAAGATAAAAATTACGTCCTATGTTTAAATATTTTCTAGAAGTTCACAAATAGCTCCAATTTACCTGTCTTTTAGATCCACATTAATAGGAAGCACAGACCAGATTTCTGTAGTTAAACAGAATTTACATCCATTACAAAGAAACAGATTCTAGTTAGAAGTAAACAATTATGAACCATTGTCATATAACTTTTCTTGATAAAATTCCAATCCCTTTATAAAACTCCTCCTATACACATACAGAGATAAAAACATTAGTGTTATGAGTTGAACGAAAGCTATGAAGGCAGTTCAACAGCCCCTGTCCTCAGGGTTCACTGAGATGATTCTATGCCTGGTCAGGATTTGCTGTTCATCAATCTCTCTCTCTTCCCCAGGAATTTCTCACTTTCTTGCAGGAGGTGTAGACTGACTGGTTCAGAAATTGTAAAGTCTCTGGTCCCTGGTTAAAAGCCACAGCTCACAGCAATACTGAGAAAATTAATGACCTATCTTCAGGCTTTAGGTACTTTTTATGTTGCATGAGAGAGAGAGAGAGAGAGAGCGAGAGAGAGAAACCTGGTTTCCCTGCTATCGAAAGGATTTTGTGAAACTTGAAAGGGTTCAGAAACATTTACAAGGATATTGCCAGGGTGAAGGGTTTGAGCTATAGAGAGAGGCTGAAGAGGGAAGGGGCTGTTTTCCCTGGAGCACTGGAGGCTGAGAGGTGACCTTTACAGAAGTTTATAAAATCATGAGGGGCATAGATAGGGTAAATAACCAAAGTCTTCCCTGGAGTGAGGAAGTACGAAATAAGGGGCCATGGGTTTAAGGTGAGAGGGGAAAGATATAAAAGGAGCAACTTTTTCATGCAGAGGGTGGCGCATGTCTGGAATGTGCTGCTAGAGAAAGTGGTGGAGGCTGGGGCCATTACAATGTATAAAGGCATCTGGACAGATGTATGAACAAGATGGGTTTAGAAGGACATGGCCAAAGGCTGTAAATGGGACTAGATAAAATTAGGATATCTGGTCAATACAGATGAGTTGGACTAAAGGGTCTGTTTCCATGCTGTACAGCTCTGTGACCATTCCACTTTTGAAATCTTCTGGTTATATTCTTCATTACCACCAGCTGTTCCCCTACGAGCCAATCACATAGTTGTTGCCAGGCAGAAGGCCTTTCTCACTGACAACTGACCACTCCACAGTCCAATCAGCTACTTTTTCACGGAGAGTCCCACTTTGTATATACCCCTCTTGCTAATTTGTCGACAAGGAAACGCCACTTACAACAATAGATTTTGCTCCAAAACAAAATGCATCAATCCTTTCCATGATCCTTGCTTTTTTTTTGTAAACAGTCCCTTTCCCACAACAGTTCGCAACCAAAACCACAGAAAATAAAACACCTGTTGTTGATGATAATCTGGACTGGTGCTTGGGAGATCTGCGGACAAAATAATCCCAGATTTTCAGTTTTTGCATCCTATTTGCCTTCTAGATTTACTTTGATGTCCATTAGCCCTTTTCAAGCATTTTTGCAACTTCACAGAACCTGACCTCTGTGCAAACTGCAAGATTTTCTGCAGGCTGAAACCTAGAGGTGACTTTGGTTGCGTGTTTTTCGGAATTGTGCCAGTGAGCTTGTATTCTCTCTCCCTATGCTCCTCACATTTCCTCCACTGTGTATTACTTGCTGCTTCCCTCTCCCCTTGAAGCCTGTTACTGTCTTTCCTGATGCATGTTATCATAGAATCTCAAAGTGTGGAAGCAGGCCATTCAGCCCTTTTGAGTTCGCACCAACCCTCCAAAGAGCATCCCATCCACCTTCCCCATCCCTGCATTTCCCATGGCTAATGCCTGCACATCCCTGGGCACTATGGACAATTTAGCATGGCTAATCCACCTAACCAGCACATCTTTGGACAGTGGGAGGAAAGCGGAGCACCTGGACAAAAACAACGCAGACGTGGGGAGAATGTGCGAACTCCGCACAGACAGTCACCCAAGGCTGGAATCAAACCCAGGTCTCTGGCGCTGTGAGGCAGCAGTACTGACCACTGAGCCACCGTGCTGCCCACAAATAATTCCAACCTTTTGCATCATCCAAAATATTTGAAGTTGTAACTAACACCAAACTTCTCCCCCGACCTCACTCCTACTTTGCACAAGGTATTTCACAAACAGCAGCCTTTAGAGTACTGAACCTGAGGAAACATCACTGGATACCTAACACCACTACCCTTCCCACCAACCACCACCTGAAAACCGCCTTCACGGTCCACACCAACTCCTATCACTCTTTGTGTGATCAAATGGAATCTCCCAAACTTACAAAACACCAGATTAGATTTAACTCCTAGAGCAGTTTAGTTGTATTTGGTGCTGGTCACATTTTTTTAAATAAGTCATTTCATGGACTAGAGCATTAGATGATCCTATCATCCTCTGGGTTATATTTTCACATACTTACCATTAAAATGCAATAATTGTGAATTGGACCCCAAAGTCAAATTACCTTAGGTCATCCTTTGAATGATGACTTCCAGAAGTCCTTCCCAGCAAGTTGGAGGATGTTTGATTTGCACAAGCTCTTTTCACAATCTCAGAAGGTCTGTTTGATTTGAGGTCACTGTAAACATGTAGAGAGGCCATGGAGGGAGTTGAAAAAGAAGGTGAGATGTTTTCAAATCTAAAGCAATTTCATAGAACATAGAACTGCACAGGACAGGAACGGGCCCTTCGGCCTATGATGTTGTGCCGAATGTGACTGTTTAAACTTATCCAGCGGCTCAGTGGTTAGCATTGCTGCCTCACAGCACCAGGGACCTCGGTTCAATTCTACCTCGGGTGACTGTGTGAAGTTTCCATGTTCCCCCATGTCTGCCTGGGCTTCCTCTGGTGTTCTGGTTTCCTCCCACAGTCATAAGATGTGCAGGTGAAGTGGATTGACCAAAGGAAATGGGATGGACCTGGGTGGGATGCTCTTTGATGTGGACTGACCGTCGTAGAGATGTACAGTACAGAAACAGACCCTTTGGTTCATCCCGTCCATGTTGACCAGATATCCCTACCTAATCTAGTCCCACTTGCAGACTTGGCCCATATTCCTCTAAACCTTTCCTATTCATGCACCCATCCAGATGCCTCTTTAAATGTTGTAATTGAACCAGCCTCCACCACTTCCTCTGTCAACTCATTCCACACACGTATCACACTTTGTGAGAAAATGGTGCCCCTTAGGTTTCTTTTAAACCTATCACCTCTCACCTTAAACTATGCCCTCTAGTTCTGGACTCCCCCCAACCCCAAGGAAAAGACCATGCCTATTTACCCTATCCATGCCCTCATTATTTTATAAACCTCTGTAATGTCACACCTCAGCCTCCCATGCTCCAGAAAAAACAGTCCCAGCACATTCAACTTCTCCCTATAGCTCAAACCCTCCAACCCTTACAACATCTTTTCTGAATATCTTTTGTAAACATTTTCTGAACCCTTTCAAGTAGGAGAGAACCTTTCAAGTTTCACATCATCCTTTCTAAAGGAGGGAGATCAGAATGACACACAATATTCCAAAAGTGGCCTAACCAATGTCCTGTACAGCCACAACATGACTTCCTAACTCCTGTACTCAATACTCTGACCAATAAAGGAAAGCATACCAAATGCCCTCTTCACTATCCTATCTACCTGCGACTCCACTGGATTAGATTACTTACAGTGTGGAAACAGGCCCTTCGGCCCAACGAGTCCACACCGACCCGCCTAAGCGGAACCCACCCATACCACTACATTTAACTCAGGGCACTTTAGCATGGCCAATTCACCTGACCTGCACATCTTTGGACAATGGGAGGAAACTGGAGCACCCGGAGGAAACTCACACAGACACGGGGAGAATGTGCAAACTCCACACAGTCAGCCACCTGAGTCGGGAATTGAACCCGGGTCTCTGGCACTGTGAGGTAGCAGTGCTAACCACAGTACCATTGTGCCACCCACCAATGGATGGGCCAAATGGCCTGCTTCCACACTGTATGATCCCTTCTGCCTGCTCTTGGTTCACATCCTCCCATTTATTCAAATACTCATCTAAACGTCCCTTAAACGCCTCTATGGTTATCTGCTCCCACCAGGTCATTTAGCATATAGGTCCCTGTGATCTTTGACCATCAAAGACGGCCACCAAAATTCGAGGGATTTTTAGTTGTTCTTGCGGCCTTGAAGATCCTTGTCTCCAGATCTTGGGTGGAGAGGTGATTGGGAGCAATTTGTTACTGCTGGTTATCTCCTGTGAGTTATCTCCAGTGAGAGGTGTCATTTTTTTTAATATAAGAAAGTGATTTGTTCATTGGAGAGATTGGGTGGGGAGCACCAGCCGTGAGTTGAGTGTAATGCATCATTGCTTTACAGTCAAACGTCATGTTATTTTTAAAATATTTAATTATTTACCGCTGAGAGACACTCCAGTCGCTCTCCTGGTTAAGTATTTCCACTTAGTAAGATTGGTTCTCATTTGTCCTGTTCTCCCCCCTTTAAGAAGCACTCCAATCCATTTAAATCTCGCATTCCCTTGAGATCTGCTACCCTGGGGCTGGTTTTCCTTCAGTGACTCAATTGTGAAGCATTAACATTTACCAATTTGCCGGTCGGTAGTCGTGGCAACGTCAACCGGGCCTGAAATCCTTTGCCTTATTGTTCATAAGCTGCCTCCTGACATCTGCCTGTGGTTTTTTTAAAACCGTTTTTTGGGGGTCCCCGGTCACTTCCCTCACAAGCCAGACTGCAGGGGTTTTTTTTACCGAGGGACTGATTCGCCTAGTGTACTTTCATAACTACCTAACTGTAACTGGAGACTGAAGTTTCTGAGTTTGTGCAGTCATTACTTAAAATTGTCACATCAGCCATCAGCGCGACGGAGGGTTGCCCTTTTTAAATTCTTCCGTTTCAAACATTTGCCTCTGCTCCTGATTCACTGGCCGTACATGCCCTTCACATCTGGCACCAATGCAATGTTGCCAGTAAATCTCCAGGAATGCCCTGGGGTCTTCCAAGGTTCACCTCCGTGGAACTGCTGCAAGCAATCACTGGCAAAAATATTTGAGCTCATGAGGATTAATGTAATGAAAACTTGTTTTGAAGTTGTTTTTTTTTAATAAATAACGCTGTGCTGGCTTTTGAAAAGAAATGATTGGAAGTTGGTTGCAAGAGGTATGTGTGTGTGGTTTTCAGATTCTTGACTGAAAAACTCATTACCTGGGTAATTGGCTGTTTTATTAATGCTTTGCAAAAGGGTTGACAAATGTGATTAAACCTGTTCCTGGAGGTTTCATCCTAAACCAATAGGAGACCAAAAAAGACTGAAAGAGGTGATGCATGGCTGTCCCTCAAGGTGCCCTTTCTTCACCCCTCTTTCCAATATCATATTGACCAAATGAAGTGGTGGTGTAGAGGACTATTGTTAGGAACCTCAGGGGCTAAGCACTGGGGGAGATAACATCTCAAAGATGAAATTTCAATTTAGTTCAAAACTGGAATTATGATGTTAGCCAAAGGGTGATTGTAAAACCATTATTGAATTCTGTTGAGAAAACTCATTTACGTAGAACACAGAATAGTACAGCACAGGAACAGTTCAAAGTTAAACTAATCTCTTCTGCCTATCCTTGGGTCATATCCCTCCCTTCCTTGCATATTCATGTGCTTATCTAAGGTCCCTTAAACGCCCCTATCATATCTGCATCCTCCAACACCGCTCCTAGCACATTCCAGACGTCTATCACTCTTGTGCAAAAAAACTAACTTGCCCCTCACATTTCTTTTAAACTTTCCCCCTCTCAACTTAAAAGCATGCCCCTTGGTATTAGACATTTCAACTCGGGGTTGACAGTCAGAATCTTTTTCCCACCTAAACTGTGTGTCTTTTCACTGGAAACGGAGTACCTGGAGGAAACCCACGCAGACACTGGGAAAATGTGCAATCTCCACACAGGCATGCCACCCAAGGCTGGAATCAAGCCGGGGTCCCTGGCACCATGAGGCAGCTGTAAGCCAATGTATTGCCTTTCAACCATGTGTAGTTGCTTGGGTCTTGCCATTTGTTGAACTTCTCTTTTGTTTGGTAATTTGGGTATTGCTGGAAAGGGCACAGCTGGAATACTGTGAACTGTTTTGGGTCCTTTATCTAAGGAAAGATATACTGCCATTGGAGGCAGTCCAGTGAAGGTATGGTGTGACTGTTTCTATGAGGAGTCAGTTGACTAGGTTGTGCCTGTACTCATTGAGGTTTAAAAAATGAGAGACCGTATTGAAGCTTAAAATTCTTGGGGTATTTGACAGGGTAGATGCGCAAAAGATGTTTCTCTTTATGGGAGAGTCCAGGGCCAAAGGGCATCATCCCAGAATAAGAGAACACACATTTTAAGACAGAGATGAGGAAGAATTTCTTATGAGGTTAGTGGATCTGCGGAAGGTTGTTGAGGACAGGTCATTAAGTATATTCAAGGCTGAGATAGGCAGATTTTAATCAGTAGGGGAATCAAGGTGGTGGAGAGGCAATGGTGTTGATTAGATTAGATTACTTACAGTGTGGAAACAGGCCCTTCGGCCCAACAAATCCACACCAACCCGCCGAAGCGCAACCCACCCAGACCCATTCCCCTACACTTAACACTACGGGCAATTTAGCATGGCCAATTCACCTAAACTGCACGTTTTTGGACCGTGGGAGGAAACCCACGCAGACACGGGGAGAACGTGCAAACTCCACACAATCAGTTGCCTGAGGTGGGAATTGAACCTGTGAGGCAGCAGTGCTAACCACTGTGCCACCGTGCCGTCCACAATTGTCTTTTGAGGATTCTCATTGAATGATGGAACAGACTCAATGGGCTGAATGGCCTAATTCTGTTCCTATGTCTCAAGGTTTTATGGCAGCATTTGTTTATAATTTCCTTTGGATTGAGTGGCTTGCTCTGGCAATTTTAAGAGGACAGGTCAGAGTTGACCACATTGCTGGAGTTATCTGTAAGCCAGACCTAATGAGGGCAGCAGATTGACTATTGTCTGGTAGCAGATTTCCCACCCTAAAGTACGTCAATGAACCAGATGGAGTTTTATGATAGTTGGTGATATTTTCATCGTCACTGTGAGCTGCTGCTGCTTTGCTGTGAGATTTGAGCCTATGCATCCACAGCATTAACCTGGGCGTCTGGATTAGTATCCCATTGGCAGTACCACTCTGCTATCCTCTCACTGTGTTCTCAGACAGATTGCTGTTTCTCACACTCTCTCTGCTGGTCAGCGTGGAACAGCTGCAGCTTATGTGATGCATGCGTTGATTTTAGCATCAAGTGACATTGCTAGTTATTGTGAAGCTGTCTCTCTCTCACTCTCCTCTCTCTGTCGTGAATAGATATTATCAATTCTCCAACCCTAACACCATGCCCAGCATCACCATTCAAACTCTGAGTCCTCAGTTGTTGTGAAAACTTTTAAACTCTATGTACAATGCTTTGTTTCAGGGTCTGTCTCTTTCTCTCTCTCTCTCGCTCACCCTTTCTCTCTCTCTCTCTCTCTCTCTCTCTCTCTGTTGGTTTTGAATCAGGTCTGGCCCTAGCATGAGCTCAGTTCAGACACTTTTTGTGCTCAAAATGGTGCTTTAAAGGAAGGGCTTCTGTAACTGCCCGCATCAGGTTTAATAACTGGCACTGTCAATATTTTGTCATGGAGTAATTTTCCAGGATTTGTTCTCCCCCAGATTTTCTACCATCTTGTAGTCCACAGCCATTGAGGAATGCTGACTTGAAAAGCAGCTGTGATGGGGGGGAGGGCAGTGGAGGGATGGACAGATTAATTTATTCAAACTTTGTGATGCGACAAAAGGAAGTGGCCACGTGCATGCTGCCTGCACAATCTCGATTAGAGCGCCAGGGCTTCTGCTTAAACCTATGTAAAAGATTGATTTTAACAGGGTTGAGGGTGATGTTGGAAGGTGGGGATGGGGGTGGGGGGGGGGGTGAGAGAGAGAGAGAGAATTAATTCTGTGTACGCTGACCCTGAAAGGGTGCAAAGAAGATTTAAAAGGATGTTGCCGGATTTGGAGGGTTTGAGCTACAAGGAGGGGCTGAAAGGGTTGGGGGTGTTTTTCCCTGGAGTGTCGGAGGCTCAGGGGTGACCTTTGCAGAGGTCTATAAAACCATGAGGGACGTGGATAGGTAAACAGACAAAAAAATTTTTTCCAGTGTAGGAGAGTCCAAAACTAGAGGGTACAGGCTTAAGGTGAGAGGCAAAAGATATAAAAAGGACTTGAGCAGCAACTTTTTCAAACAGAATGCAGTGTATGCATGGAATGAGCTGCCAGAGGCGTTGGTGGAGGCTAGTACAATTACAACATTTAAAATGCATCTGGATGAATATATGAATAGGGAGGGTTTATATGGATATGGGCCAAATGCTGGCAAATGGGACTAGATTAATTTAGGATATCTGATAGGCGTATAAAAATTGGACTGAAGGGTCTGTTTCCATGCTGTACCCTGTATATCTCTATGACTCCATGATGTGATGGCCAGAGGGTGGGCCTTGCCCTTCATTCAGGGACACTGGATTGAGCGTCCTCCATGAATGGCACCAACACCACGGATCAGGCCGCATGTTGTTAAATCCTCCCGGATGCTGCCTATGCTGAGGCCTGGGTGTTGGCATTCTGTTGTGCGTTGTCGAAGCTGCTCTCTGAGACTGGACTTGTCCTCACTCTGAGTCTGCAGCAAGTTGACTCTGCCTTATCTAAGGGTGACTGTTGTCTGGCTCTCAGGAGTTCTAACAAACATTTTTTAATGGACAGTCTAATGTACACAATATAGATCATTGCATTACTGCTGTCTGGTCCAGTCATTCCATCAGTCTCTACTCAGAGTCTTTGTAGCAGGTGGCTGTTGATGTTCGAGTTTTAATACTTGCATTTAGTGCTCACAGAATCACCAAAGTGTGGAAAAAGGCCATTTGGCCCATCAAATCTGCACCAATCCCCTGACTGGCATCCAGCCTCCATATTTACCAACACCTTGCCTGCACATCCCTCGACACTACAGCTAATTTAGCAAGACTGACCCACCTATCCTGCACATCTTTGGACTCTGGGACAAAACCGTAGCACCCGAGGGGAAACCCTCGCAGTCACTGAGAGAACATGCAATCTCCACACAGACAATTATAGAAGTTTTTTTTTAAGTAGAATTCCCTTCAGACCAACAAGTCCACACTGACCCTCTGAAGAGTAACCCACCCAGACCCATTCCCCTACTATCCTATATTTATCCCTACCTAATCCCCAAACCTACACAACTCTAAACACCATGGGCAATTTAGCATGGTCAATTCACCTAACCTGCACATCTTTGGACTGTGGGAGGAATCTGGAGCACTCGGAGGAAATCCGCGCAGACACAGGGAGAACGTGCAAACTCCACACAGACAGTCACCCAAAGCAGGGATTGAACCCTGTTGCTAGTGCTGTGAGGCAGCAGTGCTAACCACTGAGCCATTGTGCCACCCAAGATATCATGGCCACATGACTTCTCATTATATGACTGACACCGTTGGTCGTCTTCCAGTCAAAGGATGCTCTTTTCCCAATTCCTTACAAAGTGAAAGTTTTTTTTAGATTACTTACAGTGTGGAAACAGGCCCTTCAGCCCAACAAGTCCACACCGATCCGCCGAAGCGCAACCCACCCATACCCCTACATTTACCCCTTACCTAACACTACGGGCAATTTAACATGGCCAATTCACCTGACCTGCACATCTTTGGACTGTGGGGGGGAAACCGGAACACCCGGAGGAAACCCACGCAGACACGGGGAGAACGTGCGAACTCCACACAGACAGTTGCCTGAGGTGGGAACAGGCAGGTTGAGAACAGGAGTCCCTTTGTAACTACAGTCACACTTCCATAGCTAGGCGGTTGTGGTCTGGGTATTCTCAACCCACATGGTGCTCCAAGTCTACTGTCAGGAGACTGCCACCCCAGCAGCCAGCTTGGGAGCTGGACATTAACCTGCTTGACAGGCCTCAACATTCATTGCATAAATTGAGTGAGTGGCTACCTGTCAATCACTGTGCCAAATTGCATACCTATCCATGTCCTGTCCACCCCCTAACCAGCAGCTAAAAGTCCAGCCCATAATGATTCCTCCCTCTGGTAGCATAGACTACCTATCTAGTTGAATAGGTACGATCCCGCCCTTTTTGCAGACCCATGCAAAAGCCTTGCCAGCAAAGTCCTTAACTGCTTTTGATGCAGGCAATCTTTCTGAAGGCAGGGATGGCTGATTGAATGAATGCTAAAACCATCCCCACCCCTCCCCATCCCCCAAGCCACAAACATACACAGTAATCGTCGAGTGTAGAGGTTGATTCTCATTCTCACACTGAATATAAAGCTCTGAATCCAGAAAGCCCATTGCTTCTGCAGAGTTTGTAAAAATCGCTGGAGAGGAGAGATGCTAATATCACAGTGGGCCCTACCTTTTCCAACAGAAAGTGGCCCAGGGATAAAGTTACTCGTGTAGTAAGCCAGTCCTGGGCCAATGCCCCGGGGACATGGGTTTGTATCCCACTATGGCAGAAGGTGACATTTGAATCATGTGAAATCTAGACTTAAACACAGGTCTAATGAAAACCACGTAATTGCTGCCTATTGTTGTAAAACCTCATCAAATGCCCTTTAGAGAGAGAAATCTGCCATCAATACCTGAGCTGGCTGATATGTGACTCCAAGTCCACAGCAATGTGCTTGACTGGAAAGGCATTCCGTTCAATGGCAAGTAGGGATGGGCGTCTGCAATCTGTGTAAGATGTTGTGGTTCTGTTCGCCGAGCTGGAAGATTTTGCTGCAGAAGATTTGTAGCTCGGGTGTCCGTTGTTGTGGTTCTGTTCGCCGAGCTGAAAGTGTTTGCTGCATTTAAAATCTGTGTAAGAATTAAAAACAAAGTTTCTGAGCTGGGATTTGGAATGGGAATGGGAATACTGTCTCCATTCCAAAATCCGCCTGCTCTAAGGCTGGCTGTAATTTTCTTCCTTCAGCTGCCTTGCTTTGATTCCAAGCTGGAGCTCAATCCTGGGACTCTCCTGTTCCTTTACTCAATGTCAAGCAGTTACCATTTTCGTAGGAGTGCCACAATTCCATCGCCCTTTGTCTGTAAAAATGTTTCCCAATTTTGTCCAGCAAGGTCTGACTGCCTTTTATAAATTAACCCCACCTCCCCCAATCCCTGTATCCTTTGCTCTCTCCAGTGAGAATAGGGTATTTGGAGAGAAATTATCTGATTGTCTTTACATTGAAATATTGATCAAATCATCCTTGACCTCGTAAATGTGAAGGAACCCAGTATAACTCTGGTTTGTTGAAGATTTCCTTGTAACCTTCCTTAAATCCTTGGAGACTATGAATTATCTTTGTAAAGCTTTGAAGTAGTCTCAGCAAAGCCAGCACAGTATATTCTGTTTCTCGGCCACCACAGACACGTTGAGTGAATGGTTAGCTTGTTGAAGCACGATCCCCGATGGTAGGAGATTGACAGATTGTTTGGCTCTTGAAAGAGCTTGGAAAGCCATCAGTTGTGTTCCTTGGGGACGGTTATTAAATTTTGCTTCTGCTCCCTTGATGTGCAGACCTTCTCCAGTCACTATCCTCCTGGTGGCATAGAAGGGCAAGACGTTAACCCTTGCATTGATCTTCTTCCCAAGTTTAAATGATCTTTTGCATGTTTTCACAGCATTGGTGGTGAAGCATTACCCAGGCATCATTGCATGTTAATACCAAGACTTGAGAAAACATCTTGATGCAATTGGTTTAGAGTTGGTAGTATTGGTGGAGCAGGAAGGGTCATCATCCCCGGATTGTTGAGCACCGTTCTAAAGCATTGTCTCCATGGGAAATCATAGATTCCCTACAGATTGGAAGCAGGCCCTTAAGCCCATCAAGTCTTCAGTGGCCTTTCCAACAGTATTCCATCAAGACAACCTTCCACCCCCCACCCCTCCCCTCCATCAATCCCTGTAACCCTGCATGTCCCATGACTAACCCACCAAGCCTGTATAGTCCCTGGACAGTATGGGCAATTTAGCATTGTCAATCCACCAAACCTGCGCATCTTTGCAACTGTGGCAGGAAACTGGAGCACCCAGAGGAAGCCCACACCGACGCAGGGAGAATGTGCAGACTCCACACGGACAGTTGCCTGAGGGTTGAATTGAACCTGGGTCCCTGGCAACTCTGTTAGCTGAAGTTGCCAGTGCTCCCCCCTTCCTTCAGTCTAGGAAAGAAAATTCTAAGAAGAGAGAAGTCCAGACTTGCATTGAACACTGAAGTACTTTGTCGTGCTTTCGGTGCAAGAAATGCAGCGGCCAAATTGTGCACAGCAAGATCCCACAAACAGCAATGAGAGAAACGGGTCGGGTGATATGTGTGTTTAATGATGCTGGCTGGGGGTTAAATGTTATTAATTGTGGGCGAAGTAGCCCATTCTTCAAAATGGAAACACAGCAGAGCTGACAGGGCACTAGAGGTTTGAAATTACTCATTAGGAGTGAGGGCTGTTACCACTGACTGGAATCGAAACCCGAATCCATGGTAAATAGCCACAGTAGGAGGTCAGAAGTTGGAAACTCTGAAATGTGTAACTCACTTCCTGACTCCCCAAAGCCTGTCCACATCTCTAATGCACAAGTCAGGAGTGTGATAGAATACTCCCCACGTGACTTGCATGAGTGCAGCTGCAAAACAACTTGAAGCTCGATGACACCCAGGGCCAAGCAGCTTGATTGATTGACACCACACCCAACACCTTCAACACTTACTTCCTTCAGCACCGTCACGTAGATTAGATTAGATTACTTACAGTGTGGAAACAGGCCCTTTGGCCCAACAAGTTTACACCGACCCACCGAAGCGCAACCCACCCATATCCATACATTTACCCCTTTACCTAACACTACGGGCAATTTATCCTGGCCAATTCACCTAACCTGCACATCTTTTGTGACTATGGGAGGAAACCGGAGCACCTGGAGGAAATCCACGCAGACACAGGGAGAATGTGCAAACTCCACACAGTCAGTCGCCTGAGTCAGGAATTGAACCCGGGTGTCCGGCGCTGTGAGGCAGCAGTGCTAACCACTGTGCTACCGTGCCGCCCACGCAGTGGCGGTGATCTGTACCATCTCCAAGATGCATTGGAAACCTGACCAATGACTCCTGAAACCAAGTCTGCTATCACCTGGAAGGACAGGGGCAGCAGGTGCATGGGACCACCACTGCCTGCATGTTCCTTTCCATCCTGACTTGGACCCTTCACTGTTGCTGTGTCAGTATCCTGTAACTCCCTGCCCCACACCCTTCTACATGTCCCTAGGACTGCATCAGTTCGAACAGGCAGCACACTATCACCTTGAGGGGAGTTCGGGATGACCATTAAATACCGGCCCAGCCAGCGACACGCACATTGTTAAAAAAGAAAAAATCATAACCTCACGTCAATTTCAAACGAAACGCTGTTGGCTTGCAGCATTAACCCTACTCTCACAGACAGTGACAGCCCAGAGGTGTGATTCCGGTTTTTCTGCTTGGGTTTGGGCTACCAACATCTGAAGCTTTCTCTGTTTTGTTTCTCTGATTAATTTGAGCCTGATTCTATTGGAGCAGGACTTGGCGAGATGCCAGCTGCACAATTGTTGTTCGGGGAGGCAACGTGTTAATCTCTGGAGATGTGGTCAAGCTCGGTTAGACTGCTGGGAGAAGCTCTTTGTTTGCCTGCTGGCTGTAAGTCCTATAACGTGCCTCAGATTCCGCCTTAAATTTGTTGGCACTTTCAATGGGAAGATTCGTTTTCCTTTCATTGCCACTTTCTTTATCTTGCTGACGATATGCTGCTTTTGGTTTGGTTAAACTAGATGTTTCTTGTGGTCATGTTGCCTTTTTAAAAGCCCGTTTGGACTGAATTTTATCCTTCACTCCACTAATGTCTTTTCTTTTCCTCTTAAAATTCACATTCTCCTCTAGATTTGTCCTGCACCCCTTCCAATTCTTGTATCACTCTGCTCCATGCCCTTAGGTTTTTGAATTATTTTACCATCCACCCTGTCTTCCTTGGACTTATCTCTTCACCAGGTTTTATGAAAGGTGGGGGGGGGGGGGGGAGAAAAAGTTTATTTTGCATAGATGTCTCAAAGCATTTTACAACCAGAGAAATGCTTTGTTATTTTTAAACATAGCCACTGCTGTAAGGATTGTGAAGGGGACAATTCACCCGTCGGGTCTAATTAGCAGAGATTACAGAGTCTCCTGTGTGTTAACAGAAACTAGCTTTCTGTCCTCTTGTAAACCATGTACTACATCTCAGTAAATTTTCGACTCCATGCAAGGTCATCTGCTCTGACATCAAGCCAGTGGGTGGTGTAACTCGGACTCTTCTGAATGTTAACACTTTAAGGCCCTTGTGTTTCAGTTACTGTTATAACTCAGGGAATGCAGCAGCCAGTATGCACACAGCAGTCTTCCACGATCAACTAATTTGCTTTTGACATGGAACCAAGGGAATCTCCACCTCAAAGTAGTACCATGAGTTATGTTGCAGACACCTAAGCAGGCAGGTAAGGCTCAGTTTAGTGTCTCATCGGAATGATGGCACTGCCGACAGTGCAGCATTCCACCGGTGCTGCATTCTGTCTTGCTTTTTGTAATTAAGCCCAAAGCCTTAAACTGATGATGTCACGTCTCAAGAGTGCTGTCAACAGGGTGATGGTTAAAATGTTAGATCTGTCAGTTTACATCTGAAGACTTGGTGTTAGATTTTGTCATCTTTCCTTAAAAGCACAGTGAACTGCTTTTTTAAAAAAAAACTGCATTATGACTTGTATAAATAGAATTTGTGGCTCCGTGTCGGTTCCGCCAAATGAAGGAGATGGCAGCGGGACTGGAACAACCTGGTAGAAGACAGGAAAGTCTAAATGGCAGAGAGAATGATAGTGCAAGGCATAAAGGAGCCAGTAATAAGAAACATAAAGGAACTAAATGAGGGGTAATGTCACTAGATTGGTAATTTCTCGGCTAAAATATGGGTTTGAATCCCACTATGGCAAATAATGAAATTTGAATTCAATAATAAACAAAATCTGGAATAAAACGCTAGTCTAATGGTGACCTTGCAACTCTTTTTTCATCTGTTGGAGAAGCCCATCTGTTTCACTAATGACCAGGCCAGATATGGCTGAATTACAGGTCCAGACCCACAGCCATGTGGTTCACTGAACCTCTCTCTGGGTGACTAGGGATGAGCTAGAAATGCTAGTCTAGCCAGTGATATCTCATGTATGAATTTAATAAAATAAAAGTTTAAATGGCAAAGTAAAATTATCAGCAACAATCTCTGTCTGAACTCAATACCCCAAAAAATGTACAACAAACTGGGCACGGTGTGTTTTAAAGTGAAATTGAATTCGGTGTTTGGAGACTGTGAAAGGTGAAATGATCAGGTTTTAGAATCGTAGAACCTCTGCTGTGTGGAAGCAGGCCATTTTGCCTATTGAGTCCACACCGACCCTTCGAAGAGTATCCCACCCAGGCACACCGTCCTGCTCTATCTCTGGAACCCAGTAATTCCCATCCACCTAACCTGCACATCTTTGGACCCACCTTTTATAGTCGAGCCCGACGGGAACAGTGAGAAAGATGGAGGTCACCGTGGGAGTGAAGAGAACAATTAAAATGGCAGGCGACTGTGGTGCGGTTGGCACTGGCCCAGTTGCTCTTGCAGGGAGCACGAATGGGCATGACGGGTCAAGTGGCAACCTCTGCCGTAACCATTCTGTGAGCAGCAGTGTTCTGCCAGGTGGTTACCAGATCGGTAAAAATCCAGCATTTAGTGCTAATGCATAACAATGAAGCTCAACGTAATTTTTCTTGAGGCATGGGAGAGAGCTGGGCGATGGTTGGGTGTGATTTTAGTTTTATGCTTGGTAAGGATACTGTTACGCTTACTTGTGTTCCCTAGAATTCACACCACTGCAACATTGCCTCAGGACCTGCTCTTCATACCAAGCCCCTCATCTTTACCATACAAGGGCAAGAGAATAATGTATCACTAGACTAAAACAAAGAATTGCGGAGGCTGGAAATCTGAAACGAAAACAGAAATTGCTGGAGAAACTCAGCGGGTCTGGCAGCATTGGGGGAGAGAAAGCAGCATCAATGTTTTTGAAGTTGTTTTGGAATAGTGTATCTGTCTTTTTGGAATGTAATGGCATTGGAAAAAGTCAAGATTGGTCAGTAAGGGAGACCAGTGGGTGTTGTGGAGTAAACTGACAGAACGCGAAACAAGTATAAATTTTGAAAGCCAACAAGGTGTAATTTGAATATTTTTAAGGTGTAGGCTAATGACTGTTCATTCCACTCTCAAAGACCAATAATCCAGAGGCTACAGGTCACTAACATCTCAAAGTATTGGTCTATAATAAAATGGGAAGATGCTCAAAAGACTTGCAGGCAGCAACTGAGAGAATCATAGCGTCATAGAGATATAGAGTACAGAAACAGACCCTTCGGTCCAACTCGTCCATGCCAACCAGATATCCTAAATTAACCTGGTCCCATTTGCCAGCATTTGGCCAATATCCCTTCAAATCCTTCCTATTCATGTACCCATCCAGATGCCTTTTAAATGTTGTAATTGTACCAGCCTCCACCACTTCCTTTGGCAGCTCATTCCATACACGCGCCATCCTCTGTGTGAAAATGTTGCCTGTCAGGTTCTCTTTAAGTCCTTCCCCTCTCATCTTAAACTTCTACCCTGTAGTTTGAGACTTCCCTACCCTGGGGAAAAGACTTCGCCTATTCACCCTATCCATTCTCCCTCATGATTTTATAATCTTCTGTAAGGTGCCCCACTCAGCATCCAACACTCCAGGGAAACTAGCCCTGGTCTATTCAGCCTCTCCCTGTAGCTCAAACCCTCCAACCCTGGCACCATCCTTGTAAACCTTTTCGGAACACTTTCAAGTCACTGAGAGATCCCAGCGGTTCTGGGTTTCCACACCTATTGGCTTTTGCATTTTTCACAGTTTTGCAGAGACTGTCTGACACGAGGTCTATTTTTCAGATATTTCTTCCCCCAGTATTCTTTCCTGAGAGGGTTCCAGTGTGCTGTGGCGATTTAATCTGCTGGAGCTGTTGGAATGTGGAAGTTAGAACGAGGCTGTACTATTCTTTTCTACAATGAAAGCAGAAGGCTGACCTTGTACAGTAACTGTACTGCCTATTGTATGTAACTGTACTGCCTATTGTATGACGAGGCTAATGGGCTGGTGCTTTGTCTTGGTGTTTGGGCCCTGACATTAATTGGAGAGGCTGTGATTTAAAGGCTGATGTGCTGAAACTCTCCTCACTTGACTTGGGAAGCATGACTTTAAAAAGCCGACTGTCCAGACAGTCGGCCCGTCAACACCAAATACAGATGTATTTTGTGTTGAGGTCGTGTTTTCTAAATCCCTGAAAGGTGGGGGAGGGGTGATGTTACACATAGCCACCTCTTCTTGTGCTCATTGACCGACTTGGTTTCACTCTGAGCCCAGAGTCCTCAACAGGAGCAAAACATAGGCAGGTCAGGGAAAAGTGACTGCTAGGTTCCTGCCCAACGAATCCTGAGATCTGTCTTCATACAACAGGATGGGGACACGGTGGAGATAGTGGAGGAGGGTTCTTTGGGGCTCGTGAGGAGTATTGAGTTGAAGGGGGTCGAGTGAAGGGTCTTGCTGAGGGCTGAGAGAGAGAGAGGGTGGGTTGGAAGGTAAAGGGGTCAGGGTGAGGTATATTGAGTGGACTGTGGGAGGAAACCCATGCAGACACTGGGGGTGCTTGCAAATTCCACACAGACAGTCACCTGAGGGCGGACTTGAACCTGGTTCCCTGGTGCTGTGAGGGCAGATTGCTAACCCCTGAGACACTGTGCTGCCCTAAAGTATCACCTGACCAGAGGCCTTGAGCCTCAGATTAAATGCTCTCCTGATTCGTGCTCGCTGGGTGGTGAAAGGCCTGTCTTTCTGCCTCACTGTTTTGTGGGTCTAATCACATTCCAATGCAGCACTGACTCAATGCTGCACTGCCTGAGGACCAGTCCTCCACATGAAAGGGGGTGGGGGGTGGGGGGGGGGGTGCTGCGGAGGCGCTAGGTGCTTGTAGTGAGAGTGGGGAATGATGTTGTTAGAAGGTGCGATCTGCTCCCTCAGCCAGATACATAAATCAGTCATTTGGAAAAAAGAAATGCGGATTAGGGAATGGTATGAGCTTGTCCTCATAACTTTTCTGGGATCTTGCTGTGCCATCTTCATTGTAGACAAGCAGGAGGTTGGAAGAGCACAGCAAGCCAGGAAGTGGGAAGTCGAGGTTTCGGTATAACCCTTCTGCAGGAAAGGATGTGGAGGTGGAAGTTAGGGGGAGCTGCAGATAAAGAGGGGGGGGGGTGGAAGGGTTCTGGGTGGGGAGAGGGTTGGAGTAGTGAGGTACTGACAGGTGAACACAGGTGGTGGGTATGACCTGGTTGGTGGATGGGAAGAATGAATCCGGTTGGTGGCTGGAAGGAAGGGTCGGTGGGAGGAAGAGAGGGGGCGCGGGGCTGGCATGGGAGTCAGGTTTTGGGTGGGAAGGTTATTTGAAATTGGACAAAACTCAATGCTGAGTCCGTCTGGGCTGTAGGCTGCCCAGGCGCAAGATACGGTGTTGTTGTGGTCTGAATCACTGCGGCACTGGAGGAGGCTGAGGATGATCTTCATCAGCAATTGCTCACCAACTCATGTGATTGTCCACCTTGGAAACTCACTAGTCATGGCCGTTGTTGTTGATGGGCCGATCCTTGAGGTGCGTCTCCCACCACACATTGGGCAGGTGCTTCCAGGAGATGGAAGCGGTCCTCAGCCTTGAGATCACCCAACATTCCTTTCTCTGGTTCCTTTTCTGTACGTACTTTTGCCAACTGGTGGCTCTCGAAGAATTGTGTTCCTTTACACAGCAGTTTCTCCACTTCCTAAAGTCTTTTTATGACTTCCTGTTGGTGTGAAGGGTGCTGTAAGGGTGCCAGTTGGTGGATGCTTGTGGTGAGACTTTCTGAAGTGGTACTGGGTTCTGAGACAGAGCAAGCTAAAGTGAAAGACAGTATAATGACTCTTATTTTCAATGTGAACAGTAATGCAAAAACGCCACTCAGGGCTGGGATAGCACAAAAGAGTTCATAGCTTAATGACCTATGCTGCTCCTTATTTTAAAATAGAGGGTTGAGAGAGAGAGAGAGAGAGAGACAGCCAGTGCCTGGCTAGCTGCTGTTCTGTGCATACATGAGGGTTGCAGTTTAAATGTACTCTCTGCAGTGTGCCAAGTTTCCTCCTGCTTTCCATTGTCTGCATATTATTTGTTGACTTAGGCATCTGTGAGTGAATTAAATGTGAGCAGCTGCTTTACGTCGAGTGTCAGCTGATAAACAGCAAGCCTTCCCTTGGGGAAATGGTGTGGTCTCAACCTCTCATTTTCTGGTGATGTTAGACACACCCAGACCCAGATGGAAAGAGAGAGAGAGAAGACTGATTAGACACTGAAACAGACAGACACACACAAAACAGAATGAGCACAATGAGATAGATACATTGTCTAGGGACTGAGTGCTGGTACCTGGGACACTTAGTGTCTCTTGAGTCTGCATTAGTTTGCAGAGTTCAGGTAAAGGTGCAGATTTCTGACCATTCCCTTTGCTGGAGGGTGGAGGCTGCTGTGACTTGTCTGCTGATCTAATATTAAGGTGGTGTCACTTTTCTGACTTCCAGTCCAATGCTCTGGGAAAGCTGGGCCTAATTCTGTTTGTTTAATTCTGAATTAACTCCGTATGGTTTAAATTAATGATTAATATATAAAAACCGATGATATTTCTAAGGGCATGTATCCCAGCCCTGCCAGCCTTGTTACCACATTTTTAACTCAAACAAAACGCTGGCATTTATGTGAAGGGAGTGATAAAGATTTAAATGCGATTATTCTTAAATTTGCAGCCTTGACAGAACTGGAATAACTGGTCATTTAAAGTTCTTGAGAATTAAATGATTCATTCCCAAACACTGCAACGAGAGAAACATAAAAGGAAGTAAAATTCCTTCTTTGTCCGCTGGTTATTTTCCAGTGGATGTCTGGCACTGAGCTGGGTGGAATTCTTGTTTTGGGAGGGGGGTTGGGCTGCCGGTCTGAGGCGTACAGGGAACGTATAGAGAGCTTGGGCTGAATGGCCCGGGTGATTTCTGCACTGTGACGTCTAAGGGGTAATCTGCGATTGGAAGATGACGCTCAACTTTGGCACTGCCATGTTTGTTCCCAGCTCCAAAATGGCAGGTGGGCACCAGGTGGATGGAGGAAGTTTCCGGGATAACCTCAAGGCCTCACTGGCATTCCCACCGACACCTGGCCCAGGACTATCCGAAGTGGAGGAGGAGCATCTGAGAAGGGGTCGAGTGCCTCAAGGCCTGCCATTGGGGTGGGGAAGGTGAAGTGGGTGGGGTGTGGGGGGTGCAGGGTAATGAAAGCCAGGTGAAAACAGCAAAAGAAGCACCACCAATGCCCATCACTCCTTCCCGGAACAACCGCCTGCCCCAGTAACAGAGCCTGCTGACTGTCAGGCCACCTGTGGACTTACCCTGAGACTGGAAGAGAGTCATCCTCATCTGCGTGGGTCCATTGTGTTTCTTCAAGAAACCAGTCTGTCCTTTCAGGGTTACAGGGGATCCTCGATTATCTGAACGTGATGGACGGGCACTATTTCATTTGAATAATTGGTTATTCGGTTAATCAATTAAATGCCTTTCCTCTGGGGCTCGGAGTTTTAAAAGTCTGCCCCCCATTCAGGAGACTGCAGCAGCCAACCCCACGCCCCCCTCCCCCCAATCCTGTTCCAACACAACCCCCCGCCTCCATCCAACACCTCCCCACCCCATCACCTCCCCCAACTGTGTCCAACACCACCCCTGCCACCTAACTCCATCCAACACCTCCTCGCCCCCAATACCAGATATTAGGGGGTTGGATGTGACATGGGTGGATGTTGGGGAAGTGTGGGAGAAACAGGCTATGGAGTTAGATGACCACTCATGATCATAATGTTTGATTCCAGCCTCGGGCGGCTGTCCTTGTGGAGTTTGCACGTTCTCCCTGCTTTTGCATGGGTTTCCCCCGGCTGCTCCGGTTTCCTCCCACAGTCCAAAGATGCGCAGGTTAGGTTGGATTGGCCATGGGAATGTGGGGTTGCAGGAATGGGATGGGGTGGGGTGCTGTTTGGAGGGTTAGTGCAAACTCTATGGCCTCTTTCCAAGCTCTAGGGAATCTATGATTGTACCTAGCTGTGCTGAAGTGAAATGGCCTTGCATGAGAACTTAAGATGCTTCACCATCCAATGCTGATCATTGAAGGTTCCACTATGATCCCCTTGTGTAACTCTTGCAAGCCTGATATCCTTTTCTAAGTGTGTCTGAACTTTAATCACAGAATGGCCATGACCTCACCGAGTGGCAGGGCATCTATGAGGGAGTAGCTAAATGGCCTCCTTCTGTCTATATCATTAAAGCTTCTTGTAAATTGTAAAACTTACCCCCCGCCCCCCGAAAATCATTGCTCAAAGTTAAAGTTCAAGGAACAAGTTAACATGATTTAAGGAGGCTAGGGGATTATGTGCTGTTTAACCCTTTCCTGCTCATACAGTCATGGAGTCATACAGAACGGAAACAGGCCCTTTGGTCCAGTCAGTCCATGCTGAGCATAATCCCAGACTAAACTAGTCCCACCTGGCTGCTCCTGGCCCAAACTTTCCTATCCATGTTTTTAACCTGTGTCTTTTAAATGTTGTAACTGATTCCACATCCGCCACTTCCTCAGGAAATTCACTCCACATGCAAACTGCCCTCGATGCAAAATAAAAAGTGCTCCTTATGTACTTTTAAATCTCTCCCCTCTCACCTTAAAAATATGCCCTATAGTTTTGAAATCACCCGTTCTAGGGAAAGAACCCCTACCACTCACCCTATTTATACCCTTCATGATTTTATAAATCTCGATAAGGGCACCTCTCAACCTCCTATGCCTCCAGTGTAAAAAGGCCCAGCTGATCCAGCTTCTCATGATAACTTGAACCTTCTGACATATCTGGCAACCTTCCGAAGGTTTGCTTTGTGTATTACGAGGGGTAGGGTTTTTTTTTATTTAATGGGAAGATAGGAACAGGATTTGGCCGTTCAGCACTTTAGGCTTTTACTCTTGTTATATGATGGCTGATCTATTTCTGAGCTCCATTCACACAGGCTGTGAACAACTACTGCCTTTGGTAACCCCACACTGGGCACCACGCTCATCCTGCTTTGTGGACAGAGATGCTGCAGAAGCTGTACTATTTCCTATATTGTTCTGCTTAAGGCCTTACATGGGTGATGAGTTGAGAAGTTTTACTCAGTCTGTATGGTTGAGCTGAAAGTGTGAAACCTGAGGCTGCACATTACAGGACAATGGAAAAGTGAGAAACAAGAATATGGTTTATATGTCATATTTGAAGGGAAGAAATCTTGGAATGCTGGAACTGAATAGAACTGAAATAAATAAATGTCATCTTGTGATATTTTCTATCTGTCCCACATGGTGATTGCAACTTATGTCAAAGTTTGTAATATTACTTCCAACATGTTTAGAATTAAACTGTCCCAGATATGATCAGATCACTGGAGTAATCCAAAGATGTGCAGGTTAGGGTGAATTGGCCATACTAAATTGCGCATAGTTTTTCGGAGATGTGTAGGTTAGCGCATTAGTCACAGATAAATGTAGAGTAATAGGGTAGAGGAATGGGTTTGGGTGGGATACTCTTCAGAGGGTCGAAGGGCCTATTTCCACACTGTAGGGATTCATATTATCCTAGAATTATAGGTTGATGTCTCTGAAGGCTTTTGTCGCTTGAGCTGCTGCAGTGGCTGTCTCTTACAGAGAACCTGGAACATCAAATGGACAATAAACATCCGCTCAGTTGCTGACACAGGGCAACACAGTGGTTCAGTGGTTAGCACTGCTGCCTCACAGTGACAGGAACTCTGGTTCAATCCCAGCCTTCGGTGACTGTCTATGTGGAGTTTGCATGTTCTCTCTGTTGCTACATGGGTTTTGGATGGGTGATTTGGTTTCCTCTTGCAGTCCAAAGATGTGCAAGTTAAATAGATTGGCTATACTAAATTGCCCATAGTGTCCATGGATGTGTAGGCTAGGTGGATTAACCATGGGAAATGCAGGGTTACGGGGAGAGGCTAGGGGAGTGAGTCTCCATGGGCTGCTCTCCAGAGACCTGGTGTGGACATGATGGGCTGAATGGCCTTTTGCCACGCTGAAGGGATTCTGAGATTATCCTAAGTGAATCAAGGAACTGAAAAACTGTGTGGAGTTTGCACATTCTTCATGTGTCTGTGTGATTTTCCTTACACAGTCCAAAGATGTTAGTTGGATTGGCTGTGGTAAATTTCCCATAGTATCCAGGGATGTGCAGGTTAGGTGTGTTAGCCAGGAGAAATGCAGGAATACAGGAATAGGGTGGGTCTACGTGAGGTGCTCTTCAGTGAGTCGGTGTGGACTTGATGGGCCAAATGGCCTGCTTCCAATCTGTAGTGATTCTGTTCTTAGGCAATGTTGAGGGGTTTGGCTACTTTGAAAGATGGATAAAACACCAGACTGGATGAATGGTAATTTAAGGAGCGGAGGTAATAGATGCTCTAGCAAGCATTTTTCAAACTCCATGCATCGCAAACATTGAACACTGAAGCACAGCCTTTTGTTCTTTAAAAATGTAGAAAGACACTGATCAAACAATTGCAGGCCAGTCTACCTAACATCTGTTGGGAAAATTGTTGGAAAGCATTCTGAAATGAGCGTTAGTAGTCGATTAGGCAAGTACAGAGTGATCAAGTTTGTCGTCACAATGGATTGTTAAGAGCCTGTCATCTCCACCTAACTTGTTTGACATTTTTGTTTGAGTGGGTGAAGATGTTTTTAGTGCATGTGGGTTGTTTTTAGTGAGAAGCTTTCGATAAGGTCCCATATAAAGCCAAGTCAGAAAAGTAAACATGCAGTTGTGTGGGACACTTCTTGGAAAGAATTCAGGGAAAGCATAAATCGCCATTTAGAAAGGCACAGATCATTCAAAAACAGACAACGTGAATTAGTACAGTGTCTGACTGAATTGTTCTGAGATCGTAGCCAGGAAGATTGATGAAGATAATGCGTTGGTCTCATAGATTGTGTAAATTGTGGCAAGGCTTTTGGAAAGGTTCAAAATGACAGACTAGTGAGAAAAGCAAGATCCCATCGAGTCCCATGGTAAGTGGAAGATTCAACCGCGTGACGGGGGGGCAAAAAGGGTACACAGTTGAGCTTTTCTGATTACCAAGTTGTTTCCAGTAGGTCTCTCCAGGTCACAGTGTCACATTGTCCTCCTCATTGTTTCACTGATTAGATTACATTGTGCTTCAGACATTTTATGAGGTTTACTGATATTAGTTGGTTGATTGGCAGAATGGATGAAATTTGCAGACAGAAGGAGACACAGTGGCTCAGTGGTTAGCACTGCTGCCTCACAGCATTAGGGACCACTTCAATTCCACCCTTGGGTGACTGTGTGGAGTTTGCCCGTTCTCCCCGCGTCTGTTTGGGTTTCCTCCGTGTGCTCCAGTTTCCTCCATGGTCCAAAGTAGATTGGCCATACTAAATTGCCCACAGTGCCCATGGATGTTTAGGTTAGGTGGATTAGCTATGGGTAATGCAGGGTCTTAGGGATGAGGTGAGTCTGAGTGGAATGCTGTTTGGAGGGTCAGTGTGGATTAGATGGGCCAAATGTCCTGCTTCCACACTGTTGGGATGCCATATTGCTGAGATGGTCAGGAATGACTAGTATCCACTTTCTCCATATGTAGGATTTAGAGGTTATTGCTAGAAATGTGGAACTTTGGTCACAAGGAAATGTTGGAATAATTGGGTTACTTCCATTGGAGCAGAGGAGGCTGAATAGAGATTTAATTGAGCTTTAATCCTAGTCATTATCCGTGGATTATTACGAATAGTAGATTGAATATTGCAACTGAGAATGTAGATTGACGAGAAGTCTAGATTTGTTTCAACCAGATAGCAGTGGGATGCAGAAATGCATTGCACGAAAGGATGGTGGAGACAGAAATGCTTCACCCATTTAAAATGCATTTGGATCTGCACTTGAAGTGCCTATGCCATTACCTACAGAGCTACACACCAGGAGGTGGAACAAAACATAAGGTTTAGTAGCTCTTTTTTTAGCCAGCATGGGCACTCGAGGATGAATGACGTTCTCCTCCTTCAGTGCTGTAAATTTCTCTCAACACACTTGAACTGCCTGGGCTTTCTGTTTTCTCTACTCTTGCCACCTGGTGCAGTGTGGTGAGTGGTGCTGGTGTTCAGGGTGGGGGAGGGGAAGAGGTGAGCAGAAGGTAATCAACCCATGCTGCCCTGAAATACTGTCCATCAGCTGCCTGTTCTTTTATGTCTCATAAACAAAGATGTTTCTTGCTTTATTTTCCAATAGAACTATAATTGGTAATGGAAGTGGGCTGACTTTTGCCACCGTAGACGAGTGAACTTGGAGCCAGCATTTTCCCTCCAGGAAGGAGCCTACTTTTTAAAGTAGAAAGCCTACATTTTATATATAGTGCTATATGCATATCTTTTTCACAGCCATACATTTTGTGTGTGTGTGTGTGTGTGTGTGTGTGTGTGTCATATATAGTGTGTGTGTGTGTGTGTGTGAGAGCATGTGCTCCATACATAGTGAGTGTGTGTGTGTGTGTGTGTGTGTGTGTCTGCTATGTATCTCTGCCTCCAGATCTGCCTGGATGTCCCAAAGCACTTTATAGACAATAAAGCACATTTTCTGAAGTTGCTGGCGTGAAACGTGGCAACCCACTGAACAGGGAGAAAGTTAATCTGCTGTTCAGTCAGATCAGTTAAGGAATTAAATGTTGGCAAATTATGCTGAAGATGAACTTCCCACATTTCGTCAAACAGCGAGAATGGAGATTCTCTGTGTTAGAGGGGGTGTGTAGGCTTTAATTCAATGCCTCATGGTTTATTCACAGAACAGTTTAACAGGAGGGCATCGAAGAGTTATTTCCAGACTTGGCTTAGGGGTCAGGATCATTGAAGCCACAGCCTAATCATGGTCTCTCCAAGTTTGACATGGTTCTTAACTGTTCCTGGTACTTCCCAGCAGGGACCCTTGGATAATGATTAGGGTTCTCTTAAATCCTGCAACGCAGCAGGTAGTAGATTAAAGATTTGGGACCCGGCACACTTTGTTCACTGTGTCCTGTGAATCATAGAAGTTAAAGCACACAGGATTCCCTGTAGGGAATCTAATCTAGTCTTATCGAATGGTGGAGCAGGAATGAGGGGCTGATTCATACGGTTCTTCAAGTATTTGTCAAATTCCCTTTTTAAAAGTTGTTACTCCCCTGCTTCTGTTGGCCTCTTCAGGTTGTGAATTCCAGAATTTATTTTAAAAATTAGCTGTGTTTAAAGAGCTTGTGTCACTTCGCCTCTGCTGTTTCGGATTACCTTAAATCTAGGCCCTCTCTTTACAGGGTCTTCTGTAAGTTTCTCTTTGTTTATTGTTCATCAAAAATGATTTATGATTTTTGAAGCCCTGTCAAACCTCCACTTTCTTCATTCTGAGGAGACAAATAAAACAGCAATTTTTGTACTGATGTTAAACTTACGACAAAACTCATGGCCGTCTTGGTTTTCACAGAACAGACATCCCTCGTCCTCAATGGCATTCCAATAAATCTCCTGTGTATTCTCTCCAAGGTCTTGTCATCCTTTCCAAAGTGTATGGTGCTCAGAATTGGACTCCTGGGCCCAACTTGACGATTAAGCCTGTCAGTCACCTTGTGAATGTATTACACAGCAGTGAAGCTCAGTGCCATGTAACAGCTGCTGATGGCTGAGCTTTTAAGGTCTCAGGTTCCAGGCCAGCTGGCCTGTGATGCTGGAAGTCATTGACTTCATGCTGACTTCAGTTCACGCTGCCATCTATCTGGTCGCCTTGGTAACCACTGGCCTGAACTGAGGCAGGATTGCCTTTGTCGTCTTATCTTTCAAATCTCCACTTATTCACATCTCTGTACTCTGTTAGATGTTATGGCAGTGGTAGCTGCTGTATACTTGAAACTGAGGGTGGGACAGGGCATGTTTAGATTAGATTCCCTACAGTGTGGAAACAGGCCCTTCGGCCCAACAAGTCCACACCAACCCTCTGAAGAGTAGCCCACTGCCCCCCCCAACCACCGACTAATGCATCTAACAACAATGGACAATTTATCATAGCCAAATCACCTGACCTGCACATCTTTGGACTGTGGGAGGAAACCGGAGCACCCGGAGGAAACCCACATAGACAAGGGGAGAATGTGCAAACTCCACATGGACAGTCGCCCAAGGGTGGAATCAAACCTGGGACCCTGGTGCTGTGAGGCAGCAATGCTAACCACTGAGCCACGATTGAAGGAGGTCAGCTCCTCCCAGTGTCAATTTCACTTCAATTTTATCTGAGATTTCACAAAAGGTGGCTGAGTAAAACAATACATAATTGACACTTTGTTAACCTTTCTTGTGGTTGGGACAGAGGATGAGAGTAAAATTCTTGCCACAAACGTGCAGGGTGTGGGTGAGACCATGCTGAGGGTATGGTGTGTTCGTTTACCTGTTGGACTATAACCTGGTGTTGTGTGATTTTTGACTGTGTGTGGTTTAGTTTCCTTACGTAAGTTGAAAAATATTTGCATTTGAATCAAACTTGAGAAAGTTCACGGGACTGAAACCTGGATGAAGAGATTGTCTTCTGAGGAAAGATTGGGCCTATGTTTATTAGAGCTTGGATGAACGAGAGGCAATTTTCCTGAAGCATACAGAATTTAAAAAAAAATATTGGATGTGAATATTGTTGGATAGGCCAGCCCATCCCTAACAAAAAGCCAACCATATTACTCTTTTGAAGAGTCACATTGGACTTGAAATGTTTACTCTGTCTCTTCACAGAGGCTGCTGAGACTTGCTGAGTTTCTCCAGTACTTAGTTTTAGAACATAGAACATAGAACAATACAGCACAGAACAGGCCCTTCGGCCCACGATGTTGTGCCGAACATCTATCCTAGATTAAGCACCCATCCATGTACCTATCCAATTGCTGCTTAAAGGTCGTCAATGATTCTGACTCTACCACTGCCATGGGCAGTGCATTCCATGCCCCCACCACTCTCTGGGTAAAGAACCCACCCCTGACATCTCCCCTATACCTTCCACCCTTCACCTTAAATTTATGTCCCCATGTAATACTCTGTTGTACCCGGGGAAAAAGTTTCTGACTGTCTACTCTATCTATTCCTCTGATCATCTTATAATCCTCTTTCAAGTCACCCCTCATCCTTCACCGTTCCAACGAGAAAAAGCTGAGAACTCTCAACCTGTCCTCGTATGACCTATTCTCCATTCCAGGCAACATCCTGGTAAATCTTCTCTGCACCCTCTCCAAAGCTTCCACATCTTTCCTAAAGTGAGGCAACCAGAACTGCACACAGTACTCCAAATGTGGCCTAACCAAAGTCCTGTACAGCTGCAACATCACTTCACGACTCTTGAATTCAACCTCTCTGCTAATGAACGCTAATACACCATAGGCCTTCTTACAAGCTCTATCCACCCGAGTGGCAACTTTCAAAGATCTATGTACATAGACCCCAAGATTTTATTTTATTTCATATTTCCAGTATCTGCAATATTTGGCTTTTATATTACATATACACCAGGCTGGGTAAAGATTATAGCTTTCTTTCCCTAAAGGACATTTGTGAACCAGATGCATTTTTACGACAATTAACAATAGCTATGTGGTTGCAATTAGGTAGCTATTTATTCCAGAAATTTCAAGTTTTTCCATCTGCCACAGTGTGATGTGAACTGATATCTCCACGCTTTAGCCTGAGTTTCTGGATCACTGGTCCGTTGACATTTTGCGACCAGCTCCCCTTAACCCAGGATTTTGAGGAGCTTGACAGGTTGGATACCGAGAGGGGATTATTTCTTCCTGTGAGGGAATGTGAAATTAGGAGGAGCAGTTTGACAATAATAGATCTTCAATTTAAGATAGTCAGGAATTTCTTTTCTGATGGTTGTTAACCTTGGGAACTCTCTTTCCAAGTGAACAGTGGAAGCTGGATGATTGAATGTATTCCAGGCTGGGTCAAATGTGATCAGATCAGCCAGAGAGTGGAACTCCCACTCTGTTGCCATAGTGGGTATAGTAGCACCAAATGGACTGCAATGGGAGAAGAAGGCAGCTTACTACCATATTCTTAAGGGGAACTAGGAATGGGCAGCAAAAACTGGTCCAGCCAGTAATTCCCATAATTTCCTAAACAATGAAACTATTGAATGATGCAGTAGACTAAAGGGGCTGAATGGCTTACTCCTGCACTAATTATTTGGATTACACCCTGTGCCACGTGCTGGTGAAGGTAGGAATAGAAGGACAGAGCAGATGAATGCGTGGCTGAGGCGCTGGTGCATGGGGCAAGGATTTGCATTTTTGGATCATTTGAAATCTCTTCTGGGGTAGAAGTAACCTGTTTTAAGAAGGATAGACTGCACCTGAACTGAAAGCGGACCAATATCCTGATGGGGGAATTTGCTTTGCTATTTGGGAGGCTTTAAACTAATTGTGGGGCGTACGGGAACGCAAAGGGATAGTGAGAAAAGTGATAAGTCTGAGGATGATACAACTGAGAAAAGGATCAAAACGTCAAGGTAGGGAATGAGGTACGTTCCAGGGTACAGATGCTAAAGGAAGGATAGAAAGGGGGGCGAGAGAGAAGGGGGAGTAGCGTTTTTGGTCAGGGATAGCATTATGGCTGTACTTGGGGAAGATATTGCAGAAAGTACGTCGAGTGACATTATTTGGGTGGAACTGAGAAATAAGAAAGGGATGATCACATATTGGGATTGTACTATAGGTCCCCAGTATTCAGTGGGAAATTCAGAAGCAAATTTGTAAGGAGAACTCAACATCTGTAAGAATGAGGGGTTTAGGTTTTAGTGGGAGGGGATTTTAACTTTCCAATTGTTATGGACTAGGCCAGACCATTCAAAACATTCTTAAGCAGGCAGCCTAGACCATAACTTTGCAATTTGTTTCAGTGAAAATTACCTGGATTAGGTTAGCAAGGTTGAATACCAGGTTTAAAACAGACAAACAATTTCTTCACAAAATTACACAATGAAACATAAAGAACAGAATAAAGAACCCCTTCAAAACTCAGTCTATCCAAACAAAACTAAGTATGCTGTTCCGAATATACACAACAGTCCCAATAAACCCCCTTTAAAACACAATATAAAAAATGGTCAGATACTTACCAGCTGAAGTTAGAAGGGCAGAAGACAGAGTTTCCACACAGCTCACTGTTGAACTCTCAACCAGTTCTGGACTGAACTAAACTGCTCAGCTCCACTCAGCTAGAGAGCTGACCACTCTTCTTTCATTCTACAGGTCACTTCTAAAACATGAACACTACGGCCTGAAGTCCCATCTGTTAACATATAAACAAAAGGCCTCTCAAAATCCTTTTCATCTCTGTACCAAATCATTCTGATCAGAGCCTAGTTTTTTATTACCGCTCTGAAAAAAATCAAGGAACAGCTTTTAGAAAAAAAAACAGTTTTGTGACACAAACATAGACTGGACTGTCAGAGTGTTAAGGGCTTGGATGGAGAGGAATTTGTTAAGTGTGTACAAGAAAAGTTTCTTATTCAGTATGTGGATGTACCTACTAGAGAAGGAGCAAAACTTGACCTTCTCTTCGAAAATAAGGCAATGCAAGTGACTGAGGTGTCAGCTGGGGGAGCACTTTGGGGCCAGTGATCATAATTCTATTAGTTTTAAAGTAGCTATGGAAAAAGATAGATCTGATCTAAAAGTTGAAGTTCCTACTTGGAGTAAGGCCAATTTTAATGGTATTAGGCAAGAACTTTCAAACATTGATTGGGAGAGGCTACTCATAAGTAAAGGGATGGTTGGAAAGTGGATGGCCTTCAAAAATGAGATAACAAAAGTCCAGAGGTAATATATTCCTGTTTGGGTGGAGGGCAAGACTGGTAGGTGTATGAAATGCTGAATGACTGGAGAAATTGAGGCTCTGGTCAAGAAAAAGAAGGATGCACATGGTAGGTGTAAACAGCTGGAATCAAGTGAATCCCTCGAGGAATATAAGGGCAGTAGGAGTATAAGTCGAGGGAAAATAGGAGGGCAAAATGCGGATAGGGTTAAAGAGTATCCAAAGGGTTTCGACAAATATGTTAGGGACAAAGGAATAACTAGAGAGAGGGAATAGGGCCCCTTTAAAGATCAATAAGGCTTTGTATGTGTGGAAGCACAGGAGATGGGTGAGATAGGAAATAAATATTTCACTGTTAAGGACATGGAAGCTAGAGAACTCGATGAAATAGATGGTGATATCTTGAAAGATGTCCAGATGAGGAGATGCTGGACATCATAAAATGCATAAAGCTGGAATCTGATCAGATGTATCCCAGAACTTTATAGGAAGCGAGGCAAGTGATTACTGAGCCCATTGTTGAGATATTTATGTCATTGGTAGCCACAAACAAAGTGCCGAAATTCTGGAGGTTGGCTAATATGGTTCCGTTATTTAAGAAAGGTGGTAAGAGAAAAGCCAGTTTTCTCTTGGGGGGAAAGCTCAATTTGTTGTCAATGAGCACATCCTGAATACAATACGATGGTTCTAAAGACCGGTGAGCCTGATGTCAGTGGTGGGCAAGTTGTTTGAGGGGATCCTGAGGGACAGGATTTACATGTGTTTGGTGAAGGTGGGTACTGCAGATGCTGAAGATCAGAGTCAAGATGACTGTGGTTTAGGAAAAGCACAGCAGGTCAGGCAGCATCCGAGGAGCAGGAAAAATTGACGTTTCAGGCAAATGAAGGGCTTTTGCCCGAAACGTCAATTTTTTTTTCCAACTCCTTGGGTGCTGCCTGACCTACTGTGCTTTTCCAGCACCACTCTAATCTTTACATGTATTTCGAAAGGCAAAGACCAATGAGGGATGGCTTTGTGCTTGGGGGTTGTCTCTCTCTAATTTGATTTCAGATTTTTGAAGAAGTGATGAAGAAGATTGATAAAAGCAGAATAGTAGACGTGGTCAATATGAACTTCAGCAAAGCATTAGACAAGATTCTACATTTAGAACGGATTAACAAAATTAGATCACATGGAATCCAGGGAGAGCTAGTCATTTGCATACAAAATTGGCTTGAAGGTAGGTGGCAGAGGATAGTGTTAGAGGGTCAATCTTGGACTGAAGGCCTGTAACCAGTGGTATGCCACAAGGATCGGTGCTGGGTACAGGTGCTGCTTTTTGTCATTTATATAAACGATTTGGATACGAGTGTAAGAGGAATGGTTAGTAAGTTTGCAAATAACACCAAAATTGGTGGTGATGTCGATAGTGAAGAAGGTTACCTCAGAGTACAAAGGGACCTTGATCAGATGAGCTGATGGGTTAAGGAGAGTGGCAGATGGAGTTGATTTTAGGTAAAAGTAGGTTGCGGTATTTTGGTAAGGCAGTTCAGGGTGGGACTTAATGATAAGGTCCCGGGGAGTGTGGCTGAGTAAAAATGACCTTGGGTGCAGGTTCATAGTTACTTGAAAGGTAGACAGGGTAGTGGAGAAGGCATTTGGTAAGCTTGCCTTTACTGGTCAGTGTATTGAGCATGGGAGTTGGAATGTTATGTTACGGCTGTACAGGACATTAGTAAAGCCACTTTTGGAATATTGCATTCAATCCTTGTCTCCCTGCTATGAGAAAATGTTGTGAAACTTGAAAGGGTTCGGAAAAGATTTACAAGGGTGTTGCCAGGGTTGAAGAGTTTGAGCTATCGGGAGAGGCTGAATAGCCTGGGGCTATTTTCCTTGGAGCTTTGAAAGCCGAGGGATGACTTTATATGAATCATGAAGGGAAGGGATAGGGTGAAGGGCCAAGGTATTTTTCCCAGGATAGGAGAGTCCAAAACTAGGGGGCATAGGTTTAAGATGAGAGGGGAAAGATTTAAAAGGGACCTAAAGAGCAACATTTTCATGCAGAGGGTGGTATATATGTGGAATGAGCTTCCAGAGAAAGTGATGGAAGCTGGTACAATCACAACACTTAAACATCTGGTTGGGCGTATGAGTAGGAAGGGTTTAGAGGGATATGGGCTAAATGCTGGAAAATACAACCACATTAATTTAGGATATGTAGTCAGCATGGGTGATTTGGACCAAAGGGTCTGTTTCTGTGCTGAACGATTCTGTGACTCTATTTATATTTTTGAGTTTTCTCTTGGGGGCAAGCTCAGTTTGTTGTCAATGAGCACATCCTGAATACAATACGATGGTTCTGTGGCATCTTTCACCATCCCAAGACTTCTGCAGCCAGTAGATTATTTTCCATGTAATTTTGTGGCAATTGTTCACTATTGCAATGGAAAAATGTACAGAATCCAATTTGTTCACAGCAAGGTCCCAAAAAGAGCATTGAGGAAATGCCTATATCATTATCTTTTCATGTTGGCTCATACATAAACACCAGCCAGATCTGAAAAGGGCAGTCTGCTGCATTGCTTCAGAATAGAGATCCGGGGATCCACTCCTTTGAGAAAGGAGGGCAAATTAGGTTTTAGCTTAATATTCTTTCCCAAAGATGATTGTGGTGTAACACAGACTGGGTACTGAATCCTCCTTTGGTTGCATGGATTATTGTGGCTGCCTACTTGGAGAAATGCTTTAACAACATGTTGACTCTGCTCCATCTGATTTTCCACCTCTTTGCTATTTTTCCCTGCGAATCCCATATCCTTGACATCATAACATCATATATATATATCTATCTCTCTCTCTCCCTCCAGAGGATCTATTGATTTTGGTCTTGAGCATTCTCAATGAATGAGCTTCTACAGTCCTCAGGTCAAGAATTCCAAAGATTTGGCTCCCTCTGAATAGACAAAATGCCTCCTCCTCTCTGTCTTAAATGGCCTGCCCTTTTATTGTCACATTAGAGCTAGGGGAAGCCAGAGTCACCAGCCAAGGGGATATATCCTATCCACATTTAGTAAGAATTTTGTAAATCGAAACACCGTAGTACTTTGATCTTGCTGAGAACTAGTGTAGGCTCAACTGGCAGATTGGTCGTTTGCTGTGCTGTGTAACAATTCTAAATGGAGACTGTTCTTTGTAAACCGATCCTGACGGGCATTGAGATTGTAGATGCAGCTCTGCGTTCAACTGGAACAGCACACACTGCTTGGGAAGAGGGTAGTTCAGCTGTTATTGGTAGGTTTTTTTTAAGTGTGAGGTTAGTTTGAACAACAGCTTTTTGTATCGCAGGTGGCGACGGTGAAGAAAGTTCTGGAAGAGCTGAAGCTGCGTGTGTTCGAAGTGACGGATGAGAAAGCCACGCTTGATGGCAGCGATGTCTTCTTCACAGGTGAATAGAACATAGAAAAATACAGCACAGAACAGGCCCTTCGGCCCATGATGTTGTGCCGAGGTTTAATCCTAATGTAAAATATAATAACCTTCGCACCCCGCAACTCACTGATATTCATCCAGCAGTCGCTTAAATGTCCCTAATGACTCTGCTTCCAAGACCACAGCTGGCAACGCATTCCATGCATTCACAACTCTCTGCATAAAGAACCTACCTCTGACGTCTCCCTTCATACCCTTCTTCCTTCAAACTATGACCCCTTGTACCAGTCAATCCTGCCCAGGGAAAGGTCTCTGGCTAGTGACTCATTATCTTGTATAAATGTCGGTTATATTTTCTCTCCCACCAGCTCCTGACAACTACTTCTGCACCACTGCCAGAAACCCTGTTATGTGAGTTTTCACTCACACACTTGTGGTCACATCACCCATGATGGATTTGCTTAATTTACAAGGATGTTGCCAGGGTTGGAAGATTTGAGCTATAGGGAGAGGCTGAACAGGCTAGGGCTGTTTTCTCTGGAGCGTCGGAGGCTGAGGGGTGATCTTACAGAGGTTTACAAAATAATGAGGGGCATGGATAGGGTGAATAAACAAAGTCTTTTCCTTGGAGTCGGGGACTCCAGAACTAGAGGGCATAGGTTTAGGGTGAGAGGGGAAAGATGGCGGGTTAGCACTGCTGCTTCACAGCGCCAGAGACCCGGGTTCAATTCCCGCCTCAAGTGACTGAATGTGTGGAGTTTGCACATTCTCCCCATGTCTGCGTGGGTTTCCTCCGGGTGCTCCGGTTTCCTCCCACAGTCCAAAACTGTGCAGGTTAGGTGAATTAGCCATGCTAAATTGCCCGTAGTGATAGGTGAAGGGCTAAATGTAGGGGAATGGGTCTGGGTGGGTTGCACTTTGGTAGGTCGGTGTGGACCTGTTGGGCCGAAGGGCCTGTTTCCACACTGTAAATAATCTAATCTAATCTAATAAAAAAAAGAGACCTACGGGGCAACTTTTTCACACAGAGGATGGTACGTGTATGGAATGAGCTGCCAGAGGAAGTGGTGGAGGCTGGTACAATTGCAACATTTAAGAGGCATTTGGATGGGTATATGAATAGAAAGGGTTTGGAGGGATATGGGCCAGGTGCTGGCAGGTGGGACTAGATTGGGTTGGGATATCTGGTTGGCATGGACGGGTTGGATCGAAGGGTCTGTTTCCATGTTGTATATCTCTGACTCTATAACTGCTGATTTGGGACTTCGTTTCCAGGCTCCAGTAGCTCTCTAGCATTGCCTGCCCAATCTCCTGTGTCTGGACCCATGCCTTGAGTGTGAACTGGCTGTTCAACTACAAGGGAATGAGTGAAGCTCATCCATAGAATGGCTATAGCACAGATCTCAGTATTGCTGGAGGTCAGTCATCTCAGTTCCAAGGCATCTCTGCAGGAGTTCCTTAGTCCTAGGCCCAATCATGTTTATCTGTTTCATCAATAGCCTTCCCTCCATCATAAGGCCAGAGTGAGAATGTTCGCTGATGATTGCACAATATTCAGCACCATTCATGACTCTTTAGATACTGAAACAGTCCATTTTCAACACGACAAGGACATTATCCAAGTTTCGACTGACAAGTAACAAGTAACATTTGTGCCACACAAATACTAGGCAATGACCATCTCCAATAAGAGATAATCTAACCACTACCCCTTGACGTTCACTAGTGTTACCATCCCTGAATACCCCACCATCAACATTCGGGGGGGGTTACCATTGACTAAAAACTCAACTGGACTTGCGGACTATAAGAGCAGGTCAAAAGCAGAGAATGCTGTAGCTCACCTCCTGACTCCCCAGAGCCTGTCCATCATCTACAAAGCACAAGTCAGGAGTGTGATGGCCCTTCTTGCCTGGATGATGCAGCTCCAACAAGACTTACAAAGCTTGACACTATCTAGGACAAACCACCTGCTTGATTGGTACCACATCCACAATCATATACTCCCTCCAACAATGATACTCAGTAGCAGCAGTATCTGTACTATCCATAAGGTGCACTGCAGAAATTCAAAGATCCAAAAGCAGCACCTTTCTACCCCACGACCACCATCATCTAGAAGGAGAAGGGCAGCAGAAACACAGGAGCACAACCAACTGCAAGCACCCATCCAAACCACTCACAATCCAGATTTGGAAAACTGTCACCATTCCTCCACTGTGGCTGATCAAAATCCTGAATTCTCTCCCTAAGGGCATTGTGAGTATACCTACCGCACAGGGATTGCAGCATTTCAAGAATGCAACTCACCACCACCTTCTCAAGGGCAACTGGGGACAGGCAATAAATGCTGAGCAGCCAGTAATGCCCATGTCCCATGACTGAATAATGAAAAGAAAGGCCACTCAGCCCATTGTTCCTGTGCGGGTTCTTCACTGTGCAAGTTACTGGTCCCAATCCCTTGCTTTTCCTATAGACTTGGAAATCTTATTTTCTTCCAGTAATTATTCAATTTCCTTTTGAAAGAGTTGACACTCGGTCTTCTTCCACAACACAATCGGGCAGCAAATCCGGGATCCTAATAATTTGCTTCAAATGTAAGATTACCCTTGCATCACCTTTATAAGAACCAATTATAGAGTCATAGAAACAGATCCTTCACGGGAACAGTCCAACTCATCCTTGCTGACCAGATATCCTAAATTAATCTAGTCCTATTCGCCAGCACTTGGCCCATATCTCTCTAAACTCTTCCTATTCATATACCCATGCAGATAGCTTTTTAAATGCTGTAATTATACGGGCATCCACCACTTCCTCTGGCAACTCATTCCATACATGCACCACCCTGTGCATGAAAAAGTCGCCCCTTAGATCCCTTTAAATTTTTTTCCCCTCTCACCTATGCCCCAGGGAAAATATCTTGTCTATTTCCCTTATCCAAGCCTCTCGTGATTTTATAAACCCCTATAAGGTCACCCCTCAGCCTCTGACACTCCAGGGAAAACAGCCCCAGTCTATTCAACCCTCCAACCCTGGCAACATCCTTTGTAAATCTTTTCTGTTTCACAACATTCTTCCAATAGGAGGGAGACCACAGCTGCACACAATATTCCAAAAATAGCCGAGCCAATGTCCTGTACAGCCGCAAAATGATCTCCCAACTCCTACACTGGATGCTCTGACCAATAAAGGAAAGCATACCAAAAGCCACCTTCACTCTACTTTCAATGACTATGAACCTGCACTGCAGGGTCTCTTTGTTCAGCAACACTCCCCAGGATGTCACCGTTAAGATGGTGATTTGCCTTTCCAAAATACAGCACCTCACATTTTTCTAAATTAAACTCTATCTGCCACTCCTCAGCCCATTGGCCGATCTGATGTACTCTGAGATAACCTTCTCTGCTGTCCACTACATCTGCAATTTTGGTGTCATCTGCAAACTTACTCAGTATACCCATTACATTCGCATCCAAATCAATTGCTTTGATTTGATAATATATAAGCAATATACTCTGATACTGGAGAAATAAATGTCATTGGACTCTCCACAAATGCTGCTAGACCTGCTGAATTTCTCCAGCATTTTCTGTTCCCACTGCTTTAAATTGATACTTTCTTGTTTTTCACTTCGTCTACTAACTGGTACAGTATCTCTCGATCTGCTCTGCCTGACCTTTCATGAATTTGAATATCTAGATTAGATTAGATTACTTACAGTGTGAAAACAGGCCCTTCGGCCCAACGAGTCCACACCGACTCTCCGAAGAGCAACCCACTCAGACCCATTCCCCTACATTTACCCCTTCACCTAACACTATGGGCAATTTAGCATGGCTAATTCACCTAACCTGCAAAGTTTTGGACTGTGGGAGGAAACCGGAGCACCCGGAGGAAACCCACACAGACATGGAGAGAATGTGCAAACTCCAGACAGTTGCCCAAGGCGGGAATTGATCCCAGGTCTCTGGCGCTGTGAGGCAGCAGTGCTAACCACTGTGCCACCGTGCTGCCCGCCCATCTCTGTCACATTGCCTCCCAATATTTGCAATCTGTCTGTAAGACTGAAGTCCCTCACCCCGAGAACCATTCTGGTGTTTTTTTTTCTGCACCCTCTCTAAGGCTTTCACTTATCCATCCTAAAGTGTGGTGCCCTGAACTGGACACATCCATATTTTCATTTTCTCACAGCAGCATTCACTTGGATGTGATAAATGTGATTTTGCACTATCTGCTCATGTTCATATCAGAAGATGTAGTAGTAAAAGTAAGCCATTCAGTCCATTACATCGGCTCTGCTACTCAATGAGATGAATGGCTGATCTGATCATTCACACCACCAATTGTCTACCTTTTCACTATAGACAGGTAAACTCAATAGTTCAATGATGGGAAAGTTCTCCTCCTCAACTCAATCTTGCTTGGACACTCTACTCGACAGAGATCCAATACAGGAAAATATCAGTGCCTCCTTCATTCAGTTTAAAACTCAAGTTGCTGCTTCAACTTTAACACCAATTTTGTTTAAAATAATTGCACTTAGCAGCCTACTGTGTTCTAGTCTAGTTCCCTTCCACCTTTGTGGTGTTCCTCCCAACATCCAGCAAAGAATGTGTGCTCTGGAGTATTGAACACTTTCTCACTGTGACCTTTCCCAGAGCAAGTCCAGAAGAAACCTTCGTGTACACTACTCATTCTGTACTACTTTGGTCCCAATCTCCAAGTGACCCAGTTTGGCATTTCTGCACATTGCAAACTATCTTGTGCCCTGTCGGAAATTATTAAAATGAGGGAGCACTGGATTGAGAGTACTGTGGTAGGCCACACAGAAGGTTTTGTTCCATTTGAGACTTGAGGAGCCTTGTACTGGATGTTCTACATTTTGGATCCTGCAGGTAGCAAACCTCTCCCCAGCTTGCACTTAAGCCCCCCCCCAACCCCACCCCAAGTCTCTGTACCTCTCCCATCTGCTGCTCATGCAGGAAGTGACACATTTAAGCTAAGGCTATTTTGGTTTTGTAATGGTTCTATTTTGGACTCTGTTTAGAATGAGGAAGTGGTTAGTGTGAAGTGCTGACAGCATGAATGTATCTGTGAAACTGCTTCTTCATGAGGGTCAGGACGAGCTCAGGACACGTGCCTGTTCCCTCTGTAGGAGAGGTAATCTCCCTGAAATTGGTTTTGCTTTCTTCGTCTGTGAGGTTGGCGAAGTTAGATGTCAACCTGACAGTTCTGCCAAGTCTTGTGTAAGCCTTGCTGCTGAGTTAAGGGTAGCAATGATTGTTCTCTCAAATATTTCATGGGAGGAGCATTACTGGCAAGGTCGGCATTTGTAAACCACCTCTACTTGCCCTTGGAGGTGGCAATCAGCTGCCTTCTGGAACCACAGCAGACTATGTGGTGTAAGTGTTAGAGCAGGGTTATAGGATTTTAACTGTGAGGGAATGGTAATGCACTTTTGAACCAAGATGGTGCATGGCTTGTAAGGAAACTTGCAAATGGTGCTATCCCCACGTATCTGCTGCTTTCAAGTAGGTAGAGGCCACACATTTGGAAGGTGCTGTGAAAGGAACATTGGTGAGTTGCTAAAGTGCACCTTGTACATGGTACATGCTGTTGCTGGTGTGTGGCATTGGTGAAGGGACTGAATGTTGGTGGATAGATGTTGTCCTGGATGGTATTGAAGCATCCTGAGTGTTGCTAGAACTGCACTCATCCAGGCAAGTTATACAGTCATATAAGACAGAAAGTCTAACTAGACTCTACTGATCATAATCCCAAATTAAACAAGTCCCACCTGCCCCCTGCGCTTGGCCCATATCCCTCCAATCAGTTCTTGTTCATGTATAGTACTTATCGTAATGCCTTTTAAATATTATAACTAGACCACATCCACCACTTCCTCTGGAAGTTCATTCCACGTACCCTATGCCACCTCACTAAGAGTGAGTTACACACCACAACTCTTTGCCAATTGATCCACCAATGTGTCTGCTTCATTTTATTGCATTTTGAACATAGCTGTTGTATCTGCTTCCATCCTGCCTTCAGGTCACACTTTGCAGGTCATCTTATCGCAGTGTGTAAAATAACATCTGAGCTCATCATTGCTCTGGTTCACTCTGGCAGTACATGCTGCTGCTCTCACTTCTGTGCTGTGTAATTGCTTTTAAAGTGGTACTTTCATGTGGCTGTCACTGGAAAAGCCAGCACTTGTGCCCTTGAACTGAGTGGCTTGTCGAACCACTTCAGTTTGGGGGGGAGGGGCTTAAGAATCAAACACGTTGCTATGGGTCTGGAGTCTCATGGAGTCCAGACCTGATCAGGGTAGAAATTAGCCTTTAATAAAGGATATTACTGACCCAGGTAGCTTTTATGACAATCAATGATAAATTAGTTATTTTGTTAAAATAGTACTTACATTCCACCAGCTGCAGTGATCAGGTTTTCAGCCTGCATTAGCCTGGGGTCCTCTGGATTTCTTAGCTAGTGGCGTTACCACCCAGCCACCACAATGCTCGGTATTCACCCTCTTATCCTCCCTCTCCCCTTCTTGGTTTCAGGCCGCGAGTTCTTTGTTGGGATCTCCAAGTGGACCAATCACAAAGGAGCGGAGTATGTGGCGGAAGCATTCAAGGTGAGTTAGATTGTGGTCAAATGCTCTCTGTTGTTGCAGGCATCTGTTGTCAAGAGCCGGCATGTGAATGTGAAGTGGACAGTCCAGTTCTATTGTAATGAGGTTTTTTTGAAGATAACATGCAAATGTGGGGTGAGGAGCTTAAATTGGCCTTGAAGCCTGGAAATAGTGCACACCTCAGGTTAAACATTGAGATAGTTGTTGGTTTAGTGGAAAAGTGGTGTAAAAAGTGAATTTTCAGCTTGCTAATCAGATGTAAAGCTGACCATGTCCACCAAACTCCCATTACAAAAAAATTAGCCTGTTTTAATGATTAAATGTCGGTTTTTCAAATAATCGATTCTGTTGACAAGTAGTGAATTGTTACGCTATAGAAGGAGGCCCATTCAGCCCATTGTGTCTGTACTAGCTCTGTGAGCATTTTTGGCTTATCTGCGATCTCCTGCCTGTTCCCTGTAAATTTTGTTTCAATTAAGAGGTTTAGAGTTCTAGAATTACACAGCACGGAAACAGACCCTTCAATCTAAATCGTCCATGCCAACCAGATATCCTAAATTAATCCAGTGCCATTTGTCAGCATGTGGTCTATATCTCTCTCTTCTCTTTCTTTTCACATACCCATCCAGATATCTTTTCATAGAATCCATAAAGTGTGGAAATAGGCCATTCAGCCCAACAAGTCCACACTAGCTCTCTGGACTCAGCCCCCTAGCCTGTTCCTGTAACCCTGCATTTCCCATGGCTAATCCACCTACCTTCCAGGTTCCTGGAGACACTATGGGAACCTGAGCATGGTCCATCCACTTAATCTACATATTTCTGAACTGTGGGAGGAAACCAGAGCACCCAGAGGAAACCCGCACAGACAGTTGCCTGAGGCTGGAATTGAACCCATGCCCTTGGTGCTGTGAGGCGGCAGTGCTAACACAGTGAGTCAGGTTGCTGCTCCAAACTTTAGATATTGTAACTGTACTAGCCTCCACCACTTCCTCTGGCAGCTGATTCCATACACACACGACCCGCTTTGAGAAAAAGTTGCTCCTTTGGTCTTTTTTAAAATCTTTCCCCTCTCACCTTAAACTTATGCCCCCTAGTTTTAGACTTCCCTATCCAGGGAAAAAGGCTTTGGCTATTCACGTTATCCATGCCCCTCATGACGTTATAAACCTCCATAATGTCACCCCTCAGCCTCTGACACTCCAGGGAAAACAGTCACAGCCTATTCAGCCTCTCCCTATAGCTCAAGCCTTCCATTCCTGGCAATATCCTTGTAACTCTTTTCTGAATCCTTTCAAGTTTCACAACATCCTTCTGATAGCGGAGGGACCAGAATTGAACATAGTATTCCAAAAGTGGCCGAACCAATCTCTTATATAGCTGCAACATGACCTCCCAAACTCCATCCTCAAAACACTGACCAATAAAAGCTTAAATAATCATCCATTGCCCTCTTGAATCTGCTTCCACCACAATTCCAGGCAGTGTACCTTCCTGAACTAAGCCACTACTATTTGTTAAAATGTGTTTTTCTCGCATCTTGTTTGCTTCTTTTGCAAAACGGTCTAAAACCGTGACCTCTGGTTCTCGATCTTTTTACAAGTGGAAACCATTTATTCCTATCTATTCTATCCAGATCCTCGTGAGTTTGAAACCTTCTGTCAGATGCCCTCTCATCCTTCTCCTCTCCAGGGAGAGCAGTCCTAAGTTAGAATCATAAAGTCATAGAGTTTTACATTAGGATTAATTCTTGCCTTTTCAAGTGAAGATTAATAATGTTAAACTCACTGGTCAAGTAATTCCCTGGTTTATCTCTACTACCCTTCTTGAATAAAGGTTCCAAGTTAACTGTCCTCTAGTCCTCTAGCACCTCTCCCATATCCAGAGAGGATTTGAAAATTAATGTCAGGGTCCTTGCAATCTCCTCCCAAAGCAGTCTCAGCTGCATCTCATCTGCACCTGGGGACTTCTCCAATTTTAATGTTGTTAAATCCGATAATACCTCCTCCCTTGTAATTTTGTTCAGATCTATCAGATCTATCTCTTCCCTGATATCTATACTAACAGGTTTCTTTATTGGGATTATGAATGTAAAGTACCATTTTAAATCTCGCTATGCCTTCTTGCTCCATCCACTTGCCAGTTGAGTCCCTAATATACCCCACTCTTTCACTGGTCATCTTCCTGTCACTAATATGCTTCTAAAATGGGAGCTGTTGTGGTGCAGTGGCAATGTCCCTACTGCTGGGCTAGAAGGTTGATGTCCCTCCTGGTCCAGAGGTTGCTTTAAAATGCTCCAGGTTTCCTTTTATTTTACCTGCTAATCCTTTTCACGCCCCATCTTTGCTTTCCTAGTTTTCTTTTTAAAGTAAACCCCCCTTCAATTCGCATATGCCTCTGGGGCATCTGGTGTTCTGAGGACTCATAAGCTTCCCTTCGTATCCTTATCCAATCCTGTACATCCCAAAACATCCAAGATTGTTTGGAATTTTTGGTCCAACTCTTCATCTTTTACGGGAACAAGCTGGACTCCCACTGCTCTGATGTGAATTTTTCTCCGCCCCAATCCACTTTCACCAGATCCTGTCTTATTGTCTTACTGGCTCCCGCAAACCCATTTCAAAATTTTTATATCTGACCCCGTCTTTGTCCTTTCCCGTGACCACTTGGTCATTATGGTCGTGTTATGGTCTTTATGGCCAAAATGTTCTATGGATGCTTCTCCCATTTTCCAGCCTTCTCCCATTTTCCACATTACTAACATGCCTCATCCCTGGAACCATTGCAGTAAACCTCTTCTGCACTTTTCCTCCATCCTTTCCAAAGTGTGATGCCTGGAAATATAGACAGTACTCCAGTCCATGTTTAAACAATGTTCAGTTGTTTTACATAACCTTGCAACTCTTGTACTCTGCTCCCATATTAATGAAGCCCAGAATACTGTGTGCATAATTGACTGCTATCTCCATCTGTCCTTCCACCTTTAATGACCTAAACATGTACACAGTCAGCTCCCTCTGCTCCTGTATTCTCAAGAGAATATTCCCCTTTACTTTGCATTGCTCCCCCTGGTGGCTTAATACCCGGGAAGTTTCTAATTGACCTCAGCTTGTGTCCAGAGAGGAAGTAGGTTTTAGGGGCTGGGCTGATTGTTATGGATGCATCTCTTGTTTGGAGAAGGTAGGTCTGCACCAATGGATTGTTCCTTCTTTTCTGTCTAGGATTTTACGGTGTCCGTTGTGCACATTCCTGAGCCCCATCATTTGAAGAGTTTCTGCAGCATGGGTGGACCCAGCACCATTATCATAGGGAACAGTGAAGTTGCTCAAAAGGTCATCAAGGTAAGGTGCTCCTCTTTATGCACAACTGCTGGATTCTCCAAACATCTCATTTGGCCTCCCGTTTTCCCCAGTTAGCTCCCCTTGTCTGAGATGATCCAATATGTCCGGGCTCTAGATGGAGTAGACAGGAAGAGATTCTTCCCTTAAAGACAGCTCAATACCAGGAATTTAAGGGGATCAGGCAGCATGGTGGTTCAGTGGTTAGCACTGTTGCCTCACAGTGCCAGGGAACCGATTCCAACCTCGAGTGACTGTCTGTTGAATCTCCTCTGGTTTCCTCCTACAATCCAAAGATGTGCAGCTTAGATGGATTAGCCATGCTAAATTGCCTATAGGGTTCAAGGATGTGTACGTTAGGTGCATTAGTCAGGGGAGATGCAGAGTAACAGGTTAGGACAATGGGTCTGGGTGGCATTCTTTTTGGAGGGTCAATGTGGACTTGTTAGACCAGATGGCCCTGTTTCCACACTGTAGGGATCTGTTTTTAAAATAAGTAATATAATTAGACAGGATATGTGGAAAAATCATTTTAATTCAGTCTGAACGTCACTGCCTGGTTTGGTGGCACAGACAGAAGCAGGAATATATATGCTGTGGCTTGCAAGGCTTCAGTCCAGATACTGAGAGATGAGATGGTGGCTAGTTTTGTTTTTGGCCATGAAATGGGCCACACGACTTCTTCCTGTGCTGTAACATTTCTCTGGTTTTGTATCTTGGCCAAGCCATACATCATCTCCCCCTTCTCCTGTGCTTTTACAGTAAGACTAACTGGATAATGTCCAGGATTGGGACTTTATCCCAGAACAGGGCTGGATATGGTTAACTTGGGAAGACAGTGGCGTCGTGGTGATATCACTGGAATAGCACTCCTGCGGCCCAAGTTAGTGGTCTTTTGGACACAGGTTCAAATCCAGCAGCTGTTGGAATTCAAAATCAGTTGATATAGCCAACAAATTAATATAAAGCTAGCAGCAATAATGTTGATCATTGTCAGCTGTTGTAAAAGCCATGTGATACACAAATGCTCTTGAGGGAATAACAAGATGGTTATGGTAGGGAATTTTAATTTTCCAAACAGAGACTGGGACAACGTGGCAACAGACTCTTTGGTCCAACTCATCCATGTCAACCAGATATCCCAACCCAATCTAGTCTCGCCTGCCAGCACCTGGCCCATATCCCTCCAAACCCTTCCTATTCATATACCCATCCAGATGGTTTTTAAGCATCTGGATGCTTAAGTATACTCCTCCTATATATATATATATATATATATATATATATATATATATATTCCTCTATAGGAGAAGGTGCAAAATGACTTATTCTTGGGAAATAAGGGATGGCAGATGACTGAGGTGTCAGTGGGGGAGCACTTTGGGGCCAGTGGCCATAATTCTATTAGTTTTTAATGTAGTGATGGAAAAGGATAGGCCAGATCTCAAAGTTGATATTCTAAATTGGAGAGGGGTCAATTTTGATGGTATTAGGCAAGAACACTCAAAAGCTGACTGAGGGCAGATGTTCACAGGTAAAGGGACAGCTGGAAAATGGGAAGCCTTCAGAAATGAGATAACAAGAATCAGAGACAGTATATTCCTGTCAGGGTGAAAGGAAATGCTGGTAGGTACAGGGAATGCTGGGTGACTAAAGAAATTGAGGGCTTGGTTCAGAAAAAGGAGGAAGCATATGTCAGGTCTAGACAAGATAGATCGAGGGAATTCTTAGAAGAGTATAAAGCCAGTAGGAGTATACTTAAGAGGGAGATCAAAAGGACAAAAAGGGGACATGAGAGAGCTTCGGTAAATAGAATTAATGAGAATCCAAAGGGTTTTTACAAATACATTAAAGACAAAAAGGTAACAAGAGAGAGAATAAGGTCCCTCAAAGAACAGCAAGGCGGCCTTTGTGTGGAGCTGCAGGAGATACTAAACGAGTATCTTGCATCTGTATTTACTGTGGAAAAGGACAAGGAAGGTGCAGAATGTAGAGAAATACATGGTGACATCTTGGAAAATGTCCATATTACAGAGAAGGAAGTTCTGGATGTCCTGAAATGCATAAAAGTGGATAAATCCCCAGGACCTGATCAGGTGTACCCTAGATATGGGAAGCTAGGGAAGTGATTGCTGGGCCTTTTGCTGAGATACTTGTATCATCGATAGTCACAGGTGAGGTGCCGGAAGACTGGAGATTGGCTCCTGTGGTGCTACTATTTAAGAAGGGTGGTAAGAACAAGCCAGGGAACTATAGACCAGTGAACCTGACATCAGTGGTGGGCAAGTTGTTGGAGGGAATCCTGAGGGACAGGATGTACATGTATTTGGAAAGGCAAGGACTAATGGATAGTCAGCATGGCTTTGTGTGTGGGAAATCATGTCTCACAAACTTGATTGAATTTTTTTTGAAGAAGTAACAAAGATGATTGATGAGGGCAGATCAGTAGACATTATCTATATGGACTTCAGTAAGGTGTTCAACAAGGTTCCCCATGGGAGACTGGTTAGAAAGGTTAGATCTCATGGAATACAGGGAGAACTAGCCATTTGGATACAGAGCTGGATCAAAGGTAGAAGAAAGAGGGTGGTCGTAGAGGGTTGTTTTTCAGACTGGAGGCCTGTGACTAGTGGAGTGCCACAAGGATTGGTGCTGAGTCCACTACTTTTCATCATTGGATGTGAGCTCAAGCAGTATAGTTAGTAAGTTTGCAGATGACACCAAAATTGGAGATGTAGTGGATATTGAAGAAGATCACCTCAGATTACAATGGGGTCTTGATCAGATGGGCCAATGGGCTGAGGAGTGGCAGATGCATTTATTTTCGATAAATGAGAGGTGCTGCATTTTGGGAAAGCAAATCTTAACAGGACTTATACACTTAATGATTAGGTCCTTGAAAGTGTTGCTGAACAAAAAGACCTTGGAGTTCAGGTTCATAGCTCCTTGAAAGTGGAGTCGCAGGTAGATAGGAAAGTGAAGAAGGCATTTGGTATGCTTTCCTTTCTTGGTTAGAGCATTGAGTACAGAAGTTGGGAGGTTATGTTGCGGCTGTACAGAACATTGGTTTGGCCACTTTTGGAATATTGCAAGCAATTCTGGTCTCCTTCCTATCGGAAAGATATTGTGAAACTTGAAAGTGTTCAGAAACTATTTACAAGGATGTTGCCAGGGTTGGAGGATCTGAGCTATAGGGAGAAGTTGGATAGGCTGGGGCTGTTTTCCCTGGAGTGTCAGACGCTGAGGGATGACCTTAGAGAGGTTTATAAAATCATAAGGGGCATTGATAGGGTAAATAGAAAAGGGGGTCTTTTTCCTGGGGTGGGGAGTCTAGAACTACAGGGTAGAGGTTTAGGGTGAGAAGGGAAAGATATAAAAGAGACCTAAGGGGCAACTGTTTTCATGCAGAGGGTGGTGCGTGTGTGGAATGGGCTGCCAGAGGAAGTGGTGGAGGCTAATATAATTGCAACATTTAAAAGGCATTTGGATGGGTATATCAACAGGAAGGGTTTGGAGGGATATGAGCCAGATGCTGGCTGGTGGGACTAGGTTGGGTTGGGATATCTTGTCGGCATGGACGGGTTGGACAGAAGGGTCTGTTTCCATGCTGTACATCTCTATGACTCGGTGAGTCTAAGTAAATCTTCCATCCTTACCTGCTCTGGCCTACACGTGCCAGAATTTTATCTATGCTCTGAAATGGCCCAACAAGCCACTCGGTTCAAGGGTAATTATGATTGACAACAAATGCTGGCCTAGCCACACATCCCATGGAAGAATAAAGGGAAACAAAACCATTGTTTGCAGCCTTCATATGGAAACCATTGGTACACTATGTCCATGCTGGCTCTTTGAAAGAGCAATTCATGCAGTTCCACTCCGTGCCTTTTCCCTGTGGCTCTGACAATGTTATCACTTCCAGATACTTATTCAGTTCCCTTCTGAAAGCTCAGCTGTATCTGCTTCCATCTCAGTCACTGCAATGTATTCACGATCATGATGAGTGACTGCATTAAAACGTATTTCCTGATGGCACCAATACTGTTGGTCCTTCCAGTGAGCTGGAGGTGCAGTTCCTGTGACTAGCTATCAAATACCAGCCAGTGTTTGTGACAGTGTAGAGGGAAGCTTCATTCTGTATTTAACTTGTACTGTACCTCTCCTGGGAGTGTTTGGGCGAGGACAGCATTGATGAATCTTAATTTTCAGTTTAAAAGAGCAGAGAGAGCTTTACTTTGTATCGAATCCGTGCTGTGCCTATCGTGGGAGTGCTTGATAGGGACAGTATAGACAGAGCTTCACACTGTATCAAACCCTGTGCTGTCCTGTTCTGGGAGTGTTTGCTGGGGACAGTACAGAGGAGCTTTACTCTGTATCTAACCCCATGCTGACCCTGTTCTGGGAATGTTTGATGGGAACAGTACAGAGGACAATAGACAACAGGTGCAGGAGTCGACCATTCAGCCCTTCGAGCCTGCACCGCCATTCAATATGATCATGGCTGATCATACCTAATTAGTATCCTCTTCCTTCCTTATCTCCATAACCCTTGATTCCACTATCTTTGAGAGCTCTATCCAACTCATTCTTAAATGAATCCAGAGACTGGGCCTCCACTGCCCTCTGGGGCAGAGCATTCCACACAGCCACCACTCTCTGGGTGAAGAAGTTTCTCCTCATCTCTGTCCTAAATGGTCTACCCCGTATTTTTAAGCTGTGTTCCTCTGGTTCGGCACTCACCCATCAGGGGAAACATGTTTCCTGCTGCCAGAGTGTCCAATCCTTTCATAATCTTATATGCCTCAATCAGATCTCCTCTCAGTCTTCTTAACTCAAGGGTATACAAGCCCAGTCGCTTCAGTCTTTTAGTGTAGTTTCAGTTTAAAAGAGAAGAATGAGTTTTAATTTCAGTTTAAAAGGGTAGAGGGAACTGTGACCCTGTCAAACTCTACCTGGCACTGAACCGGTTAGATACAGAACGGAGCTTCCTTTACAGAGACCCAGGTGCAGAATGGGCACAGCCTGGGCGAATCGCTTTGTATCTGTCTGTTATTGAGTGTGTGACTATCACGGTACTCAGTGTGAGGTGGGTGGTTACTGACACGGGGGCCTGTGGTTTTCAGAACATGTGCTCTAATGCTCGTTGTTTTCCTCTTTCTGCCCTCAGGCGATGGAGCAGCTAACGGACTATCAGTACGACAAACTGAGCGTACCAGATGACGCTGCGGCCAACTGCATCTATGCACGCGTTGGCAACAAATGCAATGCCTTGGTCCACCGGACAGCGGATGAGTTTCCGGAAAGTTCCAAGGTCTTCTATTTTTCGTGTCTTGTTTTATTGGGTCACGGCCCAGAGTTTGATGGGGAGGGGGGAGGGAGTGTCCTGGCAGGAGGGGATCCTTCAGTGTTAAAATCTAAAACGTGCAAACAGTTGGAAATGAACAGCTTTTGATTCCATGAGGAGGCCCTTTAAAACAGGTCAGTTGCCAGTTCGCATTTCCCTTTAAAAATTGTTCATGTTTACACCAGCTCCTGGGTCCAATGTCAGCCCCTGGTGGGAGGAGAGCAGTACTGCAAGGAAAGGGATGGGGGGGGGGGCCTATTTCAGGGGGGAGAAAGTAGGCTAATTTAACATTGCTTAACAATGCCTCTGCTCCAAGCTTACCTTTAAAGAGCTTCTAGCCACTATTCTTCTGGGTCTGGTGACGTGAGGGACGGGCTGTGCATATTCTGAAAACTGTTAATTTTATGCTGAAAAAGAACTTCACTACATTCTGTGACTGAGGCGGCATTGAATTAGCACCACAGCTGCAACGTGTCTGCACATTGGTTTAATACTTCACAGATGTTTGAAAGCAGTGCGGAAACATGGTGCAGACACGTCAGTTGTCTCTCTCTCTCTCTCTCTCTGTCTCGAGCTCCCTGCTTTGCTTTCACCCACTCCCCAACGACCCCCGCTCCCCATCTCACCCAACCCGTCTGTCTCTGTGTTTCTGTCTCCCACCCTTCCTCTGTCTGCAAAACACAGAAAAACTAACAAGTGACACATACTGGTCCAATTTGTCGCCTGTAGTTCAAAATAGAGCTCCAGCATGTTCATTTCCCAGTATTACATTTTTTTCCATTGTTTTCATATATGACCATCTCCACATTTTCTCTTTTCTTTCTCCATCTCTCTCCTTCTATCTCTCTTCGTGTACCACTTTCTCTCCTCTCTCTCTTTCTCTGTCCCTGGTTTGTGCTCTGTGTTCCACTTACTCTTTCCCTTTTTATGTGTGTGTTGTTCTTTTTTTCTCTCTCCCTCTCTCTCCCCCACCCCCCGCACTTTGCCTGTGTTCCTCTTTTGCTTGTGCTTTCTCTCTGTCTCCAACCCCACCCTAGTTTCTCTCTCTCTCTCTCTCTCTCTCTCTCTCTAATTTACCCTCTTTTTCACTGTCTCTCTCCCTCTCTCTCTGCCCCTTCTCTGTAATTGTGTTTTCCTCTCTTCCTCCGGCTGTATTTTGATTTGAACTCTTTCTGAAGAGGCCTTGTAGTGAAAGGATTGATTGTATCTGACTCAATGAAGCATCCCCACTGCCACCGCCCACCCAGTTACCTCGGTGCTTTAACTCCTCCTTGCCTTGTGAAGTTTATTACAATATATGATCTATTGAGTTTACTCTGCACTCAGAGTCTCCTTTCACTTCCCACCCTGATTCTTGTGTTAGTGAAAGTGCCTGGAACCAGCTGATGTCTTACATTTATCCTGATGCCATTTAAAGTAGGTAAATCAAACAGCTGCTTTTCTTTTTTTTAAAAAAAGGGCCCATGGGAGCACTTTTAATTGTTAAGTGACAGTTGCCTAAGCAAATTATAGACCTGAGAATTGCCTACACATAGAAGGAGCATGTGCTGACATTACTGCCAGGCCTGTCGGATCATTGCCCTGCTGCTGAGGACCGTCGCTAAGGAAACGGGGCCCAATCTAACCCCGGTGACCATTTTGTTTTTTAGAGTCATACAGCACAGAAACAGACTCTATGGTCCCACTTGTCCGTGCCAAACAAATATCTTAAACTGACCTGGTCAGCATTTGGCTTCAAAACCCTTCCTATTCATATGCCCAACCAGATGTCTTTTTTTTTGTTGATGTGTGAATGGACTAAGCAACCTTGGTTTGTTCTTGAGACTCTGAACTACTGGGGTATGTGATCAGATTTTTAAAGTCTTTCTTTTTTGCTTCTCTCACCCCGCCCCGGCCTGATTTTGATGGTTGGATCGATCTACATTGAGCTTGGTTTTGTTTTAAAACACACAAAAGCAAGTTGGCTGTCATTTTGCCCTTGGCTCTGTAGAATGAGCAGCGATGAATGGGAACTGAGGGTATACGTGTAAAAGATGCTGGCAGCTTTAGTTACTTTTTAAGGAGCTTTTGTCTCAAGGGCAGAGGTGAACACAGCAGAAAAATCTCAGCACAGTGGATTTGAACATTCCTGGGTTTTCTTGTGCAGCAGTATTAACCCTGGCCCAGATTACTTAATGGTCAATCTATTCGGAATAGTAACAGGCTAAAGGCAAGAAGTCAAAGAGTTTGGGGTGGGGGAAGACTTGATAAGATGTACTCAAAGGCAAAGGTTTCTCATCGTGCAAGTAAGGATGAACTACCTCAGAGGTAACTGAATTTAAATAATTCTGAAAAAGAATGAAAGGGGAAACTAGTAGAAATTTCTTCAGAGAGCAGTCCCTCTCTTAGAGTAGTCCTCCAGAATCCAGGATGATTTGCTTTCCCTTGAGTTTGATTGGTTAGAATCATGGGATCGAGAGCACAGAAGGAGGTATCCCTGGTGATGTGAGGCAGCAATGCTAACCACTGAGTCACTGCCACCCCAATACATAATTGGATATATATATTTGAAGATGGTTGAATCTTATGGTTGGGAATGGGAAAGTGTATTGGGTGTGTGAAAGCCAGCATGGGAGATTAAATTGAATAGGGTTCTTGCAAGAAGCAAGCACAGTTGGGCTGAGTTGAATGGTCTTCATTGCTACCACATTCTTTGAAAGTATATAGAGCAAATGCTTTCAGCCTCAGTCCCAAAGCATAATTCACTGTAAAATACTATCAGGAAATGCAGCAGCCAATTCATGCAAAATAGGATTCCCAACTGCAATAGGTAAATATCTGGGTCCATGTTTTTTTTTTAAATTTAGTGATGTTGACTGAGGGAAAATATAGGGTGGTAGGGTGAACCCCCGTTCTTCAAGAGAGTACTGAGAGTTTTCTGCTGATTTGGCAGATAAGGCCTTTCTGCCAAGCCTCATCCAAAAGGCAGTACCTCTGACAGCGCAGCATTCCCTCACAATGCCGCTGGCCGTATCATAAATTCATAGAGATATACAGCACAGAAACAGACCCCTTGGTCCAACTCATCCATAATGACCAGATATCCTAAATTCATCTAGTCCCATTTGCAATATTTGCTCCATATCTCTCTAACCCAGAGGTGGGGAACCTTTTCATGTTGGAAGACCGCGTTATGTTAGTTGTAATTTAATAAGGCCGCATCCAAGAAACTTCAATTATATATTCTTCAAAATTCACATTATTTTGTAAAAATCTAACTACTATGTACTAACTAACTTTATAATTAACATTTTGTTTCCTTTTTTTAAAGTTAAATAACTTTTTAATGAGTTTGTTGTGACTGCTTTTTGTAGGAAAGCATTTGAATATTTGGTTGCAGCATGGAGATCTGCAGTTTTAGCTGACCCTCTAGATGGGTATCCATCATTTGTGACCTTAAGGGCGTCTCAATTTTGGTTAAGTAGGAGAATGTAGATTCACCGCAATAAGTGGTTGAAAAGTGGCACCAGTCAGGCAGGGAAGATAGTGTACATTCTAGAGTCGCATTATAACTAAATCATGAGCATAGCAGATGTTGAAATAGCCCTTATGACTTACCAATTTTTTAATTGTAGCGGTCAGTCTGTGAGGATTATTTTGTTGAATTTTCTTTTACTCTCTGGTATTCTAAATACATTCATTTTAAGATTAAAATAAAAATAATAAAGGACGAAAAAACCATATTAATAAAACATAAAAGATTTATTCTGCAAAGTTTGCATTCATTCAAAAGGCCACACACAACGGCCTAGGCGGCCATAGGTTCCCACCCCTGCTCTAAACCCTTCCTATTCATCTACACATCCAGATGCCTTTTAAATGCTGTAATTGTACCAGCCTCCAACACCTCCTCTGGCAGCTCATTCCATAAACGCACCACCATTTGTGTGAAAAAGTTGTCCCTTTGCCCTCTAGTTTTGGAGTCCCTACCCTGGGAAAAAGACCTTGGCTATTCACTCAATCCATGCCCTTCATGATTTTATAAACCTGTATGTTTGACACTTCAGTCTTGAGTGAGACTTGAGCCCACAGATTTCTGATGTTGACGTGTGTATATGATCTCTGCAATACTAACACCTCCTGTCAGGAGGCTGAGCGTATGGTCGGTCTGACTGAGGAACGTATGCCAGGAATGTCCTTTAGCTCTGGGCTGCTGAGCAGGGAGCTGAGTCTCCTCCTCCTCTGCTGAACGCTGTCTTCTGCTTTTTGTACCTCATGTGAAATATGGGTGGGGGTTCTTTCACTCATCGGGGCTCGATGCTTTACCGAATCTGACTGTCAGACATTTGTAAAATGGGACTCCCTTCCCCTCCAGGCAGAGCGATTAGTGCAGCATCATCAGAACAAATCTGAAATATTTGAAATAGTTATTGAATGGACTTGAATGGGTTGTCTTTCTATTTTCAACTGTGAGGAAGGAACCACAAGGAATGTAAACTTCAGCTTATTCAAAACTCTGTTGCCTGGAATGTAACTCTGACCAAGTCCTGTTCACCCACCATTCCTAGGCCTCTAACCTATTTTAGCTCCTTGTCCAGCATCGCTTGCATTTTTTAAGTTCTCACCTGGTCTTGCTTCTCTGTATCACTGTAAAGTCCTCCAGCCCTATTACCCACCAAAATCTCTGTGCTCCTCCAATTCTGACCTCTTTACATCTGACTTCCTACTCTCCACCATTGATGGCCTTCAACTGCAGAGGCATTAAATTGTGAGATTCCCTCCATTCTTCCAGCCTCTCATTTCATCATCTTATTTTAAAGCCTGCATGTACTACTACATTTTTAGAATCCTTTTACATAGAATCCCTACAGTGTGGAAATAGGCCCTTTGACCCAACGAGGCCACACTGATTTTTCTGAACAGCATTCCCCCCCCCCCCCCCCCAGACCTATCCCCCTACCCTCTCATGGCTAATGCACCTAACCTAAACATCCCTGGACACCACAAGCAATTTAGCATGGCCAATCTACCGAAACTGCACATTTTTGGACTGTGGGAGGAAACTGGAGCACCCAGTGGGAACCCACACAGATAGTCACCCGAGGATGGAATCAAAACCCGGTTCCTGGCGCTATGAGGCAGCAGTGCTGGCCACTGAGCCATTGTGATGTCTTGACATCTCATTACTTAGAAGTGCGTAGTATGGGAATACCAGCAGTACCTGCAAATTGCTCTGCAAGCAATACCTGGACTTATATCACTGTCCTTCCATTGTCACTGAGTCAAAATTCAAGCATTCCCTCCCTGCCAGTTCTGTGGGTGTTCCTGCACCAGTCTAAACACATGGGGGTTCAAAAATATAACTCACTACCACCTTTTCTGAGCAGAATTGGATATGGGCAGTAAATAATGACATTACCCACATACAGAGGGTGACTTAAAGAGCTCAGTGTCAAAATTTACACATTGCTTCTGTTGTGTATTCTTTGGACATTCTGAGTAATCTAACAGGTACTTAAAGAATGCTGAGGGGAATTAGTTTGTCAGGGAGTTCTGCTCTTGCAAATGGGCATTGCATTTCTGTTTTTGATAATAAGGATTTTTTTCCCCTCCCATCTTTATTTCCAGGTCTTCAAGAAGCTTCCAGACTACACATTGATTCCAGCGTCCTGCACGGAAGTGGCTAAACTGGGAGCATCCCTGAGCTCCTGTTCCATTTTAATCAATAAGAAGTTTGAATATTAGAGTCAACATGGGAGGGTGTGTGGTGTGAGGGAGGGGGAAGTTGTGGGGCAATGGAAGGGGAGTGGTGCTTAATCCACAACTGCCTTAAATTCCATGGTGGAATACAATAGAAACGACTCTGAATCGACGGATATGCGAGGCATGTACTGGAATTTTTGCATCAGGGACAACCCGCCTCAACTCAATCCCAGAAGTGAGGTGGAATTCTTCCATGGGGCTAGAGACCAAGTCCTCATCTTCAATGTAAACAGGGCTCGACATGCAGAGCAAAGCTGCTGTTCATGACGGTGGGTCTACCCACGCCACCTAGGGGTGAAACATCGGTATTAATACAGCTCTAATCTGAGGAGCATTTTCTTGCCTCCGGGTCCAACCCAGTGCCTCAAATAGGGATTAATCACCCTCTCAGAACAATTCCTGAAACCCTGCCTTCCTTCCGCGATTCGATTTCCTCGCGTGTGCTTTTTCCAGGGTTGTTCGATTACTGACGAATCTTTACTTTGAGAGGTGTTTGACTCTCATCCTGTGCAACACATCCTCGACCAGACTTCCATCTTGTCTATTCCACCCCCTTCTCTCCCACCCTAGTTTTCTCTCGACTGTTGGTTTCTCCGAGAACAACGTAGCCATCGGGTCTGCCTTTTTCTTTAAAAAAAAAATTGTTATTCATTTTCTCGCCTGCAACTGACTGGGCGAAATCTGAAATAAATATGTGAGGAGGAAGAGACAAAATGTCAAATTCCTCAAACTAGGAGTCATCCCCAACCCAGCTGTGGTCAAACCCACTCTGGCTTAATCCAGTATCGAAATAAACTGAGGAATGCTTTACAGTATCGTCCTCTACTGTTTTAGAACATTATTGAGAAACAGCCTTCCTTTTTTTAAAAAAAAGTATTAATCGTTCACCAGATGGTTAATATAATTGATGCAACAAAAAAAATACATAACTGGGGATTGTCACCTTACGTCAATTTGTGCCTTTGGAATTTTTAAAAGATTTTCTCAAAACCAGAGCTAAGAGGAAGATCTCGAGCTTAGTTCATGTCGGGAGCACCTTTGCTGATCAGTTGTGTGTTTTTATGCACCTCATTATTTGAACACCGATTTATTTTAACAGGGATGGATCCATCGCTAAAGGTATCCGGATCCGTCCGCATCCATAACAAGATGAGGGGCAAGAGAGATTTACGCTTCCAGTGGAGAGAAGCAATTAACTTTTTAAATAGCGTTGCAAATTTTTTTTGCCCCTATTGAGTATTTAACTTCAAACGGGCGCGCAAATAATGGGGCAGTTCCGGGAACCGACAATGCCTGCTTTACACTCAGTAGCCAATTTGAAAACTACCATTACCCCGCGAGCAAAGAGGGCTTCAATTTGGCTTTTAAAAGGACTTTTTTGGGGGGGAAACAAGTCTATATCTGCCTGCCATTTTTGTGCAACAATAGCACCGCCTAGAGTTCAAAATAATATTATAGAAGCACACTTTCACCTACCTTGCTCCTCTTGGGTTCCTAAAACAAACGGGGAGTTTTATTTTGTTTTAATTGCCGACAAAGTAATTAAAATCCGAGGAGAGTTCCTTTTGATAGGATTAATGCGGACAAACAGCGCATGTCGTAATGCTGCAGAATGAGGTAAAACCAGAATCTGGACAACACCTAATTGAAAATATTCTTCTCTTCACTTTTAAATACGGATTTTTAAACTACGTGCTGAGAAATTGAACTTTACAGTATAAATGGAGCCCTTTCCTTTTGTTTTTGCAAAGAAAATAGTTGTAGCCACAGTTCTACAGAACTTCCGCCATGTTGTGTATCAGACCACCAAGGAAGGGACTCCCTGGGAACTTCACTTTCGTGCCACAACCTTAAGTGGCCATTTTCTTGGGCAGTCAGGTCAAAGCCGGTGTATATTGAATGCCTGGCAGATGTACAGGGAGCCCCACACTTGGTGTTTCCTGCAAGTTGAGCTTGAGTGGAAACCATGGCTCATCTATGGTTCCCCAATCCTTAATAAGAATGAGTCAATTTAGCCAATTGCAGAGCTCCCAACAGCTGTCTTGGTTTAAACTGCATACCCATTGTGATTTAGAGAGAGTGTGTGTGTCCTCTGTCTCCCCTCTTCAATCCACTCCCCTTTCTCCAGCCAAGGTCTGTGCACTACCTGTAGTTTAGTGAATAGCACTCCAATATATCAATTTAGTTTATCCACACCCCTGACTTTCATGCAGCCTAATCCACTTCCAGTGTGTTACCTCCTCTCGCCCCGGATTGGGAATGGAAGAAGAGTCAGATCACTTGGTGCTTTTATTCTGATGCCTGAAATTCAGCTTTTGTACAGTGTCTCCTTTGTAAGCAACTCTTCTGATTTAATAAAAATGAGAATCTGCCTCAAGTGTCCAGTGTGTATTGAATATTATTGTCCCCTTTCGGTTAGCTTTGTGTGTTTGGCAAAACTAATTTTGACACTTGAGCCTTCCTTCCTCCCCTGGGGTAACTTACTTTCACTTCATATGCTAAATATTTCAGTTGTGATATTCTTATTGTCTCTGAGCCTCACCAGCTTCTTACAGAGAGTGCTCCAAGTTTTCATGCATTGGTATGGAGTCCTTTATTCTGATCTATTTCCAGAATATCTTGGCACTATTGAAGGCCCCCTATTATGCCCCCTAGTTTTAGACTCTGATCATCAGAGAAAAAGAAAATTCAAATTATCAAATTTCTTGCATCCAAAATGCATATCTTCCCAGTTTTCAAGGCGCTGTAAGCCTTGTCTTCCCAAATTGTCATTACAATTATCCCCACAAACCTTTATGGAAATCTCTTCAAACCCAGTAAAGCCTTAATGATGTCAGATGCATTCCAGAACTGACAGCAGTACTCCAGTTATGGCCTATAACTTTATCATAAGGTCTGCCTTTATTTGGTCCAGTTCCGTTATTAAATTGAGTAGCAAACTACTGATATTAGTTCACCATGTACAAGTCTTTATTAGTCTAAGTTCACTCCATCTGATTTGTTGGTATATACCCAAGTGATCAGTCAATCAGTCCTTTGTGACTGTTAATATATGAATTAGGAACAAGAATAGGCCAGTTGGCTGCTCAGGACTAGTCTGCCATCCATTTAGAGTTTGGCTGATTTCAACTCCACTTTCTTGTCTATACAGGGTACCCTCTGATTCCTGCCTAATGAGGAAGTTTAAAAATATTTAATGACCTTCACCACACTCTGGGGAAGTATCCACAGACTCTCAACCATCACAAAAGGAAAATATCCTCAGCAATATCTTGAGTGGGACCTTTCTTACGGAACATTGTGTTGTCTTATTCTAATCTTTTTTATGATTAATCATCCATTCAGTATCCACTATGTCCAGCCTCTAAGGATTTTGTATCTTTCAATAAGATTGCCTCTTGTTCTTCTCACCTCCAGTGGAAACATACCAAAACTGTAAAGTATGTCTCCATGAGATAAATGCTGAAAATGTGTTGCTGGAAAAGTGCAGCAGGTCAGGCAGCATCCAAGGAACAGGAGATTTGACGTTTCGGGCATAAGCCCTTCAGGAATCGGGCTTATGCCTGAAACGTCGAATCTCCTGTTCCTTGGATGCTGCCTGACCTGCTGCGCTTTTCCAGCAACACATTTTCAGTTCTGATCTCCAGCATCTGCAGACCTCACTTTCTCCTCCCTGAGATAAATGCCTTATTGTGGGTATCAGTTGGGAATCTTTTCTGAACTGCTTATAACACATTAATTTTCCTTTTAAAATGTAGAATTCAAGACTTCCAATTGCAAACTTACAAAAGATGGGTACTAGGGTAATGATTTTCAAATTTGCATATTAAATTAATGACACTAAAATTTCCAATTTGAAGGCAACAGAGTGTTGCAAGATGGGATAAATGCATATGTAATATCCTTACCAATTTAGTTTGATATCCTGAGGTGAAAACACAGTTCAACAAAATGTTTTTCCTTTCAGTCTTGTTATTTACTCCATTACCTTTTTGTTTAAAATTTATGGCAAATCTAGGAAGTTCTTCTGCTTGAATTAGTTTTCAGTTTTCTTGTCTCCCTGTTACCTTTATATTTGTTCTGGAATGAAAATCTGTTCCTGCCTGAACGTCAGAGAATCATTCTATTAATGTTTCAAAAATGCCAGAAGAAAGCTGGCTGTTTGAAATTCACAAAAGGCCAATTTCCCTCCAGTATCTTGCCTATGCCATTGTAAATTCTTGTTCAGATGTTCAGTAGTGTGCAGAAGAAGTCTTAAGGTACATTTCTAAGAATTCACAAAGATGTGGAAGGATCTTTGTGTGTAAGGATTCAACTTGCTGAAGAATTAAAGAAGTCTCATATAATTGCACTGTAGTCATGGATCACAAGTTAAATCTATAATCAAATCATTAGTCTGCCTGTCTGTCCTGAGAAGAAAGAATAACACTTCATGATTTAAATTATATCTCCTTATCAATGATAGCAGAACCAATTAGAACTCTTCTTACGTTAAGATTCCTTTTCCAAATCTAGTTACTTGTATCCACATCCTGATGAGTGCAAGACAATGTCTCCATTTAACAATGATTAAGAATTGGTTGATAGTATATAACTTATTGAAATGCATAAAATTCTGAAGGGAATATGTAGGATGGATTGCAGTAAGACGTTTCCTCTTGTAAGAGACAATAGAACTAGAGGACACAATTTAAAAATAAATGGGATTTTATTTTTAAAACAGAGATTAGCAAAGTTTATTTATTAAACAGCATTGGTAGTGCTTAGAATTCTCTTCCCAACAAAACACTCGAGGCTGGGATAAAAAAAAATCAAGGCTGAGTTTGATAGATTTTTGATATGCGGGTGAATTAATCTTGTTGGGGGTAGACAGGAAATAATGGTTGTGATCACAGCTAGATCAGCTATGACTTTATTGAATATCAGAGCAGAGTCAGAGGCTGAGCGGCCTTCTCTTGCTCCTATGTTCTATGTTCCACTGTGGTGTTATTCGAGATTTAAGGCTTTAGACTTAAATCCTCAACTTACTGATTCCAACATGTGTGTTAGACACTGAGCAAAACAATGTAGCAACAACAAATACTAATTACTTTGGAAAAGCAATGGAAAGCTTATATTTATTTGAAAACTTGCATGATCACCACATGTCTCAAACTGTTTTAGACCCAATCAAATTCTTTTGAAATGTAATTACTACTTCACTGTATTACAATCAATTCTGGAAGGTGTAGTGGTTGTAACAAAGACAGCTAGAAGAATCTTTTAGAATATGACTCCCTGTTTGGGCCTGTTAACCTGGTCCAATTATGAAGCCATCATCCATGTCGACCAGATATCAGAAATTAATATAGTCCCATTTGCCAGCATTTAGCCTACATCCCTCTAAACCATTCCTATTCATGTAGCCATTCAAATACCTTTTAAATGTTGTAATTGTACCAGCCTCCACAACTTCCTCTGGTAGCTAGTTCCACACGTGCACCACACTCTGCATGAAAAGGTTGGCGTTTAGGTCCCTTTTAAATCTTTCCCCTCTCAACTTAAATCTATACCATCTAGTTTTGGACTCCCCTACCCTAGGCAAAAGACTCTATCCATGCCCCTCATATTTTTATAACCTTATAAGGTCACCCTTCAGCCTCCAATGCTCCAGGTAAAATAACACCAGCCTATTCAGCCTCTCCCTATAGGTCATAACGTCCAATCCTGGAAACATCTTTCAAAGGTTCAGAAAATATTTTACAAGTTTCACAATATCCTTCCAATGGTAGTGAGACCAGAACTGCACGCATTATTCCAAAAGTAATCACAGGGCTGCACAGCTGCGACATGACCTCCCAATTCCCATTCTCAATGCGCTGACCAATAAATGTAAGCATACCAAATGCCTTCACTATCCTGTCTATCTGTGACTCTACTCTCAAAGTTATCAAAATAAATTTCACTCCCTATGTTTACCACAACCCTATAAATGTTTCTGTCCTTCAAATATCTGTCCAAATCTCTTTTGAAGCAACTTTTATATTCCATTTCATGCATTGCATCCTATATTTCAATAATTCACATTAAAACAAACATCTCCTGTCACCCTTTGCATCAATTTTAAACCTGTGACTTCTAATTAGTGACCTTTCTGCCACTAGAAATAGTTTTCCACCTTGTTTATTCTATGCACCACAAATCTACAGTTGAGTATGCACTACTCAACCTTTCTGGCTGTCAAGAGAACAACCACAGTTTCTTCAATGTCTCCATATAACGGAAGTCACTCATCCATGGCATCATTCTAAGAGTTCTCTTCTACATGGTATGGTGGCTCAGTGCTTAGCACTGCTGCCTCACAGCACTAGAGTTCCCGGTTCAATTCCAGCCTTGGATCTATGTTTGCATGGAGTTTGCACATTCTCCCCATGTCTGGGTACTCTGATTTCCTCCCACAGTCCAAAGATGTGCAGGTCAGGTAAATTGGCCATGCTAAATTGTACATAGTGTGAGGTGCATTAGTCAGAGGGAAATCGGCCTGGGTGGGTTACTCTTTGGAGGGTTGGTGTGGACTTGTTGGGTCGAAGGGCCTGTTACCACACTGTTGGAAATCTAATCTCTCCAAATTAAGATAATGGCTCAGCCAAAAGTAATATAGCAAGGAAGATTGATCATTGCTGAAGGGAGACAAGAAGTTGTAACTTTTCATTATTAGAACCAGGAAACAAAAAACAAATTTGAAAAAAAGAATGGTTCTGAGTTACACCAAAATAAAATTTAAAACATCAGTTGAGTCAGCAGTGATATAGATTTCTACATGCCAGAGGCTAAAACATAAATACTCAAGGCCTTGTTTTCTGTCGATAAAGGAATTTGTATATACATTGACCCTTTTGCAAAACAAGGATCATTAAGACAGCCAAACTGCTGCAATACCATGGCAACAGTCTGGCCAATCAGAATTTACCTGCCTGTTGGAGAATAAAGATAGATGGTCAATTGTTCTTGCCTATCTCCATGTCAATTATCATGCGCACAAACAAATGGACAACCCTCTTTTATCACACTGTTTCAAACAATGTCTCTTTTCTTCAGACTGGTTCCTTGCATCTTAGTTCGGAGGAGTACAAAACAAAAAGCTTCAGCTCCTGGTCTCTTTTGAGCATTTTTTAAGTTCTGTACTACCAGGCATCTAGTTATGAAAAATTAATAATTGCTTTAAAATGCGTGTGGAATACACAATTGTTTTTAATAGATATTTGTAGCTTTTATAAACAGTTTGCATTAACTGCAAATGCATTGATTGCAATTGAGAATGACAAGAAATACTAATTTTGTGACCTGATGACTCTTGACCTGGAAATAGTACCAATCAGATAGATCAATATTGGAGATGACAAACAAGTCCTGCAGACAAAAGAGCATTGCAGCAGAAAGGAGAACACAAAGAGCTGTGTGTAAAACAGTCAAAAAAAGGACTGAAATCCAAAAGCAAGAGATCTAAAATTTAAATCTACAATGGAGATCTAAAATTTGACCATTCCATTGCTTTCTTTGGTTTTACCAAAGCCAACCAGATTGGGTTGTGATGTTTATTAAAGGGGATCCAGTAAAGAGGTCCCTGGGGGAAATATGCATTGTCAGGATTGATGTGAACCTACATTAGAGAGACAACTATCGTTAGGTGATTCTGCTGGATTGGAGCAACATCGCAGGTGACTCAAGGACGAAATCCGAATTGAGAAAAGTGTAAGATCCTGCATTCCAGAAATCAAGCTGAAAAGACAGATGTGGTACAAAGGTTTGTGGTCTCACAAGATAGTGTTTGTTGTATCCACAACTCCATGGGTAATTTGTAGTTTGCACTGGCTGTTATTTGCCAGTTAATTCATGCTTTACTTACATTTATTTTGACTGGTGTTAAAATAAGTTCTGTGAAAAGTTGGAGATTTCCACATTCATGGGCCTTCTAGTGAATCTCATGATTTTGGTTTAGGTTCCCGATATGGTTCAGAGCATAATTGCTTGTATTATACATAGACAGGCATATCAGGAGTTCTGGATTAGTGGTGCTGGAAGAGCACAGCAGTTCAGGCAGCATCCATGAAGCAGCGAATTCAACGTTTCGGGCAAAAGCCCTTCATCAGGAGTTCTGTTCACGCTGAGAGCTGGTTCTGCGGAAGCCAGACCAGTGTCAAATTTTGTACACATTTAAATAAAGGGTGACTTTGTGATGGGATACCAGCGTCTCTGGAGCTATTTCAATGGAAATAAGAGAGGAACAAAAAATGCTCCTGAAGCAATTGTTCACAACAGTCATCTTTGAGTTGGAGAAAGCATTTCTGGCATCATGCCATCTTTTGGGAAGCTTGACTCATTCAATCCTACTGTCAAAAACTGGGCCCAGTTTGCGGAAAGAATGTTTTTTTTTTCCCAGGCAAATGCCATTAGGGCATATGAAAAGCAACAAATAATTCTCTTGACAGCTTGCGGGCCCACAGCTTTTTCAGTTATTCGGAACCCAACATTTCCTGAGACACTGGATACTACAAACTGTCAAGAGTTGACGGATTCAGTTAAGGAATATTATGACCCCCAAGCCTCCTCTCATTTACTCGGCAATTCAAGAGCTAGGGGAATCTGTGTCAGGGTTTTTGATGAGGTTATGATGACTGGCAGAGGTACATGACTTTGGTTTGACCCTTCATGAAATTCTGAGAGATTGTGGGATTATTCATATAACCATGCAAAAGCTGCTAGCTACTCTCTGAAACCCAACTGGACTTCAAACAGGCACTACAACTGACTTTGGAGAAAGTGAGGACTGCAGATGCTGGTGATCAGAGTCAAGAGTGGGGTGCTGGAAAAACACAGCAGGTCAGGCAATATCTGAGGAGCAGGAGAATCAATATTTCAAGCAAGAGCCCCAGCAAGTCAGGCAGCATGTGAGGAGCAGGAGAATCGAGGTTTTGGGCAAGAGCCCTTCATGACTCTTGCCCAAAACATCGATTCTCCTGCTCCTTGGATGCTGCCTGACCTGCTGTGCTTTTCCAGCATCACACTCCTGACTACAACTGACTTTGTGATTCAAAAATATTGCAACTGGAGCATATGAGTTACAGGGTATGCCAGGAGAAGTGGACACCCTTGCCAGGTGACTGCGCTTGGGGGACACCACTTGACTGAAGTTAGTTGCATAGCCTCACTCAGGACATATCATGAACATATGGATTGTAGGTCAGCCCACAGCAAAACCCCAAAACAAAGCCGAGCCTCAGCCAAATGGTTAACATCTTCTTCAGGATCCAGGCTGGCAAAACCAAAGAAAAAAATGGAATTGTCAAATTTTCCATGTCTACGGTAACCTTGCTTGTGGATTTCAGTCCTTTATGAGCTGTTTTAAGCTCCTTGTGCTTCTCTGTGTTCTCCTTTCTGCTGTAATGCTCTTTTGTGTGCGGGACTCCTTTGCCATCTACAACACTGATCTATACAGGCCAAGAGTCATCAGGTCACATAACAACTATTATCTGTCATTCACAATTGCAATAAATGCATTTACAGTTGATGCAAACTGTTTATAAAAGCTACAAATATTCATTAAAAACAATTGTGGATTCCACATGTATTTTAAAGCAATTGCTAATTTTCCTTAAATAGATGCCTAGGAGGCCTGAAAGAGTGAAAGAGTCCCACTAGACCGAGATTGAGAACGATAACTCACATGCCAGCAACCAGGAGAATGCACACCCTGGAAAGCACACCTATATCTGGCTTGGAACAGTTAGGTAGTTTACCAACATTCAAATCAGAGCCAATCAAAACAAATACCTAGCTAAACGGTCACCCAGTTCTATTGGAGGTTGATACCAACAGGGCTGTATCAGTGATTGCAGAACCAGTCTTTAACAAAATTCACTCTTGACTTCAGCATTTAAGTTTATGTAAGACTGCGGCTAGACTACGAACTTATACAGGGGAACCTTTGTAGATTAAAGGTACGATTTCAGTTCCAGTCTCATATGAGAAGCATCTGATTCAGTTACCACTAGTTATAGTAAAAGGCTCAGACACAGGCCTGTTGGGGCCAAATTGGTTGAGAGAGATCCATCTTGATTAGCCTAACATCTTTTGAGCAGGATATAGCTGCTCGTCTGAAATCTTAATTAAAAACCTGTAAGTTTTTCAGGAAGGTCCAGGAACTATCACAGAAGCCTGCATTGGCCAGGAAGCAATTCCATGGTTTTGCAAGGACTATCCAGTGCCATTTGCCTTACGACCAAAATTAGAGGCAGGAATCAGGAAACTGGAAAGTAAAAGAATCACCAAACCAGTACAGTGTATGGAATGGACAGTATGGGTCATACTGACTGTAAAGCCTGACAGCTCAGTTCACCTCCGTGGGCGATTTTAAACAATTGGTAAACTGCTTCTTGCTGCTGGATAAATAACCAATCCCTTTCATCGAGGACATATATGCAAAGTTGGTGGGGAGGGGACTGTCCTTCACAAAGCTAGACATGAGCCACGTGTACATGCAATTCTGGTAAATTGAGGATTCCCTGAAGTATGCTAAAATTAAGACCTATAAGGGATTGTATTAATATACAAGACTGCCATTTGGCGTATCATCAGCCTATGCAATTTTTTTTAGTGGACAATGGAGAACATTGTACAAGATCTACCCCAGGTCACTATTTATCTAGATGATATAGAACATAGAACATAGAAGGATACAGCGCAGTACAGGCCCTTCGGCCCTCGATGTTGCGCCGACCGAGTCCTACCTAACCTATACTAGCCCAATAACTTCCAAATGCCTATCCAATGCCCGCTTAAATGAACATAAAGAAGGAGAGTTCACCACTGATACGGGCAGGGCATTCCATGAACTCACAACCCGCTGTGTGAAGAATCTACCCCTAACATCTGTCCTATACCTACCACCCCTTAATTTAAAGCTATGTCCCCTAGTAACACCTGACTCCATTAGCGGTAAAAGGTTCTTAGTATCTACCCTATCTAAACCCCTAATCATCTTATACACTTCTATCAGATCTCCCCTAAACCTTCTCTTCTCCAATGAGAACAGCCCCAAGTGCCTCAGCCTTTCCTCATAAGATTTTCCTACCATTCCAGGCAACATCCTGGTAAACCTCCTCTGCACTCGTTCTAAAGCTTCCACATCCTTCCTATAGTATGGCGACCAAAACTGCACACAATACTCCAGATGAGGCCTCACCAGAGTCTTATACAACTGCAACATGACCTCAGGACTCCGGAACTCAATTCCTCTGCCAATAAAGCCCAGTACACCATATGCCTTCCTCACAGCACTATTTACCTGGGTGGCAACTTTCAGAGATCTGTGTACATAGACACCAAGATCCCTCTGCTCATCCACACTACCAAGTAGCCTACCATTAGCCCAGTAATCCAACATCTTGTTATTCCTACCAAAGTGAACGACTTCGCACTTAGCTACATTGAATTCCATTTGCCACATTTCCGCCCAGCTCTGCAACTTATCTATATCCCGCTGTAACCTACCACTTCCTTCCTCACTATCCACAACTCCACCGACTTTCGTGTCATCCGCAAACTTGCTTACCCAGCTTTCAAGTCCTTCCTCTAGATCATTTATAAAGATAACAAAAAGCAATGGTCCCAAAACAGATCCTTGTGGTACACCGCTAGTAACTGCGCTCCAAGATGAACATAATCCATCAACTACTACCCTCTGTCTCCTTCCAGCCAGCCAATTCCTAATCCAAACCTCTAATGTATCCTCAATGCCATACCTCCGAAGTTTTAGCATTAGCCTACCATGGGGAACCTTATCGAACGCCTTACTAAAATCCATATACACAACATCTACTGCTTTACCCTCATCCACTTCCATAGTCACCTTCTCAAAGAACTCAATAAGGTTTGTGAGGCACGACCTGCCCTTCACAAAACCATGCTGGCTATCCCTGATCACGTTATTCCTACCCAGATGTTCATAAATCTTATCCCTTACCATTCTCTCTAAGACTTTGCCCACCACTGAAGTCAGACTCACTGGCCTATAGTTACTAGGGCTATCCCTACTCCCTTTCTTGAACAATGGGACCACATTCGCTATCCTCCAGTCCTCTGGTACTATTCCCGTTGACAATGACGACATAAAAATCCAGGCCAATGGCTCTGCTATCTCCTCCCTAGCTTCCCATAGGATCCTGGGGTAAATGCCATCAGGCCCAGGAGACTTATCTATATTCATCCTTTCCAATATTCCCAAAACCTCTTCCCTGCATATTTCCAGGGCATCCATTCTAATTATTTGTGATTCCATATTCACATCAGCAACAGTGTCCTGTTCCTGAGTGAATACTGATGAAAAGTACTGATTTAATGTCTCTCCAATCTCCTCCGCCTCCACACACAACTTCCCACTACTATCCTTGACTGGACCGATACCTACCCTAGTCATCCTTTTATTCTTGACACACCTATAGAAAGCCTTTGGGTTTTCCCTAATCCTACCAGCTAAAGACTTTTCATGTCCCCTTCTCGCTTTTCTTAGCTCCCTCTTTAGCTCCTTCCTGGCTACCTTATAACTCTCAATCGCCCCTACTGAACCTTCACGCCTCATCTTTACATATGCCGCCTTCTTCCCTTTCACAAGGGACTCCAATTCCTTACTAAACCACGGCTGCCTCACAAGGCCCTTTACACCATGCCTGACTGGTACATACCTATCGAGGACACGCAGTAGCTGCTCCTTGAACAATCCCCACATCTCATTAGTGTTCTTCTCCTGAAGCCTGTTTTTCCAATCCACACAACCTAAGTCATGCCTCACTGCATCATAATTTCCCTGCCCCCAGCTATAGCTCTTGCCCTGCTGCGCACGATTATCCCTCTCCATCACTAAAGTAAAAGTCACCGAGTTGTGGTCACTGTCCCCGAAGTGCTCACCTACCTCCAAGTCTAACACCTGGCCTGGTTCATTACCTAGAACCAAATCCAATATAGCCTCCCCTCTTGTTGGCCTGTCGACATATTGTGTCAGGAAACCCTGTTATTATATGCTAATAACAGGGACAACCAATAAAGAGCATGTAGAGAACTTAGACATTTCTCCAAGGCACGTGTACACCTGAGAAGAAACATGTTTGTTCCTAGCATCCCTAAATGACCTACTAGACTACAGAGTGAACAAAACCATTTTACAACATTTGGAAGAAGAAGTGAGGATGGTCAAAAGTAGTTAGGAGCTTAGGTCTTTTTTCAATTGGTGAACTATTATGGAAAGTTCTTACGTACCATGACCTCCATCTTGGCACCCTTACATTTGCAACTGAGAGAGACTCAGCCTTGGACATTGCCTCGTAACCAGAATTTAACCTTCAGGGAAGTGAAGAAGCAGCTATCATTTTCTAAGTTTTGATCCCACGTGAGATCAGGAGCTGATGTGCGATTCCTCCACAAATGGTCTCGGTGTTGGCTTACAGTTGGCCCAACGGAGCGGAACCAGCATACAGACGAGTCAAGGAAGTCCACAAAAGACTAAAGCACATAGTAGAGGGCTCACGCCACTCCATTCACTCCAACCAAGAATTCCTGAACATTATTAAAGACACCAAGATAGAAGAGGATGAAATAATGGTCCCCTTTGATGTAACAGCTCTGTTCACACCCATTAACGTCAACCTGGCCAAAGAAACACTGACTACATTACTAAACGAACCAAAGGCACAAACAACAACCAGCATCAACTTCATCAGCAAAAGTAACATTGTCAAGCTAGTGGACCTGTGCCTTACCACCCACTTCACATTCAATAACAAGACCTATAAAGAAATCAATGAAACACCCATGGGATCACCAATATTAGGTTCCTAGCAGAAGTAGTCATGCTAAGATTGAGAAAAAGCAGCTCTCCCCACCATCCAACCCAAACTTGGATCCGCTACGTGGATGCCACCTTTGACATCACCAAAAAAATCAAATTAGAGGAAACCTACAATACCCTCGATAATATCTTCACTGGCATACAATTCACAAAAGAGGAGGAGAACCATAACAAAATGCCATTCCTAGATGTCACATTAAAGCAAACAGTCAATGGGAAACTTCAAACCAGTGTCTACAGGAAAACAACACACACAGACAAAACACTTAACTACAGAAGCAATCATTCCAACACTAAAAAATGAAGCTGCAATAGGACATTATTTCAATGAGCCACCACAAACTGCAGCACTAAGGAATTGTGAAGAACAGAAGAATAGGTAGCCAATAAACACAGTCTGCTGATTCCTCAGCAACAAACCCAAACAAGCAAACACAACGTGCCCAGAAACCCTAGCCATTTTGCTCTACATCACAGACACCTCGGAAATGACTTCCAGATTACTCAGATCTCTTGGCATCATGGTAGCCCACAAAACTACCAACGCACTAAAACAGCAGCTAATGGACTTAAAAGACTCTCTACTAACGACAAGCAAAACGGATATAACTTGCAAAATACCTTGCAAGGACTGTAATAAACACTACATCAGACACACAGGTAGAAAACTAGCCACCAAGATACATGAGCATCAACTTGCCACAAAAGGACATGACCCACTATCACTAGTATCCTTACATAAGACGAAGAAGGACACCACTTTGACTGGGACAGCACATCCATTCTAGGACAAGCCAAACAGAGACACACATGAGGATTCCTTGAAGCATGATATCCAACTGAAACTCTATCAATAAACACATTGATGTGAACCCCATCTACCATCCTCTGAGAAAAAGAATCAGTTATGACATCACCCACCCAAAGAAACCTAAACACATAAATAGAAAATGGATCACCAACACCAGTGCTTCACCAGAGGCTCACTAACGATGTTACCTCATATGGTGATGAAACATCTGAAAATGAGCCTTCCAGCTCAGTGAGCAAACTTACATCCAGAGCAAATGTAAGTCAAGTGTTCCAGCATAATCCAAAGTGTCCATTCTTGAAAAATTTGCAGATTTTCAAACAGAACAATTTTCACAATTGTTTAAACATAAGTTCATTAACAAAAAAAAATCACCATCATAACAAACGCTAGAAACATTGAAAGGAGAATGTTTATCAAGGGCAATCTTTAATATCAGTTTCTGATCTGACTGAGATGTGTTAGAGAACCTGAGAAGACTTCTTAGATACAAACTGACTTCATGTCATGCACTTTACCACTTTGGTCATTCCTCGTGGAGCCCTCGTGCAGTTTTTTCAATAGTTCTTGGAATCCTAATGAAAGATGGCTTGGCCATAGGAGACATGTTGACTTGAAGAGGTGGTTTCTGTACCAGCACTCAGCACTGTGCTGTACACAGGTACACAGGAGATTTGGCTTTTGAATGGCAGAACTGTCTCGTGCCTTGGACCTGTAGATATTTCCTAGGAAGAATGTTTTATTAATTTTCAAAAGTAGACTCCATTTATAAAAAAAATCTTTATATACAAACATAGCCACTCTACAGTCTTTGCAAGGAGGTCAAACAAAACCTAGGGTATTTCTTATTTATGCAAGATACCATTTACTAAGGTACTGGGAGGGTCAGATAACTTAATGCAGCCCTATTTAACTTCAGAAGAAGCACCTTAGGTGGTGTTCTTTCCCATGATGCTTTGGCAGCAGCTACGCCAAGCTGGATTGCATCTATCAGCATGCAGCCCTGGACCTTGGAATGTGCCAGTCTTCAAAACTCGGTCAAGGTCAACTCCCTGCTCTGGAAGACCAACAAGTTTCAAGTAGACTGAAGAGTGTTTTTCATAGAATTGATGATCCTCCAGGCACAGTCAATCTTTAGAAACACTCACAGAAACCTCAAAGAGCCTCAGAAAAACTGAAACCCATGCTATTCAGGAGGGAAACTTATTACTAGTAGGAATCATAGTTTGTGGTTGTTTTCAATTATCTTCTAACCCATGGCAACTGCTGCCTGAGCTCCTCAACATAGTGTTCTGGACCAAAGCCACTGTATTACAGATCAATTTTCCAATATATGATCAGAAATAGGGAAGTTCACTGTTAGAACATGGATCATAGAACATACAACAATACAGCACAGAACAGGCCCTTCAGCCCACAATGTTGTACCGACCACTGATCCTCATGTAAGGTAAACCTAATGTACGAACCCTCAAATTTCTGTGACCATATGCATGTCCAGCAGTCTCTTAAATATCCCCAATGACTTCACTTCCACAACTGCTGCTGGCAATGCATTCCATGCTCTCACAACTCTCTGCGTAAAGAACCCGCCTCTGACATCCCCTTTATACTTTCCGCCAAACAGCTTAAAACTATGACCCCTTGTGTTAACAATTTCTGCCCTGGGAAAAAGTCTCAGGCTATCAACTCTATCTATGCCTCTCATTATCTTGTACACCTCAATTAGGTCCCCTCTTTTCCTTCTTTTTTCCAATGAAAAAAGTCTGAGCTCAGTCAACCTCTCTTTGTAATATAAGCCCTCCATTCCAGGCAGCATCCTGGTAAACCTCCTCTGAACCCTCTCCAAAGCATCCACATCTTTCCTATAATAGGGCGACCAGACCTGGACACAGTATCCCAAGTGCGATCTAACCAAAGTTTTAGAGAGCTGCAACAAGGTCTCACAGCTCTTCAACTCAATCCCCCTGTTAATGAAAGCAAAACACCACATGCTTTCTTAACAACCCTGTCCACCTGGATGGCAATTTTAAGTGATCTATGTCACCTGAACACCAAAATCCCGCTGTCCCTCCACACTGCCAAGAATTGATTACACAATGCTAAGTAACATTCGAAGGTCCTCAAATATTGAAGTGTTCCACGTCCATATGCAACAAGATCTGGACAACATTCAGATTTAAATAGTGTTCACACTACACAATTTTTGGATAGTGACCATCGCTAACAAAAGGTGATACATCCATCTCCCCTTCATATTCAGTGCTGTTCCCGTCCCTGAATCCTCCGCAGTCAACATTCTGGGGAGTTGTCATTGTCAAGAAACTGAACGGTGCCAACTACATAAATGCTGTGGTTGCCAGAGCACATCAGAGGCTGGGCATTCTGTGGTCATTCCTGACTCTCCAAAGTCTGTCCACCATGTGCAAGACACAGGTCAGGAATGTGATGGAAAACCACTCATTTTCCCAGATGAGGGAATCCCAACAACGCTCAAAAAGTGCTGACCATCCATACAAAGAAACCTGCTTGATTGGCACACCATTCACTACCGAAGGCATTCATTCCTTTCATCACAGGCACAGTGGCAGCTGTGCATACCAGTTATAAGATGCAGCAACCCATCAAGTTCCCATAACCACAATGTTGGAGAAAATTACTGCAGATGCCACAATTTCCTGTTAGCAGTATCTTTCAAATCTCTGGCAACTTTTTTAAAAAAAGGACAGCAGACACAAGAGAACACTATCACCACAAGTCCCATTCCAAGTTGCTCTCCGTCCTATAATGCAGTTCTATCGCTGGGTCAAAATCCAAGTATTCCCTCATCCACAGTCCTTTGGACATACTTGCATCACTTTGAATGCTGTCAACTAAAGAGGCTTCACACTAAAGACACTAAGACGCAAGCAATAAATTCTGATCACATTACATTTGTGGATTTAAAATACACCTATTTGATAGCTGAAAGTATTAAGGCAAGGACCTTGCTACTCAGAGGCAAAAAAATTGTTCAACTGGTCCGAGTAAGTAAGTCTGTAACATTATTTCAAATAACAATTTTAAAATGTTCTTACCTGAGCTTCAATTTCGTCTGAAATAGAAACAGACAGGGATGCACAGTTACAAAATGCAAATTAGTTATCTTTGCCCTCAAACAACTGAGCACACTTTCCACTTCCTCTCCTCAACCCCTCCTTCATTCCTGTCATAAGGATACTGGCACTGGGGTTGGATACATTTCTCGGAGTGCTCACTTTGCAATTATACTTCATGCAAATGAACATTCCTCTTACATGGAATTTAAGCAGACAGTTCAGAATTCTCTGCACAACGTTCCTTTCACACTGTCCAGGTACATATTGAGAATCACCAACCCCATAATTTTTCCAAGTCACCCAGGCTATGGACTAGGAGGAGACCATTCAGCCCCTTTATCCTGCTCCCCCATTCAGCTAGACCATGGCTGCTCTGTCGACTTACCTGCATGGCCACACTTGACAAAGAAAAATCTGTCCAATTCAATTTTGAATTTTCAATTTCCCCATTCGGGTTTTTTGCGAGGACAAGGTTCCAACACCCTTGATGTGAAAATGTGATTCCCAGGACATCATTGCTTTGAAGTGTAGTCAACATCATAGTGTAGGGAACACAGTGGACAGTTGATGCAGTTACTCCTAAGGTTTGTGCAAAGATTTGTAGCTCGGGTGCTCGTTGTTGTGGTTCTGTTCGCCGAGCTGGAAGTTTTTGTTGCAAACGTTTCGTCCCCTGGCTAGGAGACATCATCAGTGCTCTGGAGCCTCCTGCGAAGTGCTTCTTTGATGTTTCTTCCGGTATTTATAGTGGTCTGTCCTTGCCGCTTCTGGGTGTCAGTTTCAGCTGTCCGCTGTAGTGGTTGGTATATTGGGTCCAGGTCGATGTGTTTGTTGATGGAGTTTGTGGATGAATGCCATGCCTCTAGGAATTCCCTGGCTGTTCTCTGTCTGGCTTGCCCTATGATAGTAGTGTTTTCCCAGTCGAATTCATGTTGCTTGTTGTCTGAGTGTGTGGCTACTAGGGATAGCTGGTCGTGTCGTTTCGTGGCTAGTTGATGTTCATGTATGCGGATTGTTAGCTGTCTTCCTGTTTGTCCTGTGTAGTGTTTTGTGCAGTCCTTGCATGGTATTTTGTAAACTACATTAGTTTTGCTCATGTTGGGTATTGGCTCCTTTGTTCTAGTAAGTTGTTGTCTGAGCGTGGCTGTTGGTTTGTGTGCCGTTATGAGTCCTAAGGGTCGCAGTAGTCTGGCTGTCAGTTCTGAAACGCTCCTGATGTATGGTAGTGTGGCTAGTCCTTTTGGTTGTGGCCACAAGGTTGTGGCCAAAACACTATATAGGACAAACAGGAAGACAGCTAACAATCCGCATACATGAACATCAACTAGCCATGAAATGACACGACCAGCTTATCCTAGTAGCCACACACTCAGACAACAAGCAACATGAATTCGACTGGGAAAACACTACTATCATAGGGCAAGCCAGACAGAGAACAGCCAGGGAATTCCTAGAGGCATGGCATTCATCCACAAACTCCATCAACAAACACATCGACCTGGACCCAATATACCAACCACTACAGCAGACAGCTGAAACTGACACCCGGAAGCGGCAAGGACAGACCACTATAAATACCGGAAGAAACATCAAAGAAGCACTTCGCAGGAGGCTCCAGAGCACTGATGATGTCTCCTAGCCAGGGGACGAAACGTTTGCAACAAAAACTTCCAGCTCGGCGAACAGAACCACAACAGTTACTCCTAAATACAGCACTGTGATAGATGGATCTGAAATGGCCCGCCTTATTCTTTTTCTTCTTCTTCTTCTTAGGCAGTCCCCTATGGTCAAGGAAACCTGCCTTCCTGCTATAAATGACCTCTCAGGTGACTGAAGAGTCCACAGCATGACTCGGTCTCTGCCATAGGGGGGATAGAGGCTGGTTGGGGGGCATGTTAGAATTCCTTTCTCCGTCAATGCTTGACCTCAGCTTGCCATCAGTGATGAGACTTCAGGCATGTGGACCCTTCCCAGATGCTTTCCTTCCACTTCTTATGTCTTGAGCATGACTTTCCACTGCACCAATGGGATTCTGCACTTCTTCAGGGAGGCATTCAGGGTACCCTTGAAGCATTTCTTCTGCCTTCCTGGGGATCAGTTGTCACACTGAAGGTCCAAGTCGAATTCTTCTTCGGGAGCCTCATGTCAGATTCACAGATGGTGTGGCCGCCCAGCAGAGCAGATCATGGCTTGTCAAAGCTTCGATGCTGCAAATATGGGACTCAACACAAATGTTGACATTCGGGGAAGCAATGGCCTAGTGCTACTATCGCTGGACTGTTAATCCTGGGACCCAGGTAATGTTCTGGGGATCTGGGTTCGAATCCCACCACAGCAGATAGTGGAATTTTAATTCAATCAATATCTGGAAGGGAGAGTCTAATGTTGACCATAAATCCATTGTTGATTGTTGGGAAAAACCCATCTGGTTTGCTAAGGTCCTTTAGGGAAGGAAATTGCCATTCGAACCTACATGTGACTCCAGTCCCACAGCAAGTTGGTTGACTCTTAACCTAAGAATGGGCAATAAATGCTGGCCTACCAATGGTGCCCACACCCCATGAATGAATGTTTTAAAAATGGTCTGCCAGTCCTTTTAATGGATTTGCAGAATATTGCTGAGGCAGTTTTGGTTGTAACTCTCCAGGGTTTTGACATTCCTGTTGGGCGCAGGCCACATTTCTGAGCCATATAGGAGGGCAGGTATTGCTACTGCTCTGCAGACAATAAGCTTGTTGCCAGTTATGGGGGTTCTGGTCTTCAAACACTGTCTTTCTCAAGTGAGCAAGTACTGCACTGAGACAGTGAAGATTTTGTTGAACATTATTGATGTCTGACCTAGTTGACAGTTGGCTCCCAAGTTATGGAGACTACTCCATGTTGTCCAGTGCCACATTTTGATAACCAGGGACAGGTTAGTTGAGTAACTTATGAACGTTTAGTATAAGGGCTGTGCTGCTGTACATGTTCCTGTGTTAATGTTGGCTTGGAGTGAGTGCAAGCATTTGTCTGCATGCTGTAGTTCAGCGACAGAGGATGTGGTGACCATGGAAATGGCTGAGCTAGAGATCTGGACAGCATATCAGCAAGAACCCCCTAACTGCATCACCATAGGGTCTTTTATGCCCAACTGAGCAGGCCAACTCAGCATTGGTTTCAGATAGTGTCTGGAAGACAGTATCTTAAACAGCTCAGAATTAAGGGAAGTGCCATCCTCAGGTTTTTTCCTTCACTTTAAGGAGTGGGACATGCAACCTGAACATTCTGAGACAGAGGCAAGAGTTCATTTTATTGCCCTAGATCAAGGACAATGAAGGGTTTTCTTTCAGGTGAGATTGTAATTTTACAGACTGTTCATAAGTAATTTCACACCCATGTGAAACAGCTATTTATAGAATAGATATTTAAGCACCACTATGAAGTGCAACATAGCAGCAAAGTTAAATTAGTCCAAAAAAAACAGCAGGTTCAACATTTCACCAGAAAATTGTCTGAGTATAAGAAACGGACTTAAAAAAAATTACCGTATAAACAGTCATTTCCTTTCATCCGTGTGACTATGTGTGACCTGCAAGACAAGATTATGTTGAAGACAATTACAGATTGCATATTGCTATGTTGTAAAAGCCAATTTGTAGTGAAAACTGAAACATTCCATACTTACTCTTTTAGCCTTGATAAAGCTAAATTAAAAGGAAAGTTCATAAAATTAGGGAAATTTAAGACACTTTCTTATGTCTCTCTGCTAATTACAGTTTTTAAGTTATTGTAAATACATATGTAAATAAATGTAACTCACAATAATGTACACCAAGCTCGCCACAACTGTACAATTATAGTTATCAGAAATAGCAGAAAACATATAACTGCTTCTGCATTTCACCATACCTTTATGCTGACAGTATAGTCGAGAGAGTAAGACAATGATCACAAGAGTGAATAATCCCAGGAGTCCCAGCATCAGTGAAAATAATTGACCGAAGTTCAATAGAGGACGATCAGCTCTATTTTCTGGTGAAGGACAACAAAGATGTTTCATTTCACTATGCATGATTGAGCAATTTACATAGCAACCTGAAGCATTTCGGAAAAGGCAATGGGAGAATGATGGTGTACATGTAGTATTCCAATAAAATCAAGTTAGACATTCTTAAGATAATTCACAACAGCATGCTAGTAAATATTGCAGTGTCTATGAACTCAATACAGCTTGTTAAATATTCCTGAAGGAATAAACTAAATACAGCTAAAGTTTCCAGTAACATTCAATCAATGCAATTACCTCAAGTTCAGTAATTCAACAAAGTGGAAACTTATATCCCTGACTGGTGGGTTAGAATAAAATTTTAAACTCCCGCTCCCCCCCCCACCTCAAAGCCCACTGTCGGTTAGCCACAAGATCTCAATTAAACTATTCAATTTCTGAACAGTCACTCATAGGAGAGGACTTGCAGATGGCTGAAAAAAAGAGGAAAGGTTGCCAAAATGTTTTATCTTGAACTCAATAGGACTAATGAAAGATTTCCAAATTTCAAGCTATCACAATAATTTATACCACAGAAGAAAAAGGAGCTGATTATCTGTCAATCGACTCTGATTGGTTGAGAATGTTCCATGCAGAAAGCAAGGGGGAAATGTAGGTTCTTCAAACTCTCTGACAATTTTAAAAAAGGTGCAACTTGAACATTTTTTGATCAGAAATTAGGTCCCAGTGTGTGAATGCATATGGTACTTAGTAAAGGTAAATGAGCCTGTTAGAAACTTATCTGATAGTTTTAAATTGGTTGGTCGTGTAGCTATGAGCACAAGCAGGACTTCGATCATTTGAAATTTGTCATTCTTGCATTTGGTGAATGCAGGAGGGAACATCTCTCCCTTTTCCACATGTTGCATGTGTCTTTGGAGGTGATGACTTGTAACAACAACATGACACATGAAGGTATCAGAGAGCAACATCCCAGTACAGCTTTGAAACTGTCCAGGCAATTGAACAGGTAAGTAACTCATTGCAACTAACTTTGGGCCAAGATCATTACTGACATTAAACTATAAAGTTAGAGATATGGATTGGAGTGGAGATAAGATTTCTGATCACTTTCAGATTTATTAGTAAAGTTCTTGAATCAAAATATATTTAAAAACACAGTGACATTTATAAACAACTATTTTCTCACTTGAATCCCAGTAGAAATCCAGGCTGCAGTATTTGATTACATATGATCCCCACTCCCTTATTCAGTGGGAAAGTGCAAGTCATTGCTCAGTTTGGACATCAGTCACTTGGGGGTCATAGGGATAGGGAGTGGAGAGAGAGGACTTAGTGCTTTAATGTCCCTTACAGCACTTTACCAACAAGAAGAACATCTTGCATTTGTATAGCATTTTGTATGTCCTAAGGCAATTAATAGTAGCATTAACATAGAAAATTGAGGAAGGGCATTAGAAGGGGTTATTAGAAAAGGGTATCGAAAGCTTGGTCAAATAGAATGAGTAATTGACAGAGGACTGTTCAAATTAGGAGCAGCGGTAGGCTACTCAGCCATTTGAACCTGTTCCAACAATCAATAAGGCTATGGCTGGTCTGATTACACCACATCTCTAACTATTGCTGTTAACCTTTCAGCCTGCAGCTTTTCAATAGCATGTCCACTCCTGCCTTAAAATGATTCAAGGACTCAGATTTGACACCTTCTGAGAAGACTCAAGTCCCACTGTTAAAAAGAAGCAAATTCTCCTCCTCACTTTCATAAATGGGTGAACCTTTAACTTGAAAACAGTGACGCCAAGTTCATGATTCTCCTCTCCAGACCCGCTCTCCATGTATCCCCTGTCAAAGCTCCTCCGGGATCCTATATAGAGTCACACAGCATGGAAGCAGACCCTTCAGTCCTTGTTGTCCACAAACAGATATCCCAGTCAGACCAGTTGTGAGGGAAGGTCACTGGACTCAAAAATGTTAACACTGATTTCTCTCCACAGATGCTACAAGACCTGCTGAGCTTTCCCATCCGTTTCTATTTCTGTTTCCAATCAGACCTTGAAAACTCAGTTAGGGTGCTTGAGGGTTACAAGGAAGTCAGGAAAGACCTAAAAAGAGAGCTCAGAAGAGCCAGGAGGAGACATAAGAAGTTGTTGGCAGATAGGATCAGGGTTAACCCTAAGGCTTTCCATAGGTATGTCAGGAATAAAAGAATGACGAGGGTTAAATTTTAGGGCCAATCAAGGATAATAGTGGGAAGCTGTGTGTGGAGTCAGAGGAGATAGGGGAAGCACTAAATAAATATTTTTCGACAGTGTTCACTATAGAAAATGAAAATGTTGGCGTGAAAGATACAGAGATACTTGCATCTAGACTAGAAGAGATTGAGGTTCACAAGGAAATGGTATTAGAAATACTGCAGAGTGTGAAAATAGACAAGTCCCCTGGGCCGGATGGGATCTATCCTAGGATCCTTTGGGAAGCAAGGGAAGAGATTGCTGAGCCTTTGGCATTGATCTTCAAATCATCATTGTCTACAGGAATAGTGCCTGAGGACTGGAGGATAGCAAATGTGGTTCCATTGTTCAAAAAGGATAGTAGAGACAACCCTGGTAATTATAGATCAGTGAGTCTCACTTCAATTGTTGGTAATGTGTTGGAAAAGGTTATAAGAGATAGGATTTATCACCATCTAGAAAAGAATAATCTGATCAGGGACAGTCAGCACGGTTTTATAAATGATGAACAGCAGTGGACCCAACACAGACCCTTGCGGTATGCCGCTAGTAACTGGACACCAAGATTAACATGTTCCATCAATTACAACCCTCTGTTTTCTTTCAGAAAGCCAATTACTGATCCAAACTGCTATGTCTCCCACAATCCCATTCCTCCGCATTTTCTATAATAGTCTACTGTGGGGAACCTTATTGAATGCCTTGCTGAAATCCATATACACCACATCAACCGGTTTACTCTCATCTACCTGTTTAGTCACTTTGTCAAAAAACTCAATAAGATTCATTAGGCACGACCTACCCGTCACAAAACTGTGCTGACTGTCCCTGATCAGATTATTCTATTCTAGATGGTTATAAACCCCATTGAACACATTTTGACCTACCTCGACACTGTCCTATCCCCCCTAGTCCAGGAACTCCCCACATACATTCGAGACACCACCCACACCCTCCACTTCCTCCAAGACTTTGTTTCCCCAGCCCCCAACGCCTCATCTTCACCATGGATATCCAATCCCTCTACACCTCCATCCGCCATGACCAGGGCCTCCAAGCCCTCTCTTTCTTCCTCTCCCGACGTCCCCAGCAGTATCATTCCACCGACACTCTCATTCGTCTGGCCGAACTGGTCCTCACCCTTAACAATTTCTCCTTCAAATCCTCCCACTTCCTCCAGACCAAAGAGGTAGCCATGGGCACCCGTATGGGCCCCAGCTATGCCTGTCTCTTTGTTGGCTACATGGAACAGTCCATCTTCTGTAATTACACTGGCACCACTCCCCACCTCTTCCTTGCTACATTGATGACTGCCTTGGCACCACCTCGGGCTCCCGCGAGGAGGTTGAGAAATTCATCAACTTCACCAACACATCCCACCCTGACCTTAAATTTAACTGGACCATTTCTGACACCTCCCTCCCCTTCCTGGACCTCTCCATCTCCATTAATGATGACCAACTTGACTCTGCCAATTTTTATAAACCCACCGACTCCCACAGCTATCTGGATTACACCTCATCCCACCCCCTCCTGCAAACATGCAATCCCTTATTCCCAATTTCTCCGCCTCTGCTGTATCTGCTTCCAGGAGGACCAGTTCCACCACAGAACACATCAGATGGCCTCCTTCATTAGAGACTGCAATTTCCCTTCCCACGTGGTTAAAGATGCCCTCCAATGCATCTCATCCACATCCTGCATCTCCGCCCTCAGACCCCTCCCTCCAACTGTAACAAGGACAGAACGCCCCTGGTGCTCGCCCTCCACCCTTCCAACCTTCGCATAAACTAAGTCATCCGCTGATATTTCCGCCACTTCCAAACGGACCCCACCACCAGGGATATATTTCCCTCCCCACCCCTTTCCACCTTCCGCAAAGACCGTTCCCTCCATGACTACCTGATCAGATCCACGCCCCCCTACAACCCACCCTCCCATCCTGGCACCTTCCCCTGCCACCGCAGGAATTGCAAAACCTGCGCCCACACCTCCTCCCTCACCACCATTCAAGACCCCAAAGGAGCCTTCCACAACCATCAAAGTTTCACCTGCACGTTCACCAATGTCAATTATTGTATCCGTTGTTCTCAATGTGGTCTCCTCTACACTGGGGAGACTGGGCATCTCCTCGCAGAGCACTTTCTGGAACATCTCTGGGACATCCCGTAGCCCAACATTTCAACTCCCCCTCCGACCTGCCAAGGACATGCAGGTCCTAGGCCTCCTCCACTGCTGCTCCCTCACCACCCGACGCCTGGAGGAAGAATGCCTCATCTTATGCCTCAGAACACTTCAACCCCCAGGGCATCAATGTGGACTTCATCAGTTTCCTCATTTCCCCTCTACCCACCTTACCTCAGTTCCAACCTTCCAGCTCAGCACTGTCCTCATGACCTGTCCTACCTGCCAACCTCCCTTCCCACCTATCTGCTCCACCCTCCTCTCTTACCTATCACCTCCATCCCCACCCCCAATCACTTACTATATTCTTTGCTACCTCCCCCCACCCTCCCCTCTGACCTATCATTTCTATCCCCACCCCCATTCACCCATTATACTCTTTGCTACCTTAACCCACCCTTCTCTCTGAGCTATGACCTCCATTCCCACCCCCATTCACCTATTGTACTCTTTGCTACCTTCTCCCCAGCTCCCCCCACCCCCATTTACCTCTCCACCCTGGAGGCTTGCTGCCTCTATTCCTGATGAAGGGCTTTTACCTGAAACATCGATTTTCCTGCTCCTCGCATGCTGCCTGACCTGCTGTGCTTTTCCAGCACCACTCTGATCTAAACTCTCGTTTCCAGCATCTGTAGTCCTCACTTTTGCCTATTACACGTATTAGTCAAGCAAATCTTCTCTGAACAGTATCCAAAATATTTACACCCTTTCTTAAAAAAGGACACGTAACTCCAGCTGTGTCATGGATAACAGAAACATTATTTTCCTATTTAAGCATTAGATTCCCTTATCAATACATAACAATATACTATTAGCTTTCCTGTTACTTGCTTTCCTCACATACTAACATAATGTGAGTCATACACCAGACATCCAGATCCCAACGCATCTCAAAACTCTGTAAATTCTCACAGTTTGGATGATGCACTTCTACAATGTTCTTGCTGTCAAACTGAACAATTTCATATTTTTTTCCACATTATAATCCATCCGTCATATTTTTGTCCAACTTCTTAAGCTCTCTACATCACTTTGTAACCTCCTTTGTGTCCTCTTCATGACTTATTTTCTGGCATAGTTTTGCGTTTTCAACAAATTTGGTTAAGATACCTTCAGTCCCTTTGTCCAAGTCATTTGGATAATTTATAAAAATATGAGAGCACAGCACTAACCCCTGGTGCACACTTTTGAAAAGTGACCCATTTATGCCTACTCTTTCCTGTTAGCTAGCCAAACTGCTATCCATGTCACTATGCTTTTCATTTCCGCAATAATCTTTGATGTGATGCCTTCTGAAATGCCTTCTGGAAAGATAAGCATTAAAAATCCATCAGTTCTCTTTTATTGACAACACAAATAAGATAATAAGTTGGTGAGAAATGGTTTCTTTTTTACAAAATCATGTTAACTCTGTCTGATTACTTTGCGTTTTTCAAAATGTACTGCTATAATATATTTAGTGATAACTTTTACCATCTTTCCTGTGACACATGTTAACTAACTGACCTGTAGTTCATGTTTTCTGACTCTCTCTCTCTCTGTCTCTCTCTTTGATTAAATGAGTTATATTTTCCCTGTTCTATCCAGTTGAATCTATCTGGAATATTGGAAATTCTGGAAAATTAAAACCAATGCATCAACAATCTCATAAAACACTTCATGCAAGATACAATAGTAAAGACCTGGGGCATTAAGAGGGTGAATGGGGTCTAGATGGAGGGAGAAGTTTAGACAGTAGTTTCCAGAGCTTTGGAGCTGAAGGCAGGATCCTGAATGTTGCAATGAAAGAGGATAGAAATGTCAATTACTGAGGGGCATAGGTTGATGGTAGAAGGAGGATAGTAGAAAGGAGATGTGAGAGGCAAGTTTTTCTTTAACACAGAGGGTGGTAAGTGCTTGGACGTTGACAGAGAACGTGGTAGAAGCAGGTACAATTGTGATATTTAAAAGGTATCTTGACAGATATTTGAATAAGCAAGGAATACAGGAAAGTGGACCACACTAAGGGAAAAGGTTTTCAATTTAGTACATTATTATGTGTCAAATCAAGGGTTAGTGGTTTGAAGGACTTGCTACCATGCTGTCTTGTTCTTTAGTCCTTTTTCTATAAATGATGGTTTGCATAAGAGTCCAGAATTGAAGGAATAGAGAACCCCCGGGGGCAGAAGGGATGACAATAGGGAGAGGGTTTCCATGGAGAAATGTCACAAGTTGTGCAGCTGAGGACTCAGCACGGATGAATGAGCACAGTAGGGGAATGGATACCCATGGTATCAGTTAGAGCAAGAACAACAGGATGAGCTATTAATTCTCCACCGGGTAGATATGGTTCTTATTGGATTTACTTTTGTCCCTGCAACTTGCCAAAACTGATCAAAATCCACGAATATAATTGATGATGCCCGCATGCAATCGGGGGAATAGCTTGAACATAAGCTATGAAAATGCCAGGATATTGGGAAAAAAATCTCTTAAAATCAATCCTTGTTGTTTACTTACTGTCAGTTACAACAAGGTGCGTTGCGGTCCCGTTGCCTCTCCCAATTGCCGGGAGTTCCACTTCACAGTAGTAAAAATCCGAGTCCAATTTCAATACTCTGTTGAGTTTAATGAAAGCCTTGCCCTGGAGAAATAACTCAGCCCCCGACTTCTCCAGCCGTCTCTTATAGAAAGGATTACTGTTCGAAATTTCCATGTTTTCAATGGCACGCCTCCAAACAATTCGTCCAACAGCGTTCAGCTCGTCAAAGGTGCAGTTCAGCTGCACAGATTCACCTTCTGTCACATGAACATTTGGAGACTGCAACACTTTGACTTCTCTCATCAGCACGTTGTCTGGAGTACAATGGAGCAATTTCATAAGGACACATGATCAGTAGCAGTCAGTACTTGGAGCTTGCTCTACCAGTAACTAAAATAATGGATGATTTTCTACCTCAAGAACACCTTCAGAATAATTCTCAAGAAATTCAATCCTAAGATATCCAAACTTTGATCAATTTCTTTCATATTCAATGGCTCAGCATCCACTCCTCTCTGAGATGGAGAATTCCCAACATTCACATCTGTTTGAAACAACAACTTAACTTCTAGATTCCCCAAAGCCTTCCTCTAACATGTGGGATATAGGAGAGGTCTGCGATTCAAGTCTGTTCACATGCTCAAACAGTTACAGTTTCAACATTTCAGGATTCAGACATCAGCCCAGACAAAGCAGACAGATAGTTTGGCACCCCATCCAAGCTTCAATATTCAAGCTCTCTGTGACATTACAAAGTGGCAGCAGAAATAACCATCTACAAAATGCACTGCTGTACCTCGCTAAGTCTCCTTTAACATCAAATTCCAAACCTGTGATCTCTATCAGATAGAAGGATAGTGGCTGCAAGGTATAGGAAAACCACACGTTCCCTCCCAAGAGAAACATCTTTCTGACTTGGCACTATATCACTCTTCCTTACTGTTAATAGGTCAAAATTCTGGAACTCTGTCCTAAACAGCACCAGAAGCATAGCTTATTAAAAATGATGTCCAATCATCAGTCTCTCTGGTGTTATTAAGATTCAGAAATAAATGTCAGTTCTGCCAATTATGCTCGCATGCCAATAAAGAATAAACAGTGCCCCTATATATTTGAGTGTGAAGTATCAGTTAATTAGAAGGTTGAGAGACTTTTCATTTAAATGTAAAGCTCATTGGGTTGGGGCCTCTTGTGGTGCAGTGGTACTCTATTTTCCCCAAAACTGAGAGACCAGGGTCAAGTCTCACCAGCTCTAGCTATGTGCCATAACATTAGGATAATAGGCTACATTTAAAAATGCTTACTGGATTAGTAATCCAAAGGTGCAAGGTAATGCTCCTGGAACATGGGTTCAACACATCGTTAATAAAAGCAATCCAAACATTATTAATTCTTTTGAATAATGGTGACTGTTGAAGTATCTGAAATGTTTGTAAAACTAATATGTTTTAGGGAAGGAAATCTGACTCCAGATCCAAAGCAATTCTGTTGACTCTACACTGCCTTCTGAAATGGAGTCAAGAATGTGGCGCTAGAAAAGCACAGCAGGTCAGATAGCATCTAAGGAGCAGGAAAATCGAAGTTCAGGCAAAAGCCCTTCATCAGGAATGTGGCTGGAAGCCTCGAGGGTGGAAAGAAAAATAGGGGGGGGGGGGGGTGGGTGGGGCTGGATGTGCTCTCTGAAATAGCCTAGCAAATTTAATTTGGGTTTGGCAACAAGCACAAACCTTGAACAAATGCCAAGCTTGCCAGTGATGCCCAGAGCCCAAGATGGAAATTGTACATAATGTGCCAGATGTGACCTCATCAATAGCCTCCATAGTCAGATTTCCTAACTCTTATATTTCATTCCCCTCCAGAAAAAAAAATTCCAAACGTCTTGCTAATTACTCGCTATATGTGCAAAGTAGTTTTTGGTGATTCATGTATCGGGTGCCAATATCACTGTGAGCCTGTGAGTTTTGCAAACCCTTCCTATTTAAATAGTATGCTACTTTTTTATTCTTCCTGCCAAAATCGGCAAATTCACATTTCTCCATTTGCTGTGAATTAAGTAATATTTTGAAAATCTGAGATAGGAACGGCATATCTCTGGGATTGAGTCTGTGCAACAATGACTTTGGAAAACAGATTGAATCTTTGTTTTGGTGTTAGAATTAAAATCGTCCTAGCTAGCTGTGCCTTTTATTTTTCATTAGTGTAAAAAGATGATTGTTGTTCGAAATAATATCTGCAGATACATGGCAACATGTTTCAGTGAGAAACCACAATGTTAATTAACTACAAAAATGAGGGATATGATCTCCCAAATTAGGTTTCATCCTGAAGTCTGATTATTTCCCAGATCATGTCACAAGAGCTGCTGAATATTTCCAGCAATTTGTGTTATTTTCAATTTCAGATCTCCACAGTATTTTTGTATTTGCATTTTAAAAATTCTGTTAGGAGTCCAAGGGTTTGGTTATTTCCAGAACTACTGAAATTAATCTTTCGTGGCTATCCTCAGAATTTTCTAAAATGAGAATGGTTAATATACATAACATATGAAACCTGGAATTCACCAGTTAGCAATAAGAATACAGCTCCCCATAAGAATAATTGGCTAAAAACTTGCAAAAAAATCAGTTAAATGAACGTAGGAAGACAGCAGCAGGGTGGAACGGTGGCGAAATGGTTAATTGACCCAGGTTCAATTCCCGCCTTTGGCAACTGTGTGGTGTTTGCACATTCTCCCCCTGTCTGCGTGCGTTTGCTCCGGTTTCCTCCCAAAGAACTGCAGGTTAGGTGAATTGACCAAGCTAAATTGCCCGTAGTGCAAGTCAGAGGGGAATGGGTCTGGATGGGTTACTCTTCCGTGGGTCGGTGTGGACTTGTTGGGCCGAAGGGCCTGTTTTCACACTGTAGGGAATCAAACAACTCTTTCAAAGAGCCACCGGAGGAACCGTGGGCCAAATGACCTCAACCACACTGTTTCAGTTTATGATAAAACTGTTCATAATAGAATTGTAACTCTGTATGAAAGTATCATATGGCCCGTAATGGACGTATGCATTTTTAAGTCTCAGTTGAGGTATTGTATACAGTTTTGGGCACCAAACTACAGGAAGGACGAGAATGCATTGGAAGGATTGCGGAACACATCTACAAAAACAGTTCCAGAACCGTGACAGTGCAAAGTTTTTTCACAGAATGAGTGTTTGAGTCTCACGTCCACTGGCTGGAAGTGTGAAGATGGCAGGTTTAATTAAGGCATTTGATAGATCGATAGATATTTGTTTAAATGGCAACTATGCACAAGATTAAGGGGGAAGGTAGAAAGTGACGAGGCTTATAGGATAGATGGTGCAGATACAATGCAGGGTCGAACGGCCTCCTTCTGCATCCGGACTGTTCTGTGATTTGTAATCACTTCTGCACCAGCTCCCCATATTTGCAACTCCGTGTTCTATTTTCTGCCTTCTCCCCATAAGCATGCCCGTTGTTCCCTTTTCGATAGCAGTCTAACCCCGCTGGTTAATTTCTCTGGAATGCTAGAATCACTCAGTAAAGAAGAGGCTCTTCGCCCCATTAACGCTGTACCCGACAACCAAATTTCTAAATCTATAGTAATCCCATGTTCCAGTACTTGGCCCACAACCTTGAATGTTATGGTATTTCCATTGCTCAAACAAATGCATTTTAAAGGTTACGTGGTTTCCTGCCGCAGCTAACCGCCAAAGGAATGCATTTCAGATTCCCACCACCCTCTGGGTTAAAACGTTTTGCTTCAAATCCCTTCGAAACGTCACATCCTTCACCATAAAATAATATCCCCTGGTTCTTCACCATTAACCTAAGGGGTTAATAACTGCTACTCCTACACCCTCTCACCACCCTCATACTCTTATAACACATCAGGAGAAACTTCAGTGGTACGGTAGTCCCTACCTTTGAGCCAGAGACCCAGGTTCAAGTCGCACCTGCTCCAGAAGTGTGTAATAGTATTTTTAAACAGGTTGATTAAAGCAACTCAATCAAGTCCCGTCTCTGCTCCAACTGTACTCCATTACACTCTCAGGCAGTTTACTCTACACCCTAACTACTCACTGCAGGAAAATTCCTTTCTTTATAATACTTTTGCTTCTTTTACTAATTGCTTTAACTCTTGCGTTCTTATTCTCCATCTTTCCACGAATGGCAACACTTTCTCCCTAGTTACTCTTCCCAACATCTCATGAGTTTAAACACGTCAATCAATTCTTCCCTCTGCCTTTCTTTCTCCAAAGAGGACAGTTCTGGCTTCTCCAATCTACCTTCGTAACTGAAATTCCTCATCCCTGGAACTGTTTTGTATACTTCTGAACTCTCTCTAAGGGTTTCACGTCCTCCCTAACTTATAACACTCCAGCTGAGGCTGAACCAGTGTCTTATCCACCTTCTACATAACTTCTTTGCAATTGCCCTTATTGCATTAAAAAGGCCTCGGGTACTGTTTGCTACGCTAGCCACACTCAAACTGTCTTGCCATTTTTAATGACACATGCACATGTGCACCCTCTTGTAGACTTCACTTAGTGATGCCTCTCAACCCTCTTCTCACCAAAATGTATCACTCCACAGTATTAATCAAAACATTTTCTCTCCTACACACGTTGTGACTTGATTAACCGTTAACTTGGTTCAGCAATCACCCCAGGGTCCAGTATTGGACAAAAACCAAAAGAACTGTGGATGCTGCAAAGCAGAAACAAAAGCAGAAGTTGCCGGAAAACCTCAGCAGGTCTGGCAGCATTTGTGGAGAGAATCCCACTTTTCGGGGCCGAAGACCCTTCCTCAAAACTGGCAGATAACTCTGACAGATGCGATCAGGCCTGCTGAGTTTTTCCAGTAGCTTCAGTGTTTTTTGTTTGCTCTAATATTGGGTACTTTAGTCACCTCAGGGCTCACAACACCGGAGTGGAAGGAAGTCATCCTCGATGGCTTAGAACTGCTTAATAAGAAGCAGCTCTCCTCGAAGGTAACAGATTGTCCCTTCAGAAACAAAAACAGAAATTGCTGGAAAAGCTCCGCAGGTCTGGCAGCGTCTGCGGAGAGAAATCAGAGTTGGCGGTTCGGGTCAAGTGACCCTACCTCAGAACTGCACCCGAAACGTTAACTCTGATTTCTCTCCACAGATGCTGCCAGACCTGCGGAGTTTTTCCAGCAATTTCTGGGGTTTTTTGGGTCTCTGATTCACAGCATTCACCACGTTCATTCTTTCGCTTTTAGTTTGTCCTTTCGCCCGTATTAAAGCCCCACATGTACATACGCGATAATAGCAGGGCAGAGACTCACCTGTCTGTAGGGAAACGGTCATGACATTCAGCAACATCCACCTTAGAACGGTTTGCATCTTGTTTCTTGCTCTGCACGGTAATAAGAACTCGCATGTCATCTACAGGAAAGCGGAGTGGCACATAATGCTGATGCTGGCCGGAATGGAAATAAAACCAAGCGGCGTTTGGTTTAATCCCAAACAGGCCAGACGTATTCATCCCCCCAATGTGATCCGAGCGATAAACAATGAGGACGGATTAGGATTTGATTATCACACAGGCATCACCGAATACTCTGAGAGCGTTAATAAACTAGTCAAAATTATTGTTCGTGGTTCAGTGGTTAGCACTGCTACCTCATTGCTCCAGGGCCCCGGGATCGAGTCCAGCCTCGGGTGACTGTCTGTGTGGAGTTTGCACATTCTTCCCGTGTCTGCGTGGGTTTCCTCCCACAGTCCAAAAACGTGCAGGTCAGCTGAATTGGTCATACTAAATTGCCCATAGCGTTAGATGCGTCAGTCAGATGGAATTGGGTCTGGGTGGGTTACTCTTCGGAGGGTCGGTGTGGACTTGTTGGGCCAGAGGAACTGTTTCCACACTGTAGGGAATCTAATCGTTACTGTTCATGCATTCCAGTAGGTATTGAGGGGATTGGTGAGCTCAGTTTGCTTGGATACCGGGGTTTGCGATGAAGGGTGATGCTGACAGTGTGGGTTCACTTCAATTCAGCCTGGCTGAGGTCACGATAACTGACTGTCAATCATGAAAACTTTTCATGGTAATGTCCCTACCTCCGAACTAGGAGACCGGGGTTCAAGTCCCACCTGCTCCAGAGGTTTGTTATCATATCATTAAACAGATTGATTAAAGTAACTCCAGCTCAGTGAGGTCCCTCCTCTGCTCCAAGTGCACTCCATTACACTCTCAGATAGACCCTAACTACTCGCTGCATGAAAATTGATTTCTTTATAATGTTTTTACTTCCTCCACTTTTACTTTTTTAAAAAAAAATTGCTTTCTTGCTCTCCATTTTTCAAAGAGTGGGAACATTTTCTCCCTATTTACTCGGTCTAACGTGTCATCATTTTAAACACTTCAATGAATGTTTCTCTCGCCTCCTCCCAGGAGAACGGTATCAAACTCCTTGCCCACCCACACCCTCCGCCTGTGTTGTGGTGGCCCTCAGGTTAAAGCACCACCAATCCTCTCTTTACCTTTTACCTCACCTAGAATCTCCAGGTTGTTCCGATTATTAAGATTAATACGAACCTAGATGAAAAGTTGGCCTCCTATATGCTCTGCACAAACCAACTTACCTTCGGTGAACCTAGATTGTTTCTGAGCACCAGCGCGGAAAGAGGGAAGTGAAAATCAGAAGGGAGGTATTGAAAATAAACCTTAAAAGCATTTGAAAACCAAAAGCAAAGTCAAAGTCAAGAGCTCTGAGAGAGAGAGAGAGATGGTCACCACGCCTCACGTCAGGGGTGAGGATGAAAAAGTGGAATCCCCACGGTAAACCGAGTCGGTAAGGGAACTGAACTCACGGTGTAATTGTACATTGCAAACCAACCGTTTAGTCTACCGATCCCCACCTCCTTCCCCCCCCCCCCCCCCAAATAAAAACAATACACCAGAACCGCAAAAGCGTGGCATTTGTAGGTTTGTAAAGTGAGGGGTTGGCGTTGACAGTACATTCAAGTCAACTGTATACAGCCTTTGGGATTTGGTCTTACAAAGTGTGGCTAGTCAGCAACGTTTGCAAGGGATCTTGGGGTAAACAACGTGGAGCACTTGCCAGGGTTGAAATATTAGAGAAAATTAGGCGAAATTTAACGATTTGGAGGATTGGTATTTTCAAAGCTGTAGTTCGGGATGAAGGGAAGGCAGAAGCAACAGAACAAGAGAAAAAAGCCATAACTGTCAGTTCCCAAGGTATTTGGTAGAAACTTGCTTCCAACAGCAATAATCTGGGGGAGAACGAGTTGAAAGCCAAACATTGAGTTCAGGGTGCACAAGAATGGGAAATTTGTGACGGAGAGAGGGAGAGAGAGAGAGAGAGAGAGAGATCATGGTATAAGAATCAGGAAAAATGGGTTGTTGGGAATCAATATAAATATCGATTTAGTTAAAACACTCCAGTGGCGAAGTATTGGCAACAGCTCAGGTTAAAATAGACATTTCCCAACAACTTCGTCAGACAGGTAGAACAGGTGGGTTGCGATCTCAGGTGTAAAGGTACAACTGCTCGACATGAGTCGCTAACGTGTTCATCGTGTCAACGATGTGTTGCTGTCACTTCACTGAGATGGGTTTAGCCCCCCCCCCCCCCCTTTATTGGTGTTTATGAGGATCCTGTTTTGCTTAGCCATGTCAAAACAAAATGTGGTCTTTAATCAGTTCCGCTGCACAGAGATATTGAAACCTGTGTGCGTTTTCAATATTAGTTGTTCAACATAGAGGAGAAGTGTCCCCCGTAAAGAGCAAGTCAACTTGGGAACATATTCTTTCACAACCAGATTCACTCTGTTCAAATGGTGGGTACAATTGTAAAGTCAGTGCACTAGTGTCAGGGGCCCAAATTTGTCCATTACTCTGTGGCTTCTAAGTCCAACCAAAGAAAGAATGCATTGAACACCAATCTCAATAATGAATCAATGGTCCACAATACATTCCTCTATCTTTACCTGGCCCAACACATGATCCCAGAATAAGGCTGTTCCAGTGCAGAAGAAGGTCAATCTGCCCATGGTCCTTTCTCCCTGATTCTCCAAATGAAAACCATGATTTAGTGCTATCCTTCCCAAGTAAACCTGCACATTATTTCTGTTGATATAATCATCAAATAGATCCCTTGAACGCCTTGATTGAATCTGCCTCCACCCCATGTCCAGGCAGTGCAAACCGGACCCAAAACATGCACTACCTGAAAAAAAAACTTCTTTTGTTTGACTGGGTGACCATAAGAAGTATAGTTAGCAAGTTTGCAGATGACACCAAAATTGGAGGTGTAGCGGACAGCGAAGAAGGTTACCTCAGATTACAACGGGATCTTGATCAAATGGTCCAAAGGGTGAGAAGTGGCAGATGGAGTTACAGTTAGATAAATGCGAGGTGCTGCATTTTGGGAAAGCATAGCTTAGCAGGACTTATACACTTAATGGTAAGGTCATGGGGAGTGTTGCTGAACAAAGAGACCTTGGAGTGCAGGTTCATCGCTCATTGAAAGTAGAATCGCAGGTAGATAGGATAGTGAAGCAGGTGTTTGGTACGCTTTCCTTTATCAGTCAGAGTATTGAGTACAGGAGTTAGGAGAACATGTTGCGGCTGCATAGGACATTGGTTAGGCCACTGTTGGAATATTGTTTGCAATTGCGGGTCTCCTTCCTATTATAAGGACGTTGCAAATCTTGAAAGGGTTCAGAAAAGATTTACAAGGATGTTGCCAGAGTTGAAGGAGTTGAGCTATAGGGAGAGGTTGAATAGGCTGAGGCTGTTTTCACTGTAGTGTTGGAGGCTGAGGGATGACCTTATAGATGTTTGTAAAATCATGAGGGGCACGGATAGGATAAATTGACAAAGTCTCTTCCTTGGGGTGGGGGAGACCAGAACTAGAGAGCATTTGTTTAGGGTGAGAGGGGCAAGATATAAAAGAAACCTAAGAGGCAACTTTTCATGCAGGGGGTGGTACATGTATGGAATGAGCTGCCAGAGGAAGTGGTGGAGGCTGGTACAATTACAACATTTAAAAGGCATTTGAATGGGTATACGGTTTGGAGAGATATGGATCGGGTGCTGGCAGGTGGGACTAGATTGAACTGGGGCATCTGATTGGCAGGGATGATTTGGACCGAAGGGTCTGTTTCCGTGCTGTACCTCCTTCTGGCTCTATGACTTTATAACTGACCGGTGATATGTTCCAGAAATTACAGATGAGCCTTGTCAATTAATTTGTAAAAAGAGGTTAATGTTAATAGTACATTTGTGCAAGTGAATAACCTTTATGGTTTGTTTTTGTAACATGTGATTGTTCAGCAACATTTGCAGGGACCCGAGGTACACGCTGGAGAGCACCCAACTCCTCCCCCACTCCCACAGCATACCTCCCCCCCCCCCAAGCCACCTCCCCCAACACGCACTCACACACATACACACAAATGTGATAAATTACTAAGTCATTATTCTTTGGTGTTTGGGGTTTGAAAACATGCCAGGACATAAGGACACAAACGATCTTGGCTCTTCTTCAAAAGCATACTGGTGGATATTTATGTCTATACAAAGTGCCAAACTGAGCAGCAATTTAAAATATAATTCTAAAGAGAATATCCATGGTTATGCAACACTGAGCAACTTCAAGTCTCAGAAGTGGCACACTGCATCCAGAACTGTCAGACTCAGAGGTGAGTTTGCAACCCACTGAAGCGTGAGCAAACTCTGTAGTGTTGGAAATTTTCACTTGTGAGTGCATGGACAACTTCAGGCTTTAAAAAGTTTAAAGTTTAAAAAGATACTTTGTGTCCTACTTTAATGGAAGCAGGAAAAGCTGAGTTGATGTTAAGAATTCTGTGCACTTTGGTGCACAGAGAAGTGAAATCTTTCAGAATGCACTCAAAATAATGAATAGGGAAGTCATACATAAAGAAACTTGAAGATTAAATTGTGTAGTCATCTAGAAATGGAAACATACTTGCTTTCTTGGTGACCTTATAGATGTTTATAAAATTATGAGAGGCATAGATAAGATGAATAGCAAAGGCCTTTTACCTATGGTAGGAAAGTTAAAGACTAGAGGATATATCTTTAAGGTGGAAGGAGAAAGATCTAAATAAGACTTGAGGGGCAACCTTTTCACACAATGGTCGTTTGCATACGGAATGAACTGCCTGAGGAAGTGGTAGATGCAGGCACAGTTACACCATTTAAAAGACATTTTCAACAGGTATGTGAATGTGAAAGATTTATAAGGATATCAGCCAAACTCACGCAAATGGGACTAATATCATTTGAAAACCTTGGTCAGCATAGACGAGTTGGACTGAATAGTCTCTATCCATGCTGTATGAATATATGAGTCTATGACATGCTGTAATCCAATCTCCCTCCAGTGATTCCACATCAATTTACAGTCATCATAGAAGTTAAAGGTGAAATCTAAATCTGAAATGTATTCTTAATCTAGAACCGTAAATGTGCAATTGACAAGTTGATGGAGGAGCTGGTTAGGTAACTAATGAATTTCAGTCAGGTGAAGGGTGAGGTGACACTTCAGTTGTAACAACATACAGTGATAATGCAAACAATATAGAGTAAAACTCTTAAGGAATTATAGGAATAAAGAGACTTATGTATATGTGCATAAGGTAAAAACAATGACTGCAGATGCTGGAAACCAGAATCTAGATTAGAATGGTGCTGGAGAAGCACAGCAGTTCACGCAGCATCCGAAGAGCAATAAAATCGACGTTTTGGGCAAAAGCCCTTCATCAGGAATACAGGCAGAGAGCCTGAAGGGTGGAGAGATAAATGAGAGGAGGGTGGGGATGGGGAGAAAGTAGCATAGAGTACAATAGGTGAGTGGGGGCGAGAATGAAGGTGATAGGTCGGGGGTGTGTGAAGTGGATAGGTGGAAAAGAAGATAGGCAGGTAGGACAAGTCATGGGGACAGTGCTGAGGAGAGGTGGGGGAAAGAGAAATGAGGAAACAGTTGAAGTCCACATTGACGTCCTGGGGTTGAAGTGTTCCGAGGTGAAAGATGAGGCATTCTTCCTCCAGGTGTCTGGTGGTGAGGGAGCAGCAGTGAAGGAGGCCCAGGACCTCCATGTCCTCGGCAGAGTGGGAGGGGGAGTTGAAATTTTGGGCCACTGGGCAGTGTGGTTGATTGGTGTGGGTGCCCCAGAGATGTTCCTTAAAGTGCTCTGCTAGGAGGCATTCAGTGTCCCCAATGCAGAGGAGACCGCATTGGGAGCAACGGATACAATAAATGATGTGGATGTGCAGGTAAAACTTTGATAGATGTGGAAGGCTCCTTTAGGACCTTGGACGGAAGTGAGGGAGGAGGTGTGGGCACAGGTTTTGCAATTCCTGCAGTGGCAGGGGAAGGTGCCAGGATGGGAGGATGGGTTGTAAGGGACGTGGATCTGACCAGGTAGTCACGGAGGAAACGGTCTTTGCGGAAGGTGGAAAGGGGTGGGGAGGGAAATATATCCCTGGTGATGGGGTCCGTTTGGAAGTGGCGGAAATGTCAGCGGATGACTTAGTTTATGTGAAGGTTGGAAGGATGGAAGGTGAGCACCAGGGGCATTCTGTCCTTGTTACGGTTGGGGGGGGGGGGATCTGAGGGCGGAGGTGCAGGATGTGGATGAGATGCATTGGAGGGCATCTTTAACCACGTGGGAAGGGAAATTGCAGTCTCTAATGAAGGAGGCCATCTGATGTGTTCTGTGGTGGAACTGGTTCTCCTGGGAGCAGATACAGCAGAGGCGGAGGAATTGGGAATTAGGGATTGCATTTTTGCAGGAGGTAGGGAGGGATGAGGTGCAATCCAGATAGCTGTGGGAGTCGGTCGGTTTATAAAAATTGGCGGAGTCAAATTGGTCATCGTTAATGGAGATGCAGTCATCAATGTAGCAAGGAAGAGGTGGGGAGTGGTGCCGGTGTAATTACGGAAGATGGACTGTTCTATGTAGCCAACAAAGAGACAGGCATAGCTGGGGCCCATACGGGTGCCCATGGCTACCTCTTTGGTCTGGAGGAAGTGGGAGGATTTGAAGGAGAAATTGTTAAGGGTGAGGACCAGTTCGGCCAGACGAATGAGAGTGTCGGTGGAAGGATACTGCTGGGGACGTCGGGAGAGGAAGAAAGAGAGGGCTTGGACGCCCTGGTCATGGCGGATGGAGGTGTAGACGGATTGGATATCCATGGTGAAGATGGGGGCTGGGGAAACAAAGTCTTGAAGGAAGTGGAGGGTGTGGGTGGTGTCTCGAATGTATGTGGGGAGTTCCTGGACTCGGGGGATAGGACAGTGTCGAGGTAGGTCAAAATGTGTTCAGTGGGGCAGGAGCATGCTGAGACAATTGGTCGGCCAGGGTGGTCAGGCTTGTGGATCTTGGGAAGGAGATAGAACCGGCAGTGCGGGGTTCCCAGACTATGAGGTTGGAAGCTGTGGGTGGGAGATCGCCTGAGGTGATGAGGTTCTGTATGGTCTGGGAAATGATGGTTTGGTGATGGGGCTGGAGTCATGGTCAAGGGGAAGTGTAGAGGTCAGTGCACCAGACTACCACTGTGCCCCCTTTATTACACCCACTTCCTCCAGACCAAAGGGGTAGCCATGGGCACCTGTATGGGCCCCAGCTATGCCTGTCTCTTTGATGGCTACATAGAACAGTCCATTTTCCATAATTACACCAGCACCACTCCCTACCTCTTCCTCCGCTACATTGATGACTGTATTGGTGCCACCTCGTGCTCCCGTGAGGAGATTGAGCAATTCATCAACTTCACCAACACATTCCACCCTGACCTTAAATTTACCTGGACCATCTCTGACACCTCCCTCCCCTTCCTGGACCTCTCCATCTCCATTAATGATGATTGACTTGACACCAACATTTTTTACAAACCCACTGACTCCCACAGCTACCTGGATTACAACTCTCCCCACCCTACCTCCTGCAAAAATGCCATCCCATATTCCAAATTCCTCCGCCTCTGCTGTATCTACTCCCAGGAGGACCAGTTCCACCACAGAATACACCAGACGGCCTCTTTCGTGAGAGACCGCAATTTCCCTTCCCACGTGGTTAAAGATGCCCTCCAACATATTTCCTCCACATCCCGCACCTCTGCCCTTAGACCCCACCTCTCCAACTGTAACAAGGACAGAATGCCCCTGGTGCTCACCTTCCGCCCTACAAATCTTCGCATAAACCAAATCATCTGCTGATTTTTCCGTCACCTCCACCAGGGATATATTTCCCTCCCCACCCCTTTCCGCCTTCCGCAAAGACCATTCCCTCCTTGACTACCTGGTCAGGTCCACGGCCCCCCTACAACCCACCCTCCCATACTGGCACCTTCCCCTGCCACCGCAGGAATTGCAAAATCTGCACCCACACCTCCTCCCTCACTTCCGTCCAAGGCCCTAAAGGAGCCTTCTACATCCATCAAAGTTTTGCCTGCACATCCACCAATATCATTTATTGTATCCAAAGTTTGTGAGAAGATTTGTAGCTCGGGTGTTCATTGTTGTGGCTCTGTTCGTCGAGCTGGGAATTTGTGTTGCAGACGTTTCGTCCCCTGTCTAGGAGACATCCTCAGTGCTTGGGAGCCTCCTGTGAAGCACTTCTGAGATGTTTCCTCCAGCATTCATAGTGATTTGTATCTGCCACTTCCAGACAACACTACAATTATAGGACAAGCCAAACAGAGAACAGCCAGGGAATTCCTAGAGGCATGGCATTCATCCACAGATTCAATCAATAAGCACATCGACCTGGACCCAATATACCGGCCCCTGCAGCGGACAGCTGGAACTGACAACCCATGGCAGCAGATTCAAACCACTACAAATGCCAGAGGAAACATCGCAGAAATGCTTCACAGGAGGCTCCCAAGCACTGAGGATGTCACCTAGACAGGGGACAAAAGGTCTGCAACACAAATTTATTGTATCCGTTGCTCCCAATGTGGTCTCCTCTACAATGGGGAGACTGGCTACCTCCTAGCAGAGTGCTTTAGGGAACATCTCTGGGACACCCACACCAATCAACCACACCGCCCCATGGCCCAACATTTCAACTCCACCTTTCACTCTGTTGAGGACATGAAGGTCCTGGGCCTCCTTCACTGCCGCTCCCTCACCACCAGACGCCTGGAGGAAGAATGCCTCATCTTCCGCCTCAGAACACTTTGACCCAGGTCATCAATGTGGACTTCATCAGTTTCCTCATTTCCTCATTTCCTCTTCCTCCACCTCCCCCCAGTTCCAAACCTCCAGCTCAACACTGTCCCCATGACTTGTCCCACCTGCCTATCTTCTTTTCCACCTATCCACTCCACACACCCTCCCCCTGACCTATCACCTTCATCCCCTCCCCCACTCACCTATTGTACTCTATGCTACTTTCTCCCCACCCCCATCCTCCTCTCATTTATCTCTCCACCCTTCAGGCTCTCTGCCTGTATTCCTGATGAAGAGCTTTTGCCTGAAACATAGATTTTACTGCTCCTCGGATGCTGCCTGAACTGCTGTGCTTTTTCAGCACCATTCTAATCTAGACTCTGTATATGTGCATACGTCGGGACAGGTGGAGAGAGTGCTAAATGAAGTATGCAGTATCTTAGGCTTTATTAAAAGGGGCATAGAGGACGTTATGCTGAACTTGTATAAGACACTTGTTAGACTTCAGTTCAAGTAATATATACAATCCTGACTGCCCCACTACAGGGGAATGTCCAAGTAGAGGACCAAATATTCATGATCTTAAAACTTGGCTTGTTATGACATGATTTTTCACATTGCTTCTAATGGTGTTGCACATCACTGAAACATGACAACCTATTTTTTGCCTTGTTACCATCTGCTACTGTGAATATTTTTTTTCCTGATTAAGTTTCCAAAACTATCCATGATTTTGATGAACTTGATTAAATTTCTTCTTAAATTTCACTGCTGAAGGTAAGAATCCAGACTTCTCCAGTCGCTCTGCATAAATGAAACCTCTCATCCATGTCTGCAATTCCATCTCCTTCATGCTTCCTCTCTCTAAGGCCTTGCCAATCTTCTTAAAGTGTTTCATCCAAAATAGCACTTAAGGCTGAGCAGTGTACTACAAAAGTTTATCATAGCTTCTTTAATTTGTATTTTATGAGCTGATTTTCCATCCCATGCAGAGATGGAAGTGATGGGTTGGAGTGACGACCATGTGGGGTCAAGGAAAATACATTCAGATGGTTCCTTGATACATTGATTTCTCTGAAAGTTCCACAGCCTGTTCCAGTAGGCCTGGAAGCCTCTTCTTTCACTGAAAAGCCAGTAGGGTCTGTTTTCCAATGGAGAAGGGTAAGGTCTGCTATTGGAGTGGCCTGCTCACTGTCCAAAGAGATCACCCTATCTCGGCAGGTTACTTTCTGAAGGCTGGCTGGGAACCAAGTGCTGCATGTCCCAACAAGAGCACTGCTGAGCCACCAGGACTCCCTTTGTTTGTGTTCCCCAACAAGAGTCATAGTGGACTCAAAATGTTAATTCTCTTTCACTCTGTACAGATACTATCGGAGCTGTTGAGTTTGTTCAGTACTTCTTTGATGCTTTGATTTTGTAAGTTGAGCAATAAGTTTTCAAACTGCTCTAACTCTCTTAGCTACTGCAACCCTTTTAAATCTTTGGTAAATACTGTCTTTCCACATTTTTCTTACCAAATATATCAACTGATAAGGTTGATATATTTGGTAAGGTTTATCTTTTTGGAGCTAATGAACCCCTAGCCCTACACCCCTTAAAAGCTGAGATTGGTTGCATGGTAGGAATTTAGAAGGGTACTTTACTTTTAATAGCACAAGATTCACACAAATATTTCCTTATTCACTCATGAGACGTGGGTGCCATTGGCTGGGCCACAATGTATTGCCCATCCTTGATTGTCCAGAGGTCAGTTAAGTGTCAATCACATTTCTCTGAGTCTGGAGTCACAGAGAGGTGACTCCAACTAAAGGTGACAGATTTTCTTCCCTAAAGGACATTAGTGAATCAGATGGATTTCATTTAAAAAAATCGGTAGGTGGCCACGTGGTCACTATTGGATCAGAATTTCCTTTTAGAAATTCTGGGATTTTTCCACCATGAAATGGTTTATTTTGCTTTTTACCCATCAAAGTGGGAAGAGGTGCTTCTGTCAGATATTAAGCTCTACCAGTCTAAAAACACTACCACCATGACCTATTTGTGTTGAATAATGAACATGTTGATGTTAACCAGCAAACAGCTCCAGTCTATCAGTTAAAGTCAATAGCAGGACCCAAACAACTCGCCAGTCGGTTGCATTTGATGATTTGTTAATGGTAATTTGATTATGGTAATTTGACAACTAGAAGTTACAGGACACTGAGTTTGTTAATGCATCACCCGTCGAGTGAGCACCAGTGAGACATTTGCTTTAAGTTCACAACACCTAGCTATTATTTGAAATGTGCATCTGTGGTGCACAACTAACAACAGAATGCGGTTTTCTGGTCAGTTGAATAGATTGGCTGACGCATGACAACCACGTGCTGTCGACTCCCTGCTGCTTATCTCGGTGAAAAGAAGGGAATTTAAAGAGATATTTGGCCAGAAAATTCTACTGCCACAGCAGTTTAGTATAGTATAGGATATACAGGATGAAATCAATGCGAACGTGCAGAAACTACAATGGTGGGGGTCGAGGACGGATAGTGGAATGAACATTTTCCGTCCATTTTGCAGTCAATCACGTCACCGACAGAAGGAGTCATTTCTGCAATGCCTCCCTAATCAATTCTCGAGAAGAGTTGCCTCAGAAAGAATCTGATTCCCTTTCACTTTCTTTATACCCTCGTTCAGTCGAAACTTAGACGAATCTGATTAGATTAGATTACTTACAGTGTGGAAACAGGCCCAGCAAGTACACACCGACCCTCCGCAGAGCAACCCGCCCAGACCCATTCCCCAACATTTACCAGTTCACCTAACACTATGGGCAATTTAGCACGGCCAATTCACCTAAACTGCACAATTTTGGACAGTGGGAGGAAACCCCTGCAGACACGGGTAGAACGTGCAAACTCCACACAGACAGTTGCCTGAGGTGGGAATTGAACCCGGATCTCTGGCGGCTGTGAGGTAACAGTGGTTGCCACCGTGCCGCCTTATACTCTTCCAACATTAATTATTGGTATTGTTTACATAGTCCTTTCATGAAATTTATGATAATTTGATGCAGCGTTTTTAAAAAATGTTTCCCCTTTCTTGTTAGTCGCTAGTGTGGTGTCTAAAAGGGCACCCATTCAATAATATCTGTTTTTCATAATCGCTAAGTAACTGATGGCATCTGGCTAAGCTGGCAGACAATGCAAACATAGGTTAAAGGAACAGGTAGCATTGAGGAGGCGAGGAGGTTGCAGAAGGATTTGGATAGGTTAGGAGAGTGGGCAAAGAAGTGGCAAATAGAGTTCAACGTTGGAAAGTGTGAGGTCATGCATTTTGGCAGGATGCATAGACTATTTTCTAAATGACGAGAAAATTCAGAAATCTGAAATGCAAAGAGACTTAGTTCTAATCTAGGATTCTCTCAAGGTAAATTTGCAGTTTGAGTCAGTAGAAAGGAAGGCAAATGCAATGATGGCATTTATTTTGAGAGGACTTGAATAAAAAAAAAGGAATGCACTTCTGAGGCTCGATAAGGCTGGGGTCAAGCCATACTTAGAGTACAGTATTGTGTGCAGTTTTGGGCCCCACTTCTCAGGAAGGATGCACTGGCCCTCAAGCATGTTGAGGGGAGGTTCATGAGAATAGTTCAGGAATGAAAAGGTTATCTTTGAGAAACTTTTGAGGACTCGAGGTTTGCACTCGATCAAGTTTAAAAAGATGGGTGGGGGGAGGGGTGGAGCGGGGGGGGGGAGGAGTGGAGTGGGGGATCGAACTGGAGTGGAGGGAAGATCTTTATAGAATGAAGATAAAGAAAAGCTTCTTCAACCAGAGTGGTGAATTTATGGAAATCATTGCCACAGAAGGAGGTGGAGGCCAGGTCATTGAGTATATTTAGAACTGAGAAAGACCGATTCTTGAGTATCAAAGTTACATGGAGCAAACAGGAAAATGAAACCTTTAGAAACCCTACAATGTGGAAACAGTCCCTTCAGCCCAACAAATACACACAGACGCTCTGAGGTGTAACCCACCCAGGCCCATTCCCCATTTAACCCCTAACCCAACCGACACATCCCTGAACACTGTAGATAATTTAGCACAGCCAATTCACCCAAGCTGCGGGAGAGTGGAAATCGGAATATACCCGCGCAGACACGGGGAGAGAATGTACAACCCCACATAGGCAGTCACCCGAGGCTGGAATCGAACCCTGATAGCGTGAAGTAACAGTGCTAACCACTGAGCCACCGTTCTGCTTATCAGCTAGGATTGAATGTCAGAGCAGTCTCGATGGGCCGAATGACCTAATTTCTGTTCCTATGTCTTATGGGTCTTCTGGTAACCCTGTTGCTACTTGTATCTGAGGAAAGGCAATGCCCAAAACATACGTTTTCCTTGATTTAAAGTCTATCCAAACTTTAACTTCCATTAATTGTCATTACAATCAAGGCTATGTGTGGAAAATGGGACTAGTGTAGTTAACAATGTATTTTTGGTGGTAAAGACTCGATTGATCGAAGGACGATCCATCTATGCTGCATCTGTGAATCTCTAACTATTTCCCCCATTCAAAGTTTGTGAGAAGATTTGTAGCTCGGATGCTCGTTGTTGTGGTTCTGTTTGCAGACGTTTCGTCCCCTGTCTAGGTAACATCCTCAGTGCTTGGGAGCCTCCTACAAAGCGCTTCTGTGATCTTTCCTCCGGCATTTGTAGTGGTTTGAATCTGCCGCTTCCGGTTGTCAGTTCCAGCTGTCTGCTGCAGTGGTCGGTCAGGAGAACAGCCAGGGAATTCCTAGAGGCATGGCACTCATCCACAGATTCAATCTATAAGCACATCGACCTGGACCCAATATACCGACCACTACAATGGACAGCAGGAACTAACAACCGGAAGCGGCAGATTGAAACTACTACAAATGCCGGAGGAAAGATCACAGAAGCGCTTCACAGGAGGCTCCCAAGCACTGAGGATGTCACGTAGACAGGGGACGAAACGTCTGCAGCACATATTTCCCCCATTTCCCCATCTCCCCTCACCACCACCCCGCTCACCCCATGAAAACATTAGCAGATTGTGTATCGTGTGGTAGCATTCTTACCCCGATAAAAAATACCGTTTTCCAACCGCCTCAGTCAAAGAATGGCTCAAAATAAGCGGGAGTAATGATAATGTGGTGACCTCTGGTGGTAATGTTGCGGTACTGAAGCCGAGTGAACAATATTATCCACAATGCTTTTTGCTTGACTGGAGATTTGAGCGCCGGAGTGAACGCAAGAGTGTATTCATGTCTTCCCGTGTTGCATAGCTGATTGCATAGTTCAGCGATTATACTATCAAGGAAGCAAAGACCTCAAGTTCAAATACCAAAAAAAGATAAACTGGGATTGAATTGAATGAATTTTTTGCCATGAGGGAAAGATATCGAGGATTTTGACTCAGCAACAGTGAAGGGACTGTGACATATTTCCAATTCAGGATGGTGTGTGGTTTGGAGGGAAACTTTCAGTTGGTGATATTCCCACGTATCTATTGTCCTTTACTTGTAGATGGTAGTGGTCATGTGTTGGGAAGGTGCTCTCTAAGGAGATTAGTGAATTTCTGCAGTTCATGTTGTAGATATCATGTGCAGTTGTTATTAGGGCTATTAGGAGAGGGAATAAATGTTTGCCCATGAGGCACCAATCAAGGGAGCTGATTTTTTTTTCCTCACGGTATCAACCTTCTTGAGTGTTGACGGTGCTGGACACATTGAGGCAAGTTGGGAGCATCCCAATACATGTCAATTTTGTGTTTTGTCGAAGATAGATAAGCTTTAAGGAGTCTGTCGATGAATTACTCGTTGCAGGACTCCTAGCCTCTGACCTGCTCTTGCAGCCATCATGTTCATATGGGAATGCGATTCAGTATCAAGTCAATGGCAACACCAGAATGTTACTATTCGGAGATTCAGAGATGGCACTGCTATTGAATTTCATTGTGCAATGGTTAGAATCTTTCTTGTTGGGAAGACATTGTCTGTCACTCACGAGGCAAATATTATTAACCAATTATCAGTTCAAACCTGGATATTGTCCAGGTCCTGCTGCATTTAGGCATGAATATCTTTGGTACCTGAGGAGTTGCAATTGGTGCAGAACACTGTACAATCATTTGCAAATGTTTCCACTTCTAACGATATCATGGAGTAAAGGTCATTGCCTAACACTTCACCCTGGTGATCATTTAACCCATCGAGCCTGACCTATCATTCAATTACATCATGGCTTGCATCTACCTCAATGCCACTTTCCAACAATATCTCCTTATCTAATACTAACATTAGGCTCCATAAATTGATTGATTTGCATCCAGAACCTGCTGAATGGTTGAGCTTCCATGTCACTTTGGGGTAGAAAATTCCAAACAGTCACCATCCTCTAAGTAAAGAGATCCTTCTTTATCTCAGCCTGACTATTTTCTTTATGAGACTGCATTCCCTGATTATAGAATCAGAAGCCAGAGGAAATAGCCAATGTTTGCCCTGTAACACCCTGTAAACGTTTCATAAACTTCAATGTGCTCAGTTGGTTGAATGGCTGATTTGCAATGCCAGAGAGAGTGAGAGACGCCAACAGAGTGAGTTTAATTCCAGCACCGGCTGAGTTACCATGAGTGTTCAACCTTCTCAACCTCATTCCTCGCCTGGGGCATGGTGACCCTCAGGACAAGCTCACTGCCTGACGTATATCCAAAAGAAGACCAACCATATTGTGACTTTGCACCAAGCTCCTATATCTGCTGTGCCCAGAAGATGGCTAATTCTGCATCAGAATCTTCAGCCATGAGAAAACTCATAGGAAATGCTGACGTTATTTACAGCATAGCTCATGATGTGGAGCTGATCATGGACTTGTTTATTTCGAAGGTATAACAGCCTTCAGTAGAATGCAGAAGATTTTTAATTTTGTTGTCATGCGTGCTCAAGTACAAAAGTACAGGAGTACAGTGAAAAGTGTACAAGACGCTATCTAACGTACAAGTACCTAGGTACAGACCTTAAGAGCAAGGTAGAAAGAAAGAACGACGTTAAAAGTTTAATATTGCAGTAATTATAGTAAAACATATAAAGTAAAGTTAAAGTTACACAGTGAAGACCTTCTTTGTTTTAAGTTAAATAAGGAGTTAAAGCTGGAAGTTCAAATATTGCAGAGAATACTGAGATACAGGCTACTAGACTAGGTGGGATTGCGGTTCACAAGGAAGAGGTATTAGAAATCCCACAAAGTGTGAAGATAAGTCTCCTGGGACGGATGAGATTTATCCTAGGTTCCTCTAGGAAGCCAGGGAGGAGATTGTCGAGCCTTTGGCATTGATCTTTAAATCGTCATTGTCTACAGGAATAGTGCCAGAAGACTGGAGGATAGCAAATGTGGTTCCACTTTTCAAGAAGGTGAGTAGAGACAACTCTGGCAATTATAGAGCAGTGAGCCTTACTACAATTGTTGGTAAAGTGTTAGAAAAGGGTTTAAGCGATAGGATTTATGATAATCTAGATTAGGGATAGTCAGCAAGGTTTTGTGAAGGGTAGGTCATGCCTCACAAACCTTATTGAGTTCTTTGAGAAGGTGACCAAACAGGTAGATGAGAGTAAACCAGTTGATGTGGTGCATATGGATTTCAGCAAGGCGTTCGATAAGGTTCCCACAGTAGGCAATTGTACAAAATGTGGAGGAATGGGATTGTGGGAGATATAGCAGTTTGGATCAGTAATTGGCTTGCTGAAAGAAGGAAGAGGGTGGTGATTGATGGGAAATGTTCATCCTGGGGTCCAGTCACTAGTGGTGTACCGCAAGGGTCGGTGTTGGGTCACTGCTGTTCGTCATTTTTATAAACCACCTGGATGAGGGCGTAGAAGGGTGGGTTAGTACATTTGCAGATGACACTAAGGTCAGTGGAGTTGTGGATAGTGACGAAGGATGTTGTAGGTTACAGAGAGACATAGATAAGCTGCAGAGCTGGGCTGAGAGGTGGCAAATGGAGTTTAATGCGGACAAGTGTGAGGTGATTCACTTTGGTCGGAGTAACCGGAATGCAAAGTACTGGGCTAATGGTAAGATTCTTGGTAGTGTAGATGAGCAGAGAGACCTCGGTGTCCAGGTACACAGATCCTTAAAAGTTGCCACCCAGGTTAACAGGGTTGTTAAGAAGGCAGACAGTGTTTTAGCTTTTATTAATAGAGGGATCGAGTTCCGAAACCATGAGGTTATGCTACAGCTGTACAAAACTCTGGTGCGGCTGCAATTGGCGTATTGTGTGCAGTTCTTGTCACCGCATTATAAGAAGGACGTGGAAGCTTTGGAAAGGGTGCAAAGGAGATTTACTAGGATGTTGCCTGGTATGGAGGGAAGGTCTTACTAGGAAAGGCTGAGGGACTTGAGGTTGTTTTCGTTGGAGAGAAGAAGGTTGAGAGGTGACTTAATAGAGACATATAAGATAATCAGAGGGTTAGATAGGGTGGACAGGGGGAGCCTTTTCCAAATATGGTGACGGCGAGCATGAGGGGCCATAGCTTTAAATTTAGGGGTGATAGCTATAGGACAGATGTCAGAGGTCATTTCTTTACTCAGAGAGTAGTAAGGGTATGGAATGCTTTGCCTGCAACGGTAGTAGATTCGCCAACTTTAAGTACATTTAAGTCGTCATTGGACATGAGTATAGTGTAGGTTAGATGGGCTTCAGATTGGTAGGACAGATCGACGCAACATCGAGGGCCGAAGGGCCTGTACTGCGCTGTAATGTTCTATATTCTATGCTGTTCTCATTTTTTTCCATGTCTTCCACCTCCCGTCTGTTGTCTGTTTCATCATCATTTGAGATTCGAACGATTGTGGTGGTGTCATCAGCAAGTTGTAAATGGCATTCGTCTGGTATTTGGGTATACAGTGAGTACTGTAGGGGCAGAGTATGCACCCATGGGGGGCTTCAGTATTGAAATTTAGTGAGGATGAAATATTGTCCCCAATATGCACTGATTGTGGCTTGTGGGTCAGGAAACTGAGGATCCAGTTGCAGTGAGTGGGACTTAGCCCGAAATCACTAAGTTTAGTAATCAGTCTCGAGGGGATAATAGTGTTGAAGGCTGAACTGTAGAGAATGAGTCGGATTCTTACGTAGCTGTTCTTGGTGTCAAGATTTTCTAGGGAGGAGTGAAAGGCAAGTGAAATGGCATCTGATGTGGGTATGTTGGTCCGATAAGCAAATTGGAGTGAGTCAAGAGTAGTGGGGAGGCCAGGAGTTAATTAATGCCATGACCAGCCTTTTAAAGCACTTCATGACCACCGAAATTAGGACGACTGGGCAGTAGTCATTGAGGCATGTTACATGAGCCTTCTTAGACACAGTGATGATGTTGTTCCTTTTGAAACAGGCAGGAACGGTGGCCTGCTGCAGGGAGAGGTTGAAGATGTCTGAGAAGACCTCTGCCAGTTGATCTGCACATGCTCTGAGTGCATGGCCTGGTACTCCATCTGATCCCATCATTTTCCTTGGATTCACACAAAGGAAAACTGATCTGACCTCTGATGCAGTGACTGTTGGGATAGGTTCGTCAGGACTTGTCAGAATAGGCGTTATCTCTCCTCTGAAATTCTACTCAGATCGAGCATCGAAGTTATTGAGACGATCTGGGAGGGATGTGCGTCGTCTACTATCTTGCACTGTCTCTTTTTAGAACCTGTCATGTCATTCAGTCCTTGCCATAGTCTCTTGGTGCTGAATATGAATTGACTTCCAGACGTTGTGGGTTGCTGGAATAAAAGATGGGAGACATGTAAGAGGCACAGGAAATGGTTAGTAACAAATTATGCTCGAGAATTTGAGTACTTGGACGAAGAAATAATCTATCAAAGTCATCAAGCGCATTTCTTCCAATGATCTTCAATGGTTATTTTCTCCTCTGAACTAAAGAAACAAGGACAAGGTGCCAATTTGTGGGGCAATTGGAAAAATAGTAGTTTCCACAGGGGAGCCCAAAAACAATAAGAAGGAAGGAGAACTGAGGCAGAGCAGAGCAACAAGTACAGATCATGGTATATTGCATATTTTCCCCATCAGGCTTTGTACCATTGTTGGCTGTAAGCATGCTGTAATTTATCTGAAGTAATCATGATAGTAGCTTCAGATTAATGAGATAGGGAATGTGTTAAGTTTCAACCATTGACTGCATTAATCAATAACTTGGACGATGGGATTGAAAGCCATGTATCCAATAATTGTCAATGGTACAAATGTTTGCTAGAAATATTGTTATGGATTTTGCTGGGGTTATGAAGTTATAAAGGGATCATAACAGATAGTTGAACGGACAATGCTCAATTTTAATTCAATGTGAAGTCACCCAATCTGGATCTAAAAATGATAAATCATTTTCACCTGTAAAAGAAATTAAACATTGAAGGTTCAAAGAGATTTGAAGTGACAGAAACACAGAACTTTTAATGTCCGAATTTTCTGGATAATCTTGACTTACAAAAAAGGATACTGGCGTTGTGCGACTGAAGAGGATTAATGAATTGCTTCTAAGATAGTGGTAACGGCGGGTTGCAGCGTTTGACTCTTGAACATGGCTCAGGGCTCGGGCGGCAGGTTCTGCCGCATCCAAACGGCTTCATTGCCGTCTTTCCAGTTCCGTAACGTTTTTATTTTGCTTTGGTTGCCCTGGGACCGGTTCCTGACTCCCTCCTGCGAGAGGCTGGGGTCCCCGGTATCTCCATCCCCGCTCCATCTTGGGTGGCGACAGGATCCCGAGTGTTCATTCGGAGCCAGGACCTGTCAGTCGGAGGAGGTGCTGAATCCGCGCAGCTTGACCGTCTCCAGCTCGGGGGTGGTGGATGCGGAAGCGATGGCGCAGTGGCTGCAGTAAAAGAGCACATTGCCAGGTCCCTGGAGCATAGGAGGCTGATGTTAACGAGGTCTATAAAATCATGAGGAGTACAGATAATGTGAATGGCAGGTGTCATTTCCCATAGGGTCGGGGAGTTCAAGACATGGGGGCATAATTTTAAGGTGAAAGAATAAATGAACAAGTGATAATATTAAATAAATGTAGGCAGCAGGTACAAGATGTGTGTAACGCACTAGAACATTGTATATGTCTCAGAAATCTAAATGTTGCTTACATCTCAAAAATAAATAGGGACATAAATAGGGATACTCTTAACTGGTCAGAAATGATCAAGAGCAAATTTCGATAACAACACGTGATCTAAACGATGACCACGATCACACAGGCTTTGAATTTGTGTTGGCATCCCGACGCTTGGATTCATTCATTAAACTGACGCACCGCGAACTTGTCCAAAACGGCGCAGGCGTAAACAGGACAAACACTGTAACCGGAAATGACGTCGAAAGAACCTGTCACAATTATATCAATGAGTGATCAATATTCTACCTTTGAGATCAACTGAAGTTATGGTGCTGCAGTTGTCATCGGAAGGTATTGTTTCATTCAGTCTGTGAGCAATGTAGCAGTCATTTCGACCGAGCGGCGAGATTCTTTCGTTTGATAGATCTAATGCAGGAATGCTCTATTATACCTAAGCTAAAAATGATTATTATTATGATAATTTGAAATACTAACTACGGTGGCTTATTCTTGAATTTCAACGAGCGGATACAATGGGCCCAAAATCTTTCTCGTGCTGCAAAATTTCTACGGCTCTGTCAGCCGTGTCTCAGTTAGTTGCATACACACACACACACACAAACCTTTGAGTTGGAAGGTTGAAGGTCCAAGTATCGATCCAAAGCTTAATCTCTAATATTCACACTGACATGTGTAGGTGGTAAGGGGTTTTGAGCTGTCGGAGGTGCCTTCATTCAGATTCATGTCCAGTACGGCCTTTGTCCGCTTTCTCAGGTGTGCGTGGCCAATTGGGATGGAGAGCGAATTGAGAGCCCTCAGTGTCCTGGGGGAATAATTCTCCCTTAAGCAGCAGGAAAAGAAAAAAGGCGGCACGGTGGATCAGTGGTAAGTACTGCTGCCTCACAGCCCCAGAGTTCGATTCCAGCCTCGGGTGACTGTCTGTGTGGAGTTTGCACGTTCTCCCCGTGTCTGCGTGGGTTTCCTCCAGCAGCCCAAAAATGTGCATTTCAGGTGAATTGGCCATGTTAAATTGCCACAATGTTAGGTGCATGAGTCAAAGAGAAGCTGGTCCTGGTGGTTTACTCTTCAGAGATCGGTGTGAGTCGCTGGGCCGAAGGGCCTGTTTCCACACTGTAGGGAATCTAATCAAATATTAGCCCTTTTAGCGGGTGCTTGCTGTGTACGCACTTTCTGCCGTGTTTTCTACTAACATGTGAATTAGAAGCAGGAGCAGCGCTCCAAAAGCTAGTGCTTCCAATTAAACCTGTTGGACTATAACCTGGTGTTGTGTGATTTTTAAGTTTATGTAGGATTCTTATCTTTTTATCTTTCTTTCTCCCCGATTGTTGTAAGATAAAGATAATAAAAGATAATGATTAGGTACACCACTAAATTTTTTTTGACGATGTAGAATGGATATCAGCTAAAATGTTCTTAAAATAAACTCTTTTGTTATTAATAGGCAGCCGAGGGACTATGATATGGAATCGATTCATTTGGCTCTTGCTGATGTTCCCGAGTGAGTAATCCACAATCATGGACATTTTTATATTTGAAGGGAATCCCACCAACGCACATATCCATACACGCACACAGATAATATATGCAGTTTTGCAGACACATATAACCTATACATACACGCACATATAAAGCAAATCTTTAATTCTGTACTACAAGGTGCAACCAACAAATTTATTTGTATTTAAGTATATATTTGTATTTATTTGTATATAGTGTTTTTAAGATAAGAAATCTTCCGAGCAGCATCAAAATAGATTCAGATTAATTGCTCAAAAAATCCCTCCGCTAATTGCATACCTGTGTAATTTGTCTCAGTGACCGTCCAATCCCTCGTGGATTAGGATTATACAAGAGACAGGAGTTGGCCATTTCCAAACTTCCTGAAATCCTGAGCGGTCAGGTTGCTCCAGAGGAGATGTGGCAATGCAATGTGCCCCAGCGTCGGGGAGTCTAATAGAAAATCGTGCGAGTTTTAAAACGACTCATTTTAACGAAGAATCCAACCCCGACGGTGCCCCCCCATTGGTAAACTTGGCTGTCTTCTTCCAGTGTTTTCTCCGTTCATTCTGCTTTCAAGGATTTCGCGGTTCCATAGCCGTCATTTCCATTTATTAGTTCAATCAATGCTCAGGAAATCAGGACAGAATCATTCAATTCCTACAGTAAGAGAGAAGGCTATTCAGCCCATCGAGTCCGCGCCGATTCTCCGAAGAGCATCCCATCCACACCTAGCCCTTCACTATACCCTGGCTCGGGCTATTTTCCCTGGAGCATCGAGGCTGAAGGGTGACCTTATAAAAGTTTATAAAATCAAGTAGCATGGATAAGGCGATTATTTTTCCTAGGATGGGGGGAGGGGGACGTGGGATGTTGTCCAAAACTAAAGGGTTTAAGGTTAGCAGAGAAAGGTATGAAAGAGATCTCAGGGGCAATGCTTTCATACTGTCTGGTACCTGTCTGGAATGAATTGCCAGAGGGAATGGTGGAGACTAGTGCAACTTACACATTTAAAAGGCACTTGGATGGGTTTATGAACAGGGAAGGTTTAAAGGCGCATGAGTCAATTGCTGGCAAATGGGATCAGATTAATTTAATATATCTCGTGGGGCGAAGGGTCTGTTTTTGTGCTGTACATCTCTATGACTCTATGGTATTTACCATGGCTAATCCATCTAGCCAGCAGATCCCTGAGCACTACAGACAATCTCGGCACAGCAAATTCACCTAAGTTGCACGCTGCTGGAACCTGGGAGGAAAGCCGAGCCGGGGAGAAAGTGCGCACGTGCGTACATCTGAGACTGGAATCAAATCCAGGTCCGTGACACTCCTGTCACTCGTGTCATCCCGGTCCACACCGACACTGAGACAAATTGCACAGCTACACAATTTGCGGATCGATTTTCTTGGCAAATAATCTGAGCCTATTTTGAAGCCGATCTCGAAGTTTCTTAACATAAAGACACGATATAAATACAATTCGGTATGGTTCATTTAATTGTTAGTAGAATAAAAAAAAACTTAAAACAAACCAGTCAACATGCTTCAAATAGATCAGAGAATCGGAACGTTCCGAGAGCTGCACCACTTGTGATCAAGTTCGCGAATGGAAAATCAGGGTGCACCCCTTACCGCCCAGTGTGATTCATGAGGCATCGATAACTCAAGCTGCAAAATAAATGCAAAAACTAATTAGGATTAAAGCGTGAAATGAGCGCTTTTTTGTGCAACAAAGTGGATGAACGACTATTTTACAGAAGCAGCTTTAATTGTTTTAAGGCAGCCACTGGTTTGTCTGTGAAAGGGAAACTGTTCGTTTAGTGTCCACAAATCAAGACAGTTGGAACCCCATTCCCCAGTATGTTTATGGACCCGAGTTAGGGCAGAAAACCAAGTTTCTCATTGTGCGTAAATCTGAGTAAAAGGTCGAAAATACTGGAAATAGTCAGTAGTTCAGGCAATGTCTGCCGGCAAATCAAAGGGCATCAATAATGGTTGAAACTCAGGAAGTGAAATTTGTTATTCATTACTTAGCAAACGGCTTCTATCTTCATTACCCGCGGGGTTGCTGTTATTTCATTCAGAGTAGAATTTTTTGACTGAGGCTATCTGCTGCTACACACAATGTAAAACGGTGTGATTATCCATGAGTTCTTGTCTTTCCAGGAATCACTGACTCCAAAGTCACAGTCAAGCAAACCCCGGCCTGGATTAACGTTGCCATAGGTGACACATTGAATCTGCACTGCAAATTTAGTGTGGATGCCACCCATTCAGAAAACACGCTGGTTGGTGCCTACACGTGGTACAAAGATTACAAGATGAGTAATGTTTGTAACAACTGCACAGGATATATCGGACGTGTCCAAGAAGCAGGCAAATCTGCCTTTCTCAACTTGAAACTAGCATCTATATCAATAAACAGGATGAAACTGAACGATACAGGAACTTATTACTGCCAGGTCAAAGTCTTGAACTATGGGCTTGGAACCGGAGAAGGCACAAGAGTCACAGTAATTGGTAAATTTGTCACTTTCACTGGAGATTGATCCACTCTTGAACCCTGTGCCTCTCCCACCCCAAAAGAAACATATAAATGGAAACTTGGAGGATGAGCAGCTGTGCACATTGTGCACAGGTTGTTGTGCACATCGGTACCAACGACATAGATAGAAAGAGGGTTGGGGTGCTACGGAGTGAGTACAGGGAGTTAGGAAAGAGGCGGAAAAGCAGGAACACAAGGGTAATTATCTCCAAGTGCTTCTGAGGCAAGGGACAGTAAGATAGTGATGAATATGTGGATAAGGAGCTGGTTCAAGGAGCAGGATTTCACGTTCTTGGATCATTGGGACCGCTTCTGAGGCAGAGGTGACCTGCACAAGAGGGACAGGTTGTACCTACTAGAGGGGAGCCAATACCCTCGCAGGGAGGTTCGCTAGTGCTATGCGGGAGGGTTTAAACAGTGTGGCGGGGGTTGGGAACTACAGCAGATGTCAACAAATGCAGGGATTGAGAAGATGGTACATGTTACGATCAGTACATCAGAAAGAAAGGAAAAGCAGAGTCAGGTCAATGAACACGATGGTACTAACGGGTTGAAATGTGTTTATTTCAATGCAAGAGTATTATAGGTAGAGAAGATGAGCCTCCAACCTGGATTAGTACATGGGACTATGAGAGAGACTTGGTTGAGATAAAGGCAAGGGTTGGATGCTCAACGTTTCAGCGTTTGATGTTTTAGACAAGATAATGAGGAAGGTAAAAGAGTTGGAATATTTGCTTTACTAATTAGGGAGAATGTTGCATCTACGTTCAAAAAGGACATACTGGAGGGTTCATCGACTTAGGCAGTATGGGTAGAGGTCAAAAATAAGATGGGTATGATCACTCTGATAGGATTATACTATAAGCCCCCGCCGTATCCCTGTCCCTCCAACCTCCCCAACCACCTCCCCCCCCCCACCCCCCCACCTCCGACCAACAGCACCAAGATATTGAGGAACAAATATGGAGGCAGATTTTGGAAAGATGCAATAAAAACAGATTTGTCAGCGTGGTTGAATATAACTTCCCCAATACTGACTTGGACTCTCTTCGAGTAAGAGGCTAGGACGGGGCAGTGCATCCAAGAGGGTTTCTTGAAACAGTATGTGGATAGTCCAACTTGGGGAAGCGGGGTGGAGAGACGTGGCGGAGGGAGCATACTGAACCTTGTACTGTTAATAATCCTGATCAGATGACCTACCTTTCAGTGGGGGAGAGTTTTGGAAACAGCATCTTCTTAAGTTTTATGGTAGCTAAGAATAATTCAGAACCATGTAGCAATATACTAACTTGAGAAAGAGCAAGTTACATCAGTATTTGGCAGGAACTAGGGAATGTTAATTGGGAGGAGCTGTTATTAAACAAGCACACATTTGAAATGTGGGAATCAATTAAAGACCTGTTGCTAAGAGTTCAAGACTGGCATGTTTCAGTAAGGATGACATGGATGGCAAGGTGAGGGATTCTTGGATAAACGAGGGAGGTGGTGAATTTATTGAAAAGGGAAAAAAAAGCATAGGTCAGGTTCAAGAAGTTAAAAGCAGTCAGGGCTCATGTGGAAAACAGGGTATAAAGAAAGCAGGAAACAACTGAAGCAGGGGATTAGGAGAGCAAGAAGGGGCCATAAAATAACCTCAGCAAGTAGGATTAAACATAATCCCAAGGTATTCCAAATATACATTAAAAACAAAAGGATAACTGTTGGGAGGAGGTAGGATCACTTAGGATAAAACAGGGCACTTACACTTAGAGGCAGAAGATGTCGGTGAGATCCTAAATGAGTGATTTGCACCCAGAAGAAGTATATGGAGGGGAGTGACATTTATGTGGAGCATGCTAATATGCTAGGGCATTTTGAGATCAAGAAAGAAGTAGTGTTAGTTCTATTGAAGCGCATCGAGATGGATAAGTCCACACGGCCCGATGGTATCCACCTCAAGTAAGTGAGAGACGCAAGAGAGGAAATTACTGGGACCTTGACCAAGATCTTTGCATCCTCACCAGTCACTGGAGAGGTCCAAAAGAACTGGTGAGTGGCCAATGTTGTTCCTCTATTAAAGAAGGGAAATAGAGAAATTGCAGGAAATTATAGACCAGTGAGCCTCACATCTGTGGTTGAGAAGCTGGTGGAGAGATTTCTTAGAGACAGGATTTGCATACATTTGGAAAAGTATGGCTTAATTCGGGGTAGTCAGCATGGCTTTCTGCAGAGCAGGTCATGTTTTACTAACCTGATTTTAATTTATCAGGAACATGACAAAAGTGATCGATGAGGGTAGAGCAGTGGATGTTGTCTACATGGATTTTAGTAAGACTTTCGACAAGGTTCCTGATGATAGGCTCATGTAGAAAATTAAGATGCACGGGATCTGCTGTGACTTGGTTACGTGGATTCAGAATTAGTTTGCCTATGGAAGGTATAGGTTAGTAGTGGAAGGTTGTTTTTTCAGGCTGAAGGTCTGTGACTCGTGGTGTTCTGCGGGTACCTACACTGGGACGTCTGTTGTTTGTGATATACATATGAGTTGGATGAAAATGTAGACGAGTGAGTTATTAATTTTGCAAATAATACAAAGATCAGTTGGGTTGTGGATTATGTAGAATGTAGTCAAAGGACACAGTTGCAGATGTGGGCAGAGAAATAGCAGATGGAGGTTAATCCATCTAAGTATGAAGTGTTGTGCCTAGGGAGATCAAATGTGAAGGAAAGATATGCAATTAATGGCAGTACCCTGAACAGCGCTAATGTACAGAGGGATCTTGGGGTTCAAGTCCATAGCTCCCTGAAAGTAGAATGACAATGTTCTCGACCTTTAATAGCCTACCCCAACAACCTAGCAAACCACTTATTTGCCAAAAGGGAGGCACACTGCCACCTCTCCAAGGCAACTTTGGATAGCAGAGGGGTAATAAATGCTGGCATAGGTAATGATTCCCACATTCCAACTTGGCAATAAATGGTGGTGCTGGTGCAACAACTTGATATCTGTCATGTAGAATAACCAATGACCTGATGAAACCATAACAAAACAGGATACTTGATTTTATTTGGGCTGAATTAATTAACATGTTTGAAGTGCATGGTTACACATTTGTCAACTGGTATGTGACTACATAATAATGAAGATGGGACCATGAGCTCGAAATATCGTTTCCTTTCCCTTTTCATTTCGGGAAGCTGCTTCGTTAAAAAAATGACTTGCTACAGCCATCACACATTACATCATAATTGACTAATAGCTGGCTAGTTGTTCTACATGATATGTAACTTAAGAGAGTTTCAATGCGGTCAGCAATCTCTGTGATCTACACAAAGTCGCATGGAGAGGATCTAAGCTGCAAAGTGCAAACTAGCATTGTCTTATTCTAATTGATGATTAAATCGGGTAGAAGCTGGATGGTGCATAGTTATTGATATTTAATTTATGATTATTTATATATTAGATTAAGAGTAGCAGGATTTTTGAATTCATTTTGAATCCATACTGCGTTGCTAAGGTCAAATTAGTGGAAAGTAAGCAATTTATATGACAAGCGGTTTTTGTCCTAAAATAGACTGTGAGTGAGAAAAATGAAGAGATACATAGCACAATGTACAATGCTTTCACCTCCCTCTGTTACTACAATCTACATCTGCCCCTCCTCCACTCTAATGCCTTGCACTCACCCAACCGACTCTTCATTGTGGCTTTGGCTGCTGATCTTATTTGTGCTTATTCTGTACAAGTTTATCTTAATTATAACAGACTAAAAATAACTGCAGTGAATAGCACAGAACAGGATGATGAAAAGATACTTAGTTTTTTGTTTTATCTGCTCACGATCTAGATGCCCTGCTATTCATTTGCAGCTTTTAAAGTAAACATGAAACCAACATAGCCACTACTAAAAACACAAAAAGAAGTGGGAAGACATTAAGAAATAAATAGCTTTTCTTCCCCCTATTTGCAGCTCATATTGATTCTGAAGAAACACCATCTCCAAATCAGTGGAATACCAATCTGCTTATATTTTCAGTGGCGGTGCTGGTGCCGGTCGCTTTAATCATAATCAAAAAAGTTTCTACTCGGCACTGTAGCGGACCTCCTTGTAAGTACTGAACTCAACTACAAAACAACATACAATGAGCGACTACTTAGCGTTCACGCTCTTGAACCTCTTCCGATCTATTATCATCTCAATTAATAAATCTAGTCATTTTAATATCTCTTTCTGTGTTTTTTTTAGATTACTTTTAATTATGTCTCTATTATTCGATTCAATCACACTGTGGTAATAGGCTTCTTGCTCTTGTCATAGTTTACAGAAATAAGTTGCTTCTGATTTCCTCTTAAAATGCTTAATGATGAACTTATATTGGTGACTTCTATCTAAGCTTTTGCCCATAAAAGGCAACATTTCCTTATATCGATTGTGAGAAAACTTTCATAATTTAAAAGAATCCGCTAAATTCATGCTTCCGTCTTCTTTTCTCAAGAGAAGATATTCAACCTTTGTCGATGCGTAGTATCATGCTTGCAAATCTTCTCTGTGCTGCCAGCATAACTGGCCAAATTATTTGCTGATGAAAGCAAACTCTTGAAAAGGAAAGCGAAGGGGAGAGCCCTATAAAGGAATAGTGGAAGTAAGCAAACTAGGAAATTATAATACTTACACTTGTATCAGAAAGACAAGAATACAAAATCAGTACAGCATCAGCGATACATTTGTCACGTTTGTACTATGCTTTTCAGTTAGTAAATTCATGCTCAAATTTTATAATAGTGAAAATGTATTTCAATGTTCAACTTCGAACTTCACATGAAGTTCCATTATTGTATTATAGTTTTAAATGTTTGGATTAGAGGTAATCTTACCACCTTGCAAGATAATAAACAATGGCAAGTTAGATTCATAGAATTCATACAGTGCAGATAGAGGCCTTTTGATCTATCGAGTCTGCACCATCCTTCCCAATAGTCTCCCACATAGGTCCATCTTCCCACCCTATCCCTGTCAGTCACCTTGCCTACACATCCCTGAACACAACGGGGCAATTTAGCATGGTTAGTCCACTTAACCTCTACATCATCAGACTGTCAGAGGAAACCCACGTGGACACGGGAAGACCGTGCAAACTCCACGCAGCCAAACATCCAAGGGTCAACTTAAACCCCCGGTCCCGATAATGAGAGGCAGCAGTGCTAACCACTGTGCCATCAATCCGCCCCAATAGGCTATATATCATTATTTGCAAAATAAAATGAATGAAAATACTGAAACATTTGTTCTTAAAGGTTCCATGACACCAGGTGATGATATTACTGAATGAATAAGATGCCAGAACGAAACATGGATTGATAGATCATATATTTATCTTTACACTTTAGTTAACATGGTGGCCAATGACTGAAATTAGTCACACGAAACTCTAAAGCTTATTTAACAATATAAGTTTCTTGCAAAGAAAACAATAAATAAATGAAACCTAAGACATCCAAGCATATTTTTAAAAAATCCTTAAAAAGACAAACCACAACAAAACAACAATTTCATGAGTTTGTTGACACTGTCCGTTACAAAGAATCAAATCTGGAGTAGGAAGCTCAATACATCAAATATTTACATTTCGCTTAACTGATTCTCCCTAATTTCTTTTCTGTAAACTGCAAAGATCTTCTTTCAGAGGTATCCACAACACTGAAACCTTAGATTTTCTCAGCTTCCAATACCATGCAGACTCCTAACTGTGCTCTTTTGACTTGAAAGCTACACAACAAAAAATTGACTGAGATAACAAATTCCCTGACTTGCTCTGAAAATTTCCTTTCTAAAAGGAGAATTTTATTTGTCCCTGAACTCAGTTAAGTGCCTCTGGTACTGCCCTAGAAACTATCAGACTCCGGGTTTCCTAAGCCAAAATCAATCCTTGATGATTATGGGTTAAAAACAATCTACTGGCCTTCATATTTATTCGTTTGCCATAAACTGTATAAACAACTTTCCATTGGCACACCACAGAATTCTACTTCTACTCACACTCTTGAGCAGTGCCACAGAGTCACAGATAAATATTGTACAGAAACAAATCCGTTTGTTCAACTCATCCATGCCGACCAGATATTCTAAATTAATTCGGTTCCATTTGCTAGCATTTGGCCCATATTCCTCTAAACCCTTCCTATTCATGGACACATCTTTTTGCCTTTTAAATCTTGCAATTTTACCATTCTTCATCACTTTCTCTGGCAGTTAATTCAACACACGCATTATTTTTTGTATGAACATGCTGCCCCTAAGGCTCCTTTAAAATCTTTCCCCTCTTACTTTAAACCCATGTCCTCTAGTTTTGAATTCATGATTTTATAAACCACTATAAGGTCTCCCCTCAGCCTCTGACTCTCCAGTTAAAATAGCTCCAACCTATTGAGCTTCTCCCGTATCTCAAACCCTCCAATTCTGGCAAAATCTTTGTAAATTTTTTCTGAATTCTTTCAAGTTTAACAAGATCTTTCCTAAAGCAGGGAGACCAGAACATTGTACTCCAAAAGTTGCCTAACCAATATGTTGTATAGCCGCAACATGACCTCCCAACCGCTATACTTAATGCACTGACCAATAAAGGTGAACACCTTCTTCGTTATCCTGTCGGCCTGCGACTCCACTTTCAAACAACTACGTACCTGCCTTCCAATGTCTCTTTATTCAGCAGCACTCCCCAGGACCTTACAATTAAATGTATAAATTCTGCTCTGGTTTGCCCTCCCAAAATGCAGCACCACATATTTATCTACATTAAGCTCTATCTACCACTTCTCAGCCTTTCTGATCGAGATTCCATTGAACTTTGAGGTAGCCTTCTTCGCTATCCACTACACCTCCAATTTTGATGTCATCTGCACACTTACTAACCATACCTTCTATATTCACGCCAAATGATGAAAAGCGGTGGACCTAGCACTGGCACACAGTTGGTCACAGACCTTCAGTCCGAAAAGCAACCTTCTCCCAATACCCTCTATATCCTACCTTACAGCCAATTTTGTATTCAAGTCGCTAATTCCCCAGGATTCCATGTGATCTAACCTTGTTAACCCATCCATCATGCCGAATCTTGTTGAATGCTTTACTAAAGTTCATATAGACAACGTCCACTGTCTTCCCTTCATTAACCTTCTCCGTCATTTCTTCAAAAAACTCAGTCAAGTTAGTGAGCCACGAATTCCCATGCACAAAGCCAATTTGACTATACTTAATCAGTCTTCGCCTTTCCAAATGCACCTACATTCTGTCCCACAGAATACCCTCCGATAACTTGCCCACCATTCACGTCAGGCTCACTAGTCTATGGTTTCCTGATCATTCATCATCACTTTTCTTTAGTAATTTCACCATGTAAGCCAACTTCCAGTCTTCCAGTAGCTAGCAATGATACAAATGTCTCAGCAAGGGGCCTAGCAATCACTTCCCGAAGTTTCTACAAAGTTTTATGATGCATCTAATCCGGTCCTGGGGATTTATCGAACGTTGTACGTTTTAAGACGTCCAGCAACCCCTCTTCTGTATATGGTCACTTTTCAAGATATCACAGTACTAGGCGAAGTCGTTATTCTGAAAGAACCACTTAAATCTCTGTTCTTTTTCAAAAAGAAAAATACTTCACAAAAGTAACCAACCCTCATATGCCCACTTTTTTGACATGCAAACTCTAAAAGACACATTTTACTTTCAATTTATTCTCTGGTGGGGCACAGATGTTACTGGCTGGACCAACATTTTTTTCCTGTATCTAGCTGCCCTGAACCACCAAAGTCAAGATATAAAGAAATACAAAAGTTATTGATCTTTCCTCGCATAATGTCTTGACTGTAGTAATGCATTTATGTAAATGTTAATTTTGTTCCAGCTTTAAGTTACCTAATCGATTAAAAACTTTTCATAGATAATGGAACTGGAGAGCAAGTTGCAAATGAGGTATGTACCATATTCCCATTAAGACTTTTGCTTTGCACTAAGATTGATTGCAATTTTAGGGCATTATCTTTGAGAAAGGCTTATAAGGAGAAAGTTTCACATTATAAGACGTGGTTGCAGGGGGGTCAGGACTGGTAGTTAAACATCCAAGGATTTTCAAATTATCAAAAAGACAGGGAGGCGGGAAGAGGGGGCGGGGTTGCCTTGTTTGTTAAGAACAAAATTAAATCTATGGCACTGAATGACATAGCGTCGGATGATGTGGAGTCTGTGTGGGTGGAATTGAGGAGCCACAAAGGCAAAAAAAACCATAATGGGAATTAAGTACAGACCTCCTAACAGTGGTCAGGACCAGGGGCACAAGATGTACTGGGAAATAGAGAAGGCATGTCAGAAAGGCAAGGTCACGGTGATCATGGGAGACTTCAATATACAGGTGGACTGGGTAAATAATGTAGCCAGTGGATCCAAAGAAAGGGAATTCATGGAATGCTCACAGGATGGCTTTTTGGAACAGCTTGTCATGGAGCCCACAAGAGAGCAGGACCTATTCTGGACCTAGTGCTATGTAATGAACCAGACTTTATAAAAAATCTTAACGTAAGGGAACCCTTAGGAAGCAGCAATCATAATATGGTAGAGTTCAGTCTGCAGTTTGAAAGAGGGAAGGCAAAATCGGATGTAATAGTGTAACAGTTAAATAAAGATAATTATGAGGGTATGAGAGAGGAACTGACGAAAATAAACTGGAAGCAGAGCCTAGCGGGGAAGACAGTAGAGCAAAAATGGCAGGAGTTTGTGGGTATAATTGAGGACACTGTACAGAGCTACATCCCCAAGAAAAGAAAGATTATCCGGGGAGGGATTAGACAGCCATGGCTGACAAAGGAAGTCAGGAAAGGAATTAGAGAAAAAGAGAAATCCTATAAAGTGGCCAAGAGCACTGGGAAATCAGAAGATTGGGAAGACTACAAAAACAAACAGGATAACAAGGAGAGAAATAAGGAAGGAGAGGATCAAATTTGAAGGTAGGCTAGCCAGTAATATTAGAAATGATAGTAAAAGTTTCTTTCAATACATAAGAAACAAACGACAGGCAAAATTAGACATTGGGCCATTTCAAACTGATGCTGGAAGCCTAGTGATGGGAGATAAGGAAATAGCTGGAGAACTTAATAAGTACTTTGCGTCAGTCTTCACAGTGGAAGACATGAGTAATATCCCAACAATTAAAGGGAGTCAGGGGGCTGAGTTGACTATGGTTGCCATTACAAAAGAGAAAGTGCTAGAAAAGCTAAAAGGTCTTAAAATTGATAAATTTCCTGGCCCCGATGGGCTACATCCTAGACTTCTGAGGAAGGTGGCTGAGGGAAGAGCAGAGGTGTTGGTTGAGATCTTTTAAAAGTCACTGGAGTCAGGGAAAGTCCCGGATGATTGGAAGATCGCTGTTGTAACCCCCTTGTTCAAGAAAGGATCAAGGCAAAAGATGGAAAATTATAGGCCAATTAGCTTAACCTCGTTTTTTGGTAAACTTCTAGAATCCATCATTAAGGATGACGTTTCTAAATTCTTGGAAGAGCAGGGTCGGATTAGAACAAGTCAACATGGATTTAGTAAGGCGAGGTCATGCCTAACAAACCTGTTGGAATTCTATGAAGAGGTGACAAGTAGGTTAGACCAGGGAAACCCAGTGGATGTGGTCTATCTAGACCTCCAAAAGGCCTTTGATAAGCTGCCACACGGGAGGCTGCTGAGCAAGGTGAGGGCCCATGGTGTTCGAGGTGAGCTACTGGTATGGATTGAGGATTGGCTGTCTGACAGAAGGCAGAGAGTTGGGAAAAAAAGGTTCTTTTTTGGAATGTCAGCCAGTGATAAGCGGTGTCTCCCAGAGTTCAGTTTTGGGGCTGCAGCTGTTCACGTTATATATTAATGATCTGGATGAAGGGACTGGGAGCATTCTAGCGAAGTTTGCCGATGATACGAAGTTAGGTTGACAGGCAGGTAGTACTGAGGAAGTGGGGAGGCTGCAGAAGGATCTAGACAATTTGGGAGAGTGGTCCAGGAAATGGCTGATGGAATTCAATGTGAGCAAATGCGAGGTCTTTCACTTTGGGAAAAAGAATACAATCATAAGAATACAAATATTACTTTCTAAACGGTGAGAAAATTCATAAAGCCAAAGTACAAAGGAATGTGGGAGCGTTAGTCGAGGATTCTCTAAATGTAAACATGCAGCTTGAGTCCGTGATAAAGAAAGCAAATGCAATGTTGTCGTTTATCTCAAGAGGGTTGGAATATAAAAGGACCGTTGTGCAACTGAGACTTTATAAAGCTCTGGTTAGGCCCCATTTGGAGTACTGTGTCCAATTTTGGTCCCCACACCTCAGGAAGGACATACTGGCACTGGAGCGTGTCCAGCGGAGATTCACACAGATGATCCCTGGAATGGTAGATCTAACATACGAGGAGCAGCTGCGGATCCTGGAATTGTATTCATTGGAGTTTATAGATTAAGGGGAGATCTAATAGAAACTTGCAAGATGATACATGGCTTGGAAAGGGTGGACGCTATAAAATTGTTTCCGGTAGGTGAGGATACTAGGACCCGTGGACACAGCCTTAGAATTAGAGGGGGTCAATTCAGAACAGAAATACGGAGACATTTCTTCAGCCAGAGAGTGGTGGGCCTGTGGAATTCATTGCAGCCGAGTGCAGTGGAGGCCGGAACGCTAAATATCTTCAAGGCAGAGATTGACAAAGTCTTGATGTCACAGGGAATTAAGGGCTACGGGGAGAATGCGGGTAAGTGGAGTTGAAATGCCCATCAGCCATGATTGAGTGGACTCGAAGGGCCGAATAGCCTTACTTCCACTCCTATGTCTTATGGTCTTATGGTCTTATAAGAGACCATCAAGCTACAAAAGATGAGGATGGCAAGAAATAATAAGAAATAATTATAAGAAATACTGATTGTTTGACACCAAACTTTGAATATGATCAGGAACGAAGTATTGAGCAAGGTCCGGCAGTTTGATGTGCCGTTTATTGTATTGGCCAAACGGTGACTCAATGAATCGGCAGCTTATATCCAAATATTTATACTGATGTAAGGTTTGTTTTTGGTTCGGGGTGGGGTGAGGGAGTGCGGGAAGCGCAGCACAGATGAAGACGAAAATACACGTTTGCATTGGAGCCAGACTACAAGTGATATTTTATCCTGGAATGTTTAATATAACTGAAGCCTACAGACTGAAAAATCTGGTATGTATGGAGTTTGCACAATCTTCCCGTGTCTGCGTCGGTTTCCAGTCCAAACGTGTGTACGTTAGGTGTATTGGCCGTGCTAAGTTTCCCATAGTGTCCAGAAATGTGCTGGCTATTTGGATTAGACATTTGAAATGGAGGGTTATAGGGATATGCTCGCGGGTTGAGTCTGGTTGGGATGCTGTTCGGATGGTCGGTGCGGGCTCTATGAGCCGAATGCCCTGCTTCCACACTGTAGGAATCTAATATTCTATGATTCGATTGTTCTTATTCTCGAGGGGGATAATAATTTTCTTGTGAAGCACAAATCCATTTTGACGTATTATTAACAGGCGAAGATAACAACTGACTCTGGTGGTTCCATGGTTCAAGCCATGAAAGCGGAATCACTTTTATACGTTCTGTTTTCAAATCGTTAGAGACTGCCCAATATCTATGCTCTCAATATTTTTTCTTACCATAGAAGAAAATATTTTTCCTCTTTGCTTTCAGCTAGTGGTCAGTTTTCGTTTCTTATAGATTTTTCTTACATGAAAGACATCGCCGCTGTTTCTTTTTAAATTGTACGTTACGTCACCTAAATTCGATTGCATCACTCCTGAAAGTTGCCACGCAAATAGATAGGGTGGTAAAGAAGGCGTATGCCATGCTTGCCTTTATTGGTAGGGGAACTGAATGCAAGATTTAGGATGTCATGCTTCAGCTATATAAGACTTTATTTAGACCATACTTAGAGTATTGCGTTCAGTTCTGGTCGCCACATTGCAGAGCGATCTGGAGGCTTTGGAAATGGTACAGAAGAGGTTTACCAGGATGCTGCGTGGTTTAGAGGCGACGACTTATAAGGGAGAGTCTACAAAAAAACTCGACTTGTTTTCTCCCGACCGGCGGAGGCTTAGGGGAGACTTTATAGAAATCTTTAAAGTTATGAGGTTCATAGATAGGGTTGACGGTCAGAATCTTTTTCCCAGAGTTGAAATGTATTTAAGGTGAGAGGGAGAAAGTTCAAAGGAGATGTGAGGAGGAAGTATTTTTTTAACAGAGAATGGGAAGAGTGTTGAATGCGCTGACAAGGGTGTTGGTGGAGGCAGATACGGAAGGGGCGTTTAAGGGACTTTAAGATAAGTACATTAGTATGCAAGGAGCGGAAGGACATGGACTAAGTGCAGGCAGAAGGGATTGGTTTAATTTCGCGTCGTGTTCGGCACAACATCGTGATCTAACTACCATGATTCCTGACGGCGAGTACAGACCATGGTTGCTTTAAAGTGTCTAAACTTTTACCCAATCAGCCTTGTCGCTTGTGTGCTGTGGGCTTAGATCAAGATTAGATTCCTTACAGTGTGGAAACAGGCCCTTCGGCCCAACAAGTCCACACCGACCCGTTGAAGCGCAACCCACCCAGACCCACTCCCCTACATTGCACCCCACACTACGGGCAATTTAGCATGGCCAATTCACCTAACCTGCACATTTTTGGACTGTGGGAGGAAACCGGAGCACCCGGAGGAAACCCGGGGGAGAATGTGCAAACTCCACACAGACAGTTGCCTGAGGCAGGTATTGAACCCAGGTCTCTGGCGCTGTGAGGCAGCAGTGCTAACCACTGTGCCACCGTGCTGCCCTCAAATTGAGGTCTAGAAGCTGAGAGAGCAATGCACCAACTCTTGCTGTCAGTCTCCCTTCGTGACAACCGTTTGTGAAATGGAATCCTCATTTTCCACCTTAAATGGAATGCAACTGGTTTCCTGGTTAATTTTTGTTCGTTCCCATGACGAATGTAAACTTTTCACTGCTCATTGGCGACTTGTGACATCGAAAACGAAGAGCTATTTCTGTTGTAAAAATGCTTTTTATAAATTTACCAGCGTCAGAAAGAAAGAAAAAGTAGCTGCAATATAACGGATATTTGCTCAGTCCCTATTCAATCTGTGAACATTCTGTAGTTGTGTGAAGTCGAGGAAATGCTTTTCTGCACATTATGGACTAAGATTTACAAAATAAGATATAGTATCAAAACAGGTACTTGTCACAAAGCTGCTCCTTTTTTTCCTAAAAGCTGTTCCTTATCTCAAGGATAATGTGCCCTTTTTTTCAGAGGGGTCGTAAACCCTTCAGGCTCAGAATCGACTGGTTTGGTACAGAGATGATAGGCTTTTTTTGTTTATGTGGAAACAGATGAGACATTAAGCCAACGTTTTTAAGCTTTAGAAGTGAACTGCATAATGAAAGGTCAGTTGTGAAAGCATGAGTTAAGTTAGAGTCAGTTCAGCAGTGGAGCTGTGTGGAAGCAGATTGCTAAAGTCGCTGTCCTTCTAACTTCGACCTATAGCCTTTGTATCGTTTTTACGGTGGTTAAGGGGTTTGTTTCTTGGAAGCGTCGTGCATATTCAGAACAGCATATTTAAGTCTACTTTGGATAGACTGAGTTCTGTAGGTGTTCTTTATTCTTTGTGTTTCATTTCGTAATTTTGTGAATGCATTTTTGTCTATTTTAAAATCTGGGAGTCAACTTAGCTAACTTTGGGAAAGTTTCTGCGTACACTTACCGAAACAAATTGCAAAGTTACGGTTTGGGCTGCCTGCTTAAGAATGTTTTGAGTGGTCTGGCCTCGTCCATGACATATTTAACAAACATTCTGGGGTTTCATTGGTGTAATTCTGTCCAGTTATGGCTTGTGCAACACAAGATGCAAAATACGATAAGGAAAAAGAAAGCATTTATTCGAACCGACGGCAATAGGGCAACAAGATCACACATCAATACTACTGCTGCAGCTAATTGCATACTTCTTCATCTGCACTCTGCATTTGCAAATGCTGTAAATAATGACCTGGTTATTTGCAGGATCAAGACTTAGCGGATAGCACGATTTATGCCAAGTTAAATGTCAGTCGCTCAGACACCCACCACCGTCCTCCCGATCAGGCTGCGTGCGAGACAAATTTGCGTGCGCTCAGTGAAAACCCAGCAGTGAGTGAGTCGGCGCCATTTCCAAAACGTCATGAAGAATCGGTTGTGTATTCAGCACCAAGTCAACCGGCTCAGAGTCTGGCTAGGGCTCGGTTCGATCCTTTACCGACTGCCACGAGGAAGGACGAGCAGATCATGTATGCAACAGTGCGCGTGTAGTGCTTATGGACCTTGCATTTTCTAATGAGTGAATCATTGTCGTTTTAAACTAAGCTTAGTGATGAGTGTAGCGTTTGACGGATTCGACAACTTCCCATTTTTCTCATGTGCAAACCTTACTATCAATTTTTTTTTACGCACATCCAACTACGGTAAACGTTCTTATGGGAAACCTTAATTATTCAATGTAAAACGAAATATGACAGCATTTTAGTGACATGAGCGCTTCAAGTTGTTCCAATAACTTCACCTGAACAATCCTGCACTGCTGTTAAATGTAATTCTCTTGATTTTCTCTCTGAATTAAAGTTGTTACATTTATTCTTTCATCTTATTTTAACGTGGAGCTTTGTATTATGCATATTCCTTCCAATTTCTAGCATAGGGATCAAGTTGCCACAGCGGGCGGTAACGTGACTAGGTGAATAATGTAGGGGTCGCTGAGAAAAGGTTTCTATCCCACCACCTGTGTGTTAACTAAACTCTTAAAACTTTGCTGGAATTGTAAGTTTCCTTCGTATTGCCATGAAAGTGCCGTGATTGTTTAAAAGGTTACCTGATCCAGTAAGATATTTTCGGGACGGAAATCAGTCGTCCTTAGCTTCTCCAGATGACTTGTGACTGCAATGATTTGGATCTTAACACTAAAATGGCCCAGCAAGGGCAATTAGTGATACGCAACTCTCTTCCTCTTGAAAAGACGAATCAAGGTTTAAAATTAAGTTTAAAAAGATGATGTTCAACGATTTCTGATTCGCCCATGAATGGCGATGTAGTGGTTAATGATCTATTGATTTTTGTTGCACTGAATACACTTACCGCGGCATCCAGCGCCCCCTGGTGTAGAAACGTCTAAATATTCGCAACATTTTGAATAAAGAATCAATTCTCAGCTTCAATCCTTAACCGGAAACAATGTCCCTCATACTTGATTGTCAGACAGGCTGTCTTCCAAGGGACTAACCTTAGAATCGCATGCATTTTCCCAAAATCAGCTCTCGTTCTTCTTGGATTTGGGAACAGGTATAAACAATCTATCATCAGCGGGAAAACCATGTATCTCATGGAACAAATCCATAACCAAAGTTGACACAGTGGTCAGCATTACTGCCTTGCAGGTCCAGGGATCAGAGTTCAATTCCAGCTTTGGGTGTCTTTCGGTTCTCCCCGTGACAGCGTGGATTTCTTCTTTCCTCCTACAGTCCACAGATGTGCAGATCAGAAAGACTGGCCACACGAAATTGCATTGTCCAGTGATGTGCAGGATAGGTGGATTAGGTATGGGGAAATCAGGGTTAGGGGAGCAGGTTTGGGGTCTGGGTGGGATACGTTTCAGAGGGCAGTGCATCCGGAATATTCTCGGATACTGCCTGACTGGTTCTGCTATCCAGCACCACACTTTTTGACTCTGATCTCCAGCATCTGCAGTCCTCACTTTCTCCAAAGAAATACACTGCGTGATTTTGGGCAGTATGAAAGCAACATCGTGTCAGGCATCTCTGTTTCGCTTATTTCCATATCACAGAGTCCGACTGAAAAGACTCATAATCTTCAAGGTAGAATAAGGTGAAGTAAAATCCTCCTATATGACAAAATCCTTATCAGTCAGCAGACGAAGGCAAAGACGCAGTTTCTGGAGGAAGAAAAAAGATATACAAATAGCTGAGCATATATTAACTTTGTTTAATTAGAAACGCCTCACACGAGGAAAAATTTGATTTGATTTATTGTTGTCATATGTGCCTAAGTACAGTAAAACGTTTTGTTTTGTGACCAGTACAGGCAGGTCATAGCAAACAAGGACAAACACATTATGGGGTGCTTAGATAGAGTGAGGTATACAAGGTTACAGTTGCAATGCAAGATCAGCTTTAGCAATCTTAACATTATTTGAAATTAGAGTGGTCCATTCAACAGTCTAAAACAGCGTGGAAGAATCTGTTCTTGAATCTGTTAGTGACTGTATTCAAGCTTCTGTATCTTTTGCATGACGGAAGTGGTTGGAAGAGAGCATTACCATTTCTCTATGTAATCTTTATGTGAAAGTTAATTTGTAGCAAAGTCTATTTAAATGTGTAAATGTATATTCTTGTAGACGTTTATTGGTCAACAGTATGCACCAATTGGCTGCATAAGGATATCTCTTTCCCTCACTCCTTTAAAACATTGTACAACTTACGTATTCCGTCTTTACACATAGTTTTGAAGTTAGAAATAACTTTTAGATCATATAATTCATCACCAAAGTTCATAAACTCGTTCATGCACCCACAGTTACGGCGATAAAATCATCACCTAACAGACAGCGCCTAAAATCAAATAGTCACGTGTCTGTTTCAATGAGGAGCATAAAGAGCAAGACCGTCGGAAGTTCAGAGGAGCAGAGGAGTAGCCGAATCCTGGTGTGCTTGTCCATGACTTCCAGCAAGAGCACTATATCTTCAAATTCCATCTCTATGTAATGACTTACAATATTTAATTTCCTTTCCTAATTTATTGCTGTACTTGCATCCCAACATTATGTGACTTGCGCAGGATACACAATATTCCTGCACCACCAGGTTTTGCAATCTCTTTCCATTTTAGTAATATACACCTTTTCTATTCTTCCCACCAACTTATAAATTCACAGTTTCTAATATTATATTGCATCTGTCAGATTGTTGCCCATTGTAATATCACTTTGTAGACTCTTTATTTCTCTTGACAAATTACAGCACTCCTATTTTGGTGTAATTGGGAATTTTACAGATCACATTTCCAGTCCTCCGATTAAATAGATTCTAAATAGTCTAAATTTCATATGACTAGACATTAGTTTGATTTTTCTAATCTTATTTATTTCCTCATTGCAGCTTGGATTCACAATTAGCTTTGTATCATCAGAAAACTATTTTTAAGTCTTTTCACCCAAGTCATTAATTTAGATTGCAAATAGGTAAGGTTGTAACATTGATATTGGTGCTACTTCTCTAATAAAAGGTTACTGGTCAGGATATGCCACATTTATGCCTGCTTTCTATGACCTGCCTATCAACTTACCATTACTCACATAAATATGTGTCTCCCACCCCATGAAAGCCTATGCTGTGTAATAGATTTATATGTGGCACCTTATCAAATGTGTTTTACGAATTCACGACCTCTCTGGTTGACCAGTATCCTTTTATTTACCCTATTAGTGGTGTCCTCAAAAAATGGCTAAGAAATTTACTAGATAAGATTTCATTTTCATAAAATGCATGTCAACTCCGACTGAGTATTAAAATATATTGTTCACGACTCCCTAATACTAAGTATTAAACCGATGACTGGTGTCAGGTTAATTTGTCAGTAAGCCCACGTTTCATGACTTCCTCCTTTCTTGAGTTACGGTTTGCAATTACCCTCTTCCTATTCAGTGGGATCGTTATAGGTTTAATGGAATTTTGGAAGGTCACAACCATTTCACGTCTTATTCCTGCCTCTTTTGGAATTCGAAGATTTCACGAGATTTCCTAGTTCTTTCGCTGGTATGTTTCTCTATTGATAGGATTTACATTCCATCATACATGAGTCAATGGTTCCTCTTTTTAAAAAGATGCTTTAGTTTAAAAATATTTCACAAAATTTGTTTAACATTTCTGCTATACCCTTGTTCCCCATTAGTATAATTGTGAAATCTATTGGAATTTTTTTCTTATTACAAGGGTGGTTAAATACAGAAGTATGTAGATTATATTTCAGTTACACAAGGTATTAATGAAACCACATCTGAAATATCGTGTTTAGAATTTGTCTTCCTTTTTAAGGATGGATGCAGACATGGTGGGAACATGCAGAGAAGGGTTCCTAGACTAATACTTTGACAGAGTTGATTGTCTTATGAGAAAAGGTTGGGAAGTCAAGGCTTGCATCGATGGGTTTAGAAAAGTAAGGGGGGACTTGACTAAAACATGCAATGATGGATCCTGAGAGAGTCCGTACAGACCAGATATAATGTGGTGATATAATGCAAAGCCAATGAGCGGTGTGGGGCTCAGTTAAGACTCCTGCAGGTGCTTTGGTTTCCTGCCACTCTCCAAAGGTGTGCTTTTTATGTGGATTGGCCATGCTAAACTATATGTAGTGTCCAGGAATTTGCAGCTTGTGTAGAAAAGCCATAGTAAATACGGCGTTCGAGGAATAGAGTAGTGGTTCATTCTAGCTTCAGAGGATTGGTGTTGGCTCGATGAACCAAATACTGTCTTCTGCAATGAAGGGATTCTATATGATTCTAAAACTAAGAATTTCTGTCAAAGAAAAGTGGAGTTGCTCACTTAAGCAGAAATGCAGAAAATTCATTTCTAATAGAGGGTTGTTGGAACTCAGGAAATGATGAAGAGCTTATCTTCAAAACGTCGATTCTCTTGCTCCTCAGATACTGCCTGACTGACTGTGATTTTCCAGCACCACACACTTGACTCTTTGGAACTCTTGCCTCAATGCCAATGAGGAAAGGCTTTGAATATCTTTACAGCAGATATTGATAAGCAAAGGAATGGTTATGGAATTACGTAGGAACGTACAGTAATCAGATTAGTCATGACCTTATTCATTGCGGATAAGAGGGGCATGAGGGGCCCAATGACCTACTTCGTTTCCTATGTTTATATGATTTCTCTCTTCTCAGTGTTTAATGGATCAAAGATTGCTTTTGTCCATTATATATACGACATATTTTCATGTCTTGTTACTTCTATTTTGATAATTTTACCATTTTCTATGCATTTATGGGATGAGGGCGTCATTGGCTACACCAGCATTTTTTACCCTTGGAGCAGTTAACTTTCAAATACATTGCTATTGGTCTGGAATCACATGTAGGCTATAGCAGGTTGGGATTCGCTACCCCAAAGTGCGGTGGATGCTGGGACAGTGAGTAAATTTAAGGAGGAGTAAGACAGATTTTTAATTGGCAATGGATTGAAGAGGTATGGAGAGAAGGCAGAAAAATGCAGGTAAGGAGCATATCAGCCATGATTGAGTGGTGGAGCGAATTTGACGGACCAAATAGTCTAATTCTGCTGCCATATTTTATGAACTTATGGATGACAGTTTCCTTCCCTCAAAGCCATTAGTTACCCAAATCAATTGTTCCGGCAATTGCCAATAGTTTCATGGACTCCACTCTTAGTTCCAGAAGTTTTATTGAATTCAAATGTCAGCATCTGCAATCACAAGATTTGTACCTTGGTCCTCACAACGTTACCTGGGTTTCTGGATTAACTAAGCCATCACTTTCCATAACTGGATTGTAAAACTCCACCAAAACACAAACTTACTGTTATTCTTCACCACTACCTTGCTGTTATTAAAGTGGAATTGTCCAGTAAGAACAGCCAATTGCAAGCTTTCCGGCTAAGAAAATGCATTGTGCTGTAAGCAGTAGAATGTTCATTTGTCTCATTCTTAACTACAGAAATAGATATTTGCCTAAGTTCAAATTGTATTTACAATTATTATCCAGCCTTAAACCATAGTCATCGTTCTTCAGTATCACAAGTCTGTGAGTTGAAGTCCCATTCCAGAGAGTGCAGAATGTAATCTTGACTGATGCTCACACTGCAGTATGATATGATACCAAACGTGCCATCTTTGGAATGAAACATCACCAGTCCTTTCAGTTATACAAAAACAAAACGTCATTCAGCATTATTTCAAAGATTGACATTTTTTCTTATGGAATTTGGATAAGGCCAGCATCAGTTGCACTTGATGAACATTTCCTGAGGACAATGAAGAATTAAACATCTTGCTGTGGTTGTTAGGAGACCATTAATTTCGTTTTACAACTGATGCAATGCAATGAACATAAGTACTGAATTTCTGCAATTCCAAAGTTCTAAACTGGATTTAAATTCCCCAGCTCCGAACATGGGATAAAAACTCAGGATTAATGTTGATGCCAGCTCCCACCACTCTACACTACCCCATCCCAAGTCCAGTAGACATCATCACCAAATCTTCTAACATTTTCAAAGGATCGTATCCACTCAATGCCTGATTCGAATACTAGAAAAATGATTGCAGTGTTGCCTGCACTCCACAGTGAATGCAGGCTGGTATACATATTAAACAAGGGGTGGGGCGAGCGGAAAGGAATATACAATAAGTGAAGATATATAAAGAGAAAACGTTTGTGATTGAAGATGCTGGCATTTGAATTCAATGAAACTTCTGGAATTAAGAATGGGTGAATTTGAGCCTGGGAGAATGAATTTCTGCTAATGGGGACAATTCATAAATGTCAATGGGTTGTTTATGGTAGCAGCCAATGTGATGGCAAGGTCTGGTGTTTGGGTTTGGGATAAGGACATGGGAGAATTTGCTCAGGCACTAAAATTATTGAACTTGATGTGGAGTCCCGAAAGGCAGCAGGGTTCCCAAAGTGAAAATGGGCTGTTTTACTTCCAGTTTGCACCGAACTTCATTGGAGCACGGCAGCGAGACAGAGACAGAGACAGAGACAGAGACAGAGACAGAGACAGAGATGTTGGCCAGGGAACACAGTGATCTGTTGAAATGACAGGCAACTGGAAGCTCTGAGTCATTTTTGCGGCCAGAACATATCATCCAGTCTCTGCTTCCTCTCCACATTATAGGGGAGACCACACTATGAGCGGTGAATACAATAGACTTTAATACCTATTCAGCGTTAATAGAAATATAAGCACTTAAACCAATTTCCCTTCAGTACTTGTGCGCACTGTCTGTTTGGGAAACATTAGACTCGTCTCTATACACCCGATATCCCATAGCAGAAGAAACTGCTGTCTTTAACTACTAACACCAGTATTTTCAAGTTAACTGCAGCACATTAACAAAATGCAGAGCTTCTCCGTCGTATTTATGGAAACATGTTCTCAGTTCAGAAAACAGAGTCACTGCAAATTCACCTCAATGAAATATCAGTTGAATAATTTGCGCAGTAGGTGTTCGCTAAATGCAGATCCTCATTTCATGTTGCTCTAGTTATTTCTAAACTTTTCTCAACCCCCACAATCTGAAGCTCCACAAACAACTAATAAAGGCGTTCCACATTTCCCTGTAGGACTGCTACATCCGCTTTCTGAAGCTTTTGAATTGACTCCACGGAAGATGATTGGTTTGCAAACGAGCCACAGGTAACAGCTTGCAGCACAATAGTTCAAAGGTGGAATGGGGAAAGAGAGAAGGGGAGGAGAAGGGACAGAACATTCCAGACAAGATATCCATTGAAGTTGTATGTTATTAATACCTCTGCAGCTTTGAATTCATTTTGTTACTAATTCTTCAGTAATTATTTATGTGCCTCTAACCTCAACTAATATGATTGGCATAAGTGAAAACAACTGAGGCAGAAAGTTACCTATCCCACTTCAGAATTGTTAACATGTAAGTATCAGCGTATGGTGAGTTATGTTCAGTTTATTTAATTGGGCAGAAGTTCTATTATTAAATTATTTTTATTTTAAATTGATAAAATGCATGAAAAATGAACGTTGTAAGAAACATGTCCATTGTATATTAATTCATAACTTGTAGAAACAAAGCAACAAAAATGAAAAAAGGCTTTGCAAGATTTCTAGCAGATATTTCGATATCATTTTATTTATTTTCAGTATGGCAAATTCTAACTAGGGAAAGTTACCTCAAGTATAAAAACAAATTTTATCATATGTGAAATAAGAGTTTTAGGTTGGCTAAGTAGACTGGAATAGAGCAAATCCACAGAAGTTAAAATATGCCTTTTTGTACACGAGTGCTGATTGTGCCGAAGCAGAAAATCGACAAAGGACTGAAAATGGTTAGGTAGGAGGCAGTGGACACAGGGGAGGAATCATTTCAGTAGTGTTTATTTAATGTTGTGTCCCTATTTACAAGCACAGACATTACAATAATTAATTATTGATAGTCGCAGGTAGATTGGATAGTGAAGAAGACGTTTGGTATGCTTTCCTTTATTGGGCAGAGTATTGAGTACAAGAGTTGGGAGGTCATGTTGCGGCTGTGCAGGACATTAATTAGGCCACGTTTGGAATATTGCGTGCAATTCTGGTCTTCTTCCTATCGGAAAGATGTTGTGAAACTTAAAAGGGTTCAGAAAGATTTACAGGGATATTGCCAGAGTTGGAGAATTTGAGCCAAAGGGAGACGTTGAATAGGCTGGGGCTGTTTTACCTGGATCAATGGAGGCTGATGGGTGACTTAATACAGGTTTATAAAATCATGAGAGGCATGAATAGGGTAAACAGACAAGGTCTTTTCTTTGTGATAGGAGAATCCAGAACTAGAGGGTGTAGGTTTAGTGTGAGAGGGGAAGATATAGAAGAGACCTAAGGGGCAACTTTTTCACGAGGATGGTGGTGGTGGTGGTGGTGGTGGTGTGTGTGTGTGTGTGTGTGTGTGTGTGTGTGTAAAATGTGTTGCCAGAGGAAGTGGTGGTTGTTGGTACAATTACAACATTTAAAAGGAATCTGGATGGGTTTGGAGGAATATGGGTCAGGTGTTGCCAAGTAGGACTAGATTTGCTTGGGATATCTGGTTGGCAAAAACGAGTTAGTACAGAGGGTCTGTTTCCGTGCTGTACATCTCTATGACTCTAAGACAATGAAAGCATTTATCAGTGACAAATGTGAGAATCCGTACCCACTTATTTAACAGAGTCAGTTTTGGTTCAGAATTGGAATACAATGCCTGATTAAACTTCCTGAACAATCGGAGGTAACGAGGGACCAACAGGTTGATGAGAAACTCTATTATAAGAACATATCTTATAAGGAGGAGCATTTTTTAGCACCATGGCTGATTATGTTATGGTCTTCTCTCCACTTCTCCATGTGCACTCTATAAACTTTGAGTAGAAATCTACCTACTTCACCATTGAATAAATGAAAATTTCTATTGCATTCTGGGAAAGTGATTCCGCCCCTAAACAAACTCGTGAAAGAATATATTCCTCTGCATTTTAGATAAAGCCCAATTGCTTGGCACACTCACCCATCATCTACACTCCCTTTCTCCACCAGTGCATATTGGCAGATTTCTTTGCCATCTACGAGATATACTTCAGTAACTCAGAAACTCATCTATGCTACTTCAATAGCAACTTTCAAACCTGATAAATTTGTGCTTAGTTAAACGAGGACAGCAGTTGCATGGGAACATCACTATTTCTCCTCCAAGTCACACAACATCTTTAATTGCAACTACATTGTCGTTCCTTCACTGTTACGTGATTAAAATCAAGAACTTGATCTCTAACAGTGCAGTCAATGTCCTCGATATGCAGCAGTTAAGGAAGGCTGCTCATAACCATCTTCTCAAGGGCAATTAGGAGTGGTAAATAAATGTGGACTCAGACAGCAATGTTTTCATCAATTGAAAGAATAGGGGAACCTGTAATTCATAAACCATGTCCCCTAGTTTTAGACTCCTCCACAAGCAGAAACATCTTCTCAAATATGCACCTACGCGATCCCAACAGACTGTATATATTTCAATAAAATGACTTTTCATTCTTCCAATTTCCATTGGGTATAGACGTAACCAGTTCTAACACACATCATAGCATAAGACTTCCATCTCGAGTAAACTGAGTGAACATTCTTTGAAATCCTTGAAAACAAACATCACCTCGTCTTCTAAATACCAAGATCAAAATTATATTTTTAAATAAAACTAGTTATGGTCTTTGTTTTCATTTGATTTCAAGCAAACTTTGATGAAACCTAACACGAAAATATAATAGTTTGATGCCAAAAATGATTCGATTCAGGTAAAATCCTGATTTGGGTATTTGTGAGAGATGTTTATGCTGTAGCTTAGAAGTAAAACTGGCTCCGGAATATGACCATGCACGATAGGCTAATTGATCTCTTTCTGATTCCATGTTGTGACACTTTCAGAGAGAAAAACGTATTCACCATAGTTATTAATCAAAACACTTAATTCACTGAGGAGTTTCTAAATGCAATTGAGCATGCTCGTTTTCATTTTAATTGTCTGGATACTTGCCACTTCAGTGAATTATTACAAAACCTGCTTATTATAATGATGAAACATTCATAGCAGCGATATAATTGTCTGTTTTGTTCACATTTTGTGGTTCATCACGGTTGTCAAAACGAAACGGGGTTTTTTTGTGGTCTATTTTCCTTTCCGATTTCTCAGGGATTTCTTTTAAATCCTGAGTTTCAAATTAAACAGTCATAGGAACAAACATGTATGCATCCTGTATATGTAACAAGTCTTAATATTCTTGTCAGTAAGATAGTTAAAGAGCTAACAAATATCTTCAGAATTAAGAATGTGAGGGCATCTCACTGATATTAATCAGTATGTAGGATCATGCTGTGATGTCCGTGTTGAGATAGTAAGCAATTATCAGTGACTTAGGGAAGTTTTATTGTATAACAGTTGTACTTTGATATTCCATTAAATATCACGATTGAATGTGGGATTAACAAAATATTGTTGTGATTCCTAGATCGCTGAGAAGCAATGAATACCATTGATCTGCTCTGGACCTCCACACTATTGTTGAGTAAGCTGTTTACTTTTTTTTCTTCATGTAGTTACTACATAGTAGAGCAAACTTAAGTAGCTGCTGAGGCATATGGCAAGAAAAAAACACATGATGAACTTAGCTATTGTAGCAGTCCATAGAGGTAATACTTACCTCAGTTTGTACATACACTACAATGAGAATTCATCTTACAGTCACAGCTGCCAGCAAGATCATAGTGCATCAAGAACCTCTCTACATTGAAGCTACCGAGGGAGAAACAGCTCACTTTCTCTGCACCTACAATGCATCTCACGATCAAATGATTGGAGCGTTCTCCTGGCACAAAGACATTAAAAATGGAAGAGAAGATACCAAAGTAACCAATAAATCCGCAAGATTCTTGGGTAGGATTTTAGAGGTGGACCGACCCTCTTTCAAAACCAATCGAAATGCTTCCATCGCAATTACGAATCTGAAACAGGATGATTCGGGCACATATTACTGTCAGGTAATATTGTTCTTTGAGGAAAAGTTTGGACCAGGAACAGTGTTAACAGTTAAACGTAAGTTTACATGGAGAGAATGAGAGCAATAATTAATGTGACAAGCGAGGGCATGACAATGGTTAGAGTTGGGAAGATGAGATAGAAATTGAGCTGGATGTATTAGATAGCTGTATAGTTAGATAGATAAAGATAATTCATTGTTATAAGAACATGGACATAGAACATAGGACAGTACAGCACAGAACAGGCCCTTCAGCCCACGATGTTGTGCCGACCACTGATCCTCATGTATGCACCCTCAAATTTCTGTGACCATATGCATGTCCAGGAGTATCTTAAATGTCCCCAATGGCCCTGCCTCCACAACTGCTGCTGGCAACGCATTCCATGCTCTCACAGTTCTCTGTGTAAAGAACCCGCCTCTGACTTCCCCTCTATACTTTCCACCAACCAGCTTAAAACTATGACCCCTCGTGTTAGTCATTTCTGCCCTGGGAAATAGTCTCTGCTATCGACTCTATCTATGCCTCTCATTATCTTGCATTTCTCAATTAGGCACCCTCTTCTACTTTACTCCAATGAAAAAAGTCTGAGCTCAGTCAACCTCTCCTCATAAGATAAGCCCTCCAGTCCAGGCAGCATCCTGGGAAACCTCCTCTGAACCTGCTCCAAAGCATCCACATCTTTCTTATAATAGGGTGACCAGAACTGGATGCTGTATTCCAAGTGCGATCTAACCAAAGTTTTATAGAGCTGCAACAAGATCTCACGACTCTTAAACTCAATACCCCTGTTAATGAAAGCCAGAACACCACATGCTTTCTTAACAGCCCTGTCCACTTGGGTGACCATTTTGAGGGATCTATGTACCTGCACCCCAAAATCCCTCTGTTCCTCCACACTGCCAAGAATCCTATCCTTAATCCTGTACTCAGCTTTCAAATTCACTTCGCATTTATCCAGGTTGAACTCCATCTTCCACCTCTCAGCCCATCTCTGCATCCTGTCAATGTCTCGCTGCAACCCACAATAGCCCTCTATACTGTCAACGACACCTCCAACCTTTGTGTCATCTGCAAACTTGCTGACCCATTCTTCAATCCCCTCATCCAAGTCATTAATAAAAATTACAAACAACAGAGGCCCAAGGACAGAGGCTTGTGGAACACCACTCACCACAAACTTCCAGGCAGAATATTTTCCTTCTACTACCACTCGCTGTCATTTGTTGGCCAGCCAATTCTGTATCCAGACAGCTATGTTCCCCTGAATCCCATTCCTCCTGACCTTCTGAATGAGCCTACCATGGGCAACCTTGTCAATGGCTATAGTGGCCCATGTTCTCACATTAGAAAGCTCTTGCAGTATATCTTGCAAACTGTTGCATTTCACGAATAATTTGTTGTTCAACATCATAAATTCAAACAGGTGAATGAAGATCTGTATGACATGAGGCACGCAACTGTCATATATTCAATGCAATAGGCTCTCAGCCGACATGTTAGATGATAAATACAACAAATGCCCTTCCAATATCATGTAGTTAGTTTAATTAACCTGAATAACCATGTCACTACACGCCTCTGGGACAGGTAGGCATTGAATCTCGACATTTTTATCAAGAAATAGGAACACTTTCAACTTGCCACAAGAGAACTCTTCGTGGTGGTGACGCGTGCAGAGGGCAGTGGGGTGGGGGTGGTGGTGGTGGGGGGGAAGAGTCCATTATTGCCATTATTGACAAGCAAAACGAAAGCAAATGTGAGTATTCGAGTCCAAACTAGACGGAATGTTTAAAGGAATTGGCAGCAAGCCGAGTGAGCATTGCACTGAACTGCAACAGTGAACTATGGGAAGTAAATGCTGAATTCGAATCTTTTTGTTTTCCGTAGGCAACCAGCCACTTGTGAGCAGCGGAAGGTCTCTGCTTTGGCAGATGATTCTGGTTGGATTGAAACTTGCTGTGTTTTCTGTCATCATCATTCTCACAATTTCTTTCATATATTTCTGTGAGTCTTGAAGATTTCCAATTGGATTTGCTGCAGAGTGAGAAAATTTGATCAACTACCGAAGGGCCCACGAATAAAGGATAACCTATATTGACTGGGATACCGGATAATTTTATTACCATTTGGAATATAAAATCAAATTATGAATGAAATAATTCTAGTTGGTAAATGGAAACAAAAATGTGCAGTGTGTACTAACACAGCTTGTATGTCCTTCGTTTACTCTATGCAAATTTATATCTATGGCCATTAAAATACAAGAGTTTGTGTTATTGAAGTAATAAAATACATTCATTGAAAATGCAAGTCTGATGAATTTGCCTTGTCTCACATACTCACTTTAAGCTTGATCTGCTGTCTAATGGAACAACAAAACCAATTTTCTGTTCAATTTTGTTCAGTTTTACACTGTCATGTTTTTTCAAGGAAAGTCAGGAGTAGGATGAGTGATGACAAGTGCTATGTAACATCGATTGCACAAATATCAGAAAACCAACCCTGAACGCGCAAGTGAAGCATTTATAAATGTTAACGATTGGTTATTGCTTTTTATCCTTCATGAGTATTCAATTGAAATTGATCTAATATAATTTGCTGAGAATTGTGTATGATCTCCTGATTTCGAATTGTTGTTCTACTGTGCAGCATAACGAAGGAGTTTACTTTGCTGGGAAACATTCTGGTTTCATGGATGTATTTTGCATTTTTATTGTCCCTTTTCGTTCTTTGCTCATTTCAACAATTGCAGCTGGGCTATGAAATGTTCTTCCTCTTTTTACTTTCACTGTGAACGTCAGAGATTCAGATGTCACGTACAGAACAGAAACAAAATCCTTCTATGGTTACCCCATAGCGAGATTCAACAGCACATTCGAAAGTAAATACATGCTTTAAAGTGATTATTTTCCATATTTCCTACTATGTTTTATGATCTAATCCATTGCATTAGCAGGATTCTCATTGACCAATTTTGGCCATTCTGCTCTCTCACCTATCATGTTAAGTTTTGTAGAGGAAACCGTCGAAATACATCTTCAATGTTGGGGTGTGGAGGGGACTTTGTTAGACAATGCAAAATATGAGCAATCAGTGATTCTCAGCCAAACATAGCTGATATTTACATGAAACATATTGTAATATTGTACTTGTAAAGAATATGATGGCATATATGGTTCTTTAACTGAATCAGTTTTAGTGGTAAGTAATAGTGTAAAGACTCAAACTCTGTGGTTTCAAGGGGAAATACCTTAGTGTTTAATTTGGAACAAAAAAAAGCCAAGTGGTTGAGAAAAAAAAAGTAAAATCAGTGTCATCTTAGTTGCACATATCTTCTGATTACGTTTGAATTTGCTTCTGTGATGTGGCCAAAGCTGCAAATTTACATTCTTGTGCAACACATTAACATGAGGCTATTGTACAAAATACAATGTCTGGCTTGTTTTTGTTTTGCATTTGATTCCCGAGTCGTGCTGAAGCCAGAATATGAAGACAACAACATATGAATTAAAAGGGGTAATAAGCCCTTTCGAGTCTGCTCTGACATTCAATCAAACCAATGCTGAACTGAATACCACATTTTCCACCTTGTCTATTCTTGAGAACTTTTGATCTTTTGCCTAACACAATTCGACCTATTTTCACCTCAGAAGTATTAAAAGACACCATCTTCATCAATTTTCCAAAATCTAACGAACTTGAAATTGAAATCAATGCATCTACCATGTCAAAGTCCACCTTCCTAAAGATGGACTTTAGGAACGATCTCTATCACGAATCAACATGGAGCTACAAAATTTTGGTCAGTATCACTTGCCTAGAGGTTATATGCTTGTTAAGTTCCTCACCTACCGTAACCTCCTTAGTAATTGTGACTGAACATTTATGTATCTTTACATAAATATATGCATTTCCCTTCTTTATTTACCACGATAACAAGAAGGTTATCTGATAAACTATAAACAAGTGAAAGCAATTCCCTGCGACCGGGACTATATTCATTGGTTTTTAGAAAAGTATTATAGAAACATATAAAATTATGAAGAGAATAGATATGATAGATGCAGAGAGGATGTTCCTACTGGCAGGTTAAACGAGGAGAAGGGCGTTAGGCAAAAACATTCAAAAGCTGATATGGACAAACGTTCACACATAAAGGGATGGCTGGAAAATGGAAAGCCTTCAGACATTAGAAAACGATAGTCCAGAGACAGTATATTCTGGTTGGGTGAAAGGCAAGTCTTGTAGGTGTAGGAAATGCTGGATGACTAAGAAATTGAGAGTTTGGTTAAGAAAAAATAAGGAAGCATAAATCAAATATAGAAAAGATAGATCAAACGAATGCTTAGAAGAGCATAAGGGCAGTGCATGTATACTGAAGAGGGAAATCTGGAGGGCAAAAAGGTGGCATGAGATAGCTTTGTCAAATAGAGTTAAGGAGAATCCAAAGTGTTTTTACAAATACGTTTAAGACAAAAGGTTAACTAGGGAGAGAATCGGGCCCCTCAAAGATCAGCAAGAGAGTCTTTGCGTGGCATCACAAGAGATGGGGGAGATACTAAACGAGCCATTTGCATCAGTGTTTACTATCGAAAAGGACATACAAGATATAGAATTTTGGGAAACAGATGGAGACATCTCGAAAAGTGCCCATATTACAGAGGAGGAAGTGCTGGATGTCTTGAAATACATAAAAATGGATAAAGCCACAGGACGTGATCAGGTGTGCTCTAGAGCTCTGTGGGAAGTAAGGGAAGTAACTACTGGGGCCCTGATTGAGTTATTTGTAGCATTGGTAGTCACACGTGAGGTGCTGGAAGACTGGAGGTTGGCTAATGTGGTGCCACTGTTTAAGAAGGGTGGTAAAGATAAATCAGGGAACTATAGACCAGTGAGCCTGACGTTGGTGGTGGGCAAGTTATTGGAAGGAATCCTCAGTGACAGGATGTACATGTATTTGTAAAGACGAGGACCAATTAGGGATAGTCAGCATGGCTTTGTGCATGGGAAATCATGTCACATCATCTTGATTGAGTTTTTTGGAAGAATTCATGAAGAGGATTGATGAGGGCAGAGCGGTGGAGGTCATGTATATGGACTTCAGTAAGGGGTTTGACAAGGTTCCCCATGGGAGATTTGTTAGCAAGTTTAGATGGAATACGGGGAGAGCTAGCCATTTGGATAAAGAACTGGTTCAAAGATAGAAGACGGAGAGGGTTGGTGGAGAGCTGGTTTTGAGACTGGAGGCCTGTGACCAATGAAGTGCCACAAGGATCGGTGCTGGGTCCACTACTTTTTGTCATTTATATAAATGATTTGGACGGGAGCAGAAGATGTATACTTAGTAAGCTTGCAGATGGCACCAAAATTGGAGGTGTAGTGGATAGGAAAGAAGGTTACTTCAGATTAGAACGGGATGTTGATCAGATGGGGAAATGGGCTGAGGATTGGCAGATTGAGTTTAATTTAAATAACATGAGGTGCTCAATTTTGGGAAAGCAAAGGTTAGCAGAACTTAGACATTTAATGGTAAGTTCCTAGGGAGTGTTGCTGAACAAAGAGACCTTGGAGTGCAGGTTCATAGCTCCTTGAAAGTAGAGTCACAGAGAGATAGGATAGTGAAGAAGACGTTTGCTATGCTTACCTTTATTGGTCAGAGTTTTGAGTACAGGAGTTGGGAGGTCATGTTGTGCCTGTACAGGACATTGGTTAGGCCACTTTAGAAATATTGCACGAAATTCTGGTCTCCTTCCTATCAGAAGGATGTTGGAAAACTTGAAAGGGTTCAGAAAAGATTTACAAGGATGTTGTCAGGGTTGGAGGATTTTAGATATAGGGAGAGGTTGAATAGGCTAGGGCTGTTATAGAGGTTTATAGAATCATGAGGGGCATGGATAGGATAAATCTTTTCCCTGGGGTGGGGGAGTGCAGAACTAGAGGGCAAAGGTTTAGGGTGAGAGAGGAAAGACATAAAAGAGACCTAAGGGGCAACATTTTCACGCAAAGGGTGGTATGTATATGGAATGATCAGCCAGAGGAAGTGGTGGAGGCTAGTACAATTGCAACATTTGAAAAGCATCTGGATCAGTATATGAACAGAAAGGGTTTGGAGGGATATGGGCCAGGTGCAGTCAAGTGCGACTAGATTGGGTTGGGATATCTAGTCAGCGTGGACAAGTTGGACCGAAGGGTTTATTTACGTGCCATACATCTCAGTGACTGTATGATTCATAGCCTAAGAATTAGGGGGAACAGATTTAGGACTGAACTGAGAAAAAAATCTCTTCACCCAGAGGGTTATGAATCTATGGAATTCCCTGCCCAGTGAAGTAGTTGACACAACTACTATAAAATGCTTTTATAGCATATATATGTGAACAACGATGGAACAAAGGGATACAGTGAGAGGGAGGGTAAGTGGAGCTGAGGTCACAAAATGATCAGCCATGATCTTATTGAATGGTGGAGCAGGCTCAAAGGACCAGATGGCCTACTCCTGCTCCTAGTTCTTATGTTCTATTAAAGTTTGATAGTCATTACAATTCAGATCTCTCATTAAACCAATTCTCTATGTATGAATGTACAGACCAACAATTCAGGGCTGCAACTACTATGATGACAAATGCGTTTAATTATTGTTTCCTTCCTGAATGACAAGAAACACGTTTCTTTTCAAACAGCTGTAAATATTAACAACTGAAATAATATTAAATGAATTCGAAATAGATTCTTCCTCTGCAAAGCTAAAACAATGCTTCTGAGTCTGACTAATAATTATGTCATGTCAAGCCAAAGAACAATTTTGCACAAACAATACATTTATCTGTTACCTTAGCCAATTTAATAATTAAACATATTTCAAAGCGCTCTTCAGCCTTTATCATGCATATTTTTGATGAAGCAGTACACAGAGGTACAGCCATTCTCAACCAAACGTATTGTCCTGATATTATCTTTCCAATTGTTAATATTCCCCATTGAACTAAGCGTTGTTTTTCAAACCAACGTGTAACTGACGTCATATGGCAGCAGAACTATTTTTCATCACCACATCATTTGACTTGCCATGTATATTAATTAAATAATTAAAGCACATTGCGTTACAAATGGCGTTTTGCAAAGTCGATTTTACCCTGCACAAATGAAAGTTCCCCTCTACAGTTTTGTTTTATTTGAATTAGCTTCAAGAAGATGTTAAAAAGGTAGTAAAACTATATTTTAGGGAAGTCTGGTCAGTGCAAAATGACTAATCATTTCATGTTGTACCTTTTGGTCAGACACAGAAACGGATTTCACCCTGTACTTCAGTCTGCAATACAGTAATCCCCAAAGTCCTACTCCTGCATAGAGAGAGACGAGTAGTTATGAGGACAACAACACCTCAGGGAAACGGTTCGGTCAATAAGCCTGCACTTTTATGGTGAGCCCAGCTAGTATGAGAATTGCCCATGTGCTCTTGACTACACTCTGCATTGCACACCTGCCATCCAGCCAACTGAGCTAACTAACAACTGATTGTATCATTCACTGTGCAAAGTAATGCTTATAACGTGGGTTTAATGGCTGGGTTAACCACGAATGTCCCTCTTTTTCAACCTCACCCCTCACCTGAGGCCTGAAGACCTTACTGTTAGACTTACCACCAGTCATAGAGATGTACAGCACGAAACACACCATTCTATCCAATTCATGCATGCTGGCCGGATATCCTAACCTAATCTAATCTGATTTGCCAGCACTTGACCCTTTCCCTCTAAACTCTTCCGATTCATATACCCATTCAGATGCCTTTGAAATGTCTTAATTGTGCCAGCCTCCACCACTTCCTCTGGCAGTTCATTCCAGACATGCACCACACTCTGTGTGAAAAGTTTGCATCTTAGTCCCTTTAAAACGTTTCCTCTCTCACCCTAAACCTATGACCTCTAATTCAGGACTCTCCCACCCCAGGGAAGAGACCTTGTCAGTCTATCCTATCCATACCCCTCATAATTTTATAAACCACTATAAGGTCACCCCTCAGTTTCCAATGCCCCTGGGAAAACAGCCCCAGCCTGTTCAGCCTCTCCCTACTGCTCGGACCTTCCAATCCTGGCAACATCCTTGTAAATCTTTTCTGGAACCCTTTCAAGTTACACAACATCCTTCCGATAAGAGGGAGACCAGAATCACAGAAAATATTCCAAAAATGGCCTAATCAATGTCTTGTACAGCTGCAACATGACCTCACAACTCCTATACTCAATGACCTGACCAATATAGGAAAGCACACCAAACACCTCCTTCACTATCCTATCTACCTGCGATTCCACTTTCAAGGAACTATGAACTTGCACTCCAAAGTCTGTTTGTTCAACAACTGTCCCTATGACCTTACCATTAAATACATACATTATGTTCTGATTTGCCCTACCAAAATGCAGCATCTCGCATTTATCTAAATTAAACTCCATCTGTCACTCTTCAGCACATTGATCCATCTGATCAAGATCCCGAAGTAACCTTCTTCACTGTCCACTTCACCTCCAATTTTGGTTCACCTGAAACATTATTAACTTTACCTCCTATGTTCACATTCAATCATTTATATAAATGACAAAAAGTAGTGGACGCAGTACAGGTACTTGTGGCACACTACTGGTCACAGCCCTCCAGTCTGAAAGGCAACCCTTCATCGCCACTCTCTGTCTTCCACCTTCGAGTCAGTTTCTGTATCCAAATGGTAAGTCCTCCTTATGTTCCATGTTATCTAAACTTGCTAACCTGCCTACCATGGGGAACCTTGCCGAATGCTTTACTGAAGTCCATAGACCACGTCCACTGCTCTGCCCTCATCAATCCTTTTTGTTACTTCTTCAAAAACTTCAATGAAGTTAGTAAGGCCTGTTTTCCCGCCCACAAAGCCGTTTGACTATCCCTAATCAGTCCTTGCCTTTTCAACTACATGTAAATCCTATCTCTCAGGAATCCCTCCAACAGTTTGTCCACCACTAATGTCAGACTCACTGCAATCCTCTCTGATGAGAGCGCAGTCCTCTGGGCTATAATGACATTCCCTTTTTCTTACAAATCTATCAATCTATTCTCTGAACATAAGTGACTGCTTATTTTTCATCTGCTACTTCAACCAAGTAACTCAATAATCTGATATACATAATAAGCCCTCGTTCAAAATGTAAAAATCAGCAATTAAGTGTTTCAAGACCAATTTTATTCCCTCAACATTGTTAGCTGTAAAAATAATCTCAATGTAATCCATTTAGTGTAACATTAAACCTTCACCTGAATGCTTAGACTTAAGTCATGTTGTTAATTTGCAATGTTAAAAGAAGTCATTGTATGTTATGGCTTAAACTTTAATTTAACGCTAGAGATTGTGGAGCCCGACGCTGTTAACTGGAATTGTATTTACCCTCATCCACAGTCATCCTGGAGCTTTGCATTAGAGTTTGCAGATCGTAGAATTTGAAAGGACCAAAATTCAATCTATTATTTAAATTACAGCGTGAAAGATATGGTGGAGCTATTCTACGAGAAGTTCCGCTGCAAATGAGGTGAATATATATCTATCCGGCACCAATCCTTTAAATAAGTCCATACTCTGTGGTTCGTCAGTTCAGCGCACATTTCTGGACTGCCGTAAATAAGGAAGTCAGATGGGCGTGTGTTTAATCAATCAAACAGTTCGATGTTTTTCTGAGACTCAAAGAAACTGAAACATGTATACATACAATATATACACATGCAAATTAGAAGCAGGTGGAGGCCATTCAGGTCGTCGAGATTTCTCTGCCATTCAACAGGTTCATGGGGATGATCTCACTATAACCTAATATCCACATTCCTTTTCACCACTGATAACCCTTTACCCCATCGGGTTAACAACAATCTATCCATCTCTGCTTTAAATGAAAACGGAAGAATTCTTCTTGCACATACCTTTCAAGAGGAGAGATCATAAGTCTCATAATAGAGAAAAAAAAGCCTTGCTTATATTTTAAATGGACAACACGATTTTCTCGCAGGAGCAACCTAGTCCCTGTTTCTTCCTTAAGGCAAAGCATCCTCTCACATTTATCCTGTCAAGAGCCTTCAAGGTCATATATGTTTCAATCAAGTCACTTCCAAGCATCCAAAACTTCAGGGGATGCAACACGAGGCAGTACAAACTTTCCTTTAAGATGACATAGTTATTTCTGGTATCCATCTAATAATTCTTCTCTGAACTGCTTCCAACATTTTAAGGTCCTTCCTTAAGTAAAGTGATCAAAACTGCATAGTACTACAGATGTCAGAGTCGGAAACAGTAATGTTTAATACGGTTCAGTAAAGGTATATGACCACTGTGAATGAGATTTAGCTTGACTGAGATAGCGGAGAGTTATATCTGGAAATTTGGCTCAAAGAGGCCTTTGAAATCGTAAGTCTTTTCAATTTTACAGTAAAAGCAAGATTCTGACCTTGAAATAACAGCCTTTATGTAAGTAAAGGTAACTTCTTTAAACAGGCAGCTGTTTGACAGTAGCAGTTCACTTTCAATAATCTGAAATCTCTAGCCTGCAGAAGGTTTTATTTATACCAGAAAAGAGCTAAGTTATCAAGTCGTTAATGGCAACTCTATATAAGGAAGGGATTTTTAATGTGTGCGATCATGAAGATCACGACTTCACCTGAGTGAAAAAAAATCACAAAACACTAAGTTACAGTCCAACAGGTTTATTTGGAAGCACTAGCTTTCGGAGTGCTGCTCCTTTATTAGTTAGTTGTGGAGTATAAACTTATAGTCTAAACAGAATGCAGTCAACAAAGGAAGCAAGGTTTATGTATGGTGACAAAGGCTAGATAAGTGGAGTGTGTGGTCAGTAATATTTGGGAAATCATGACCTCTGAGAATGACTTAGATGAGCAAATGTGCAGGAAGTTCTGCCACCTGCAGAAACTTTATCCTCCAGTTGTCAGAGTTCGAATGGTTGGAGTTAATGTGGCTCTTCTGTGGGTCTGAGTTTTGTGAGCCTGTGAGCTTGGTAGCACATTCAGCGGGGTGTCACACTGTAGCTAAAGCACGTAGAGGCAGAAAGGAGATGGGTGACCCACAAGTAATTCCGGAGAAACAAGCAGGTGGCGCAGGAGTCCCCTTATATCAGTCCTGCTAATTGTGTTTTTCACGATTTTGGAAATTGATGACGTCACTTGTTCCACAACGGAATGCAGTCAGAGGTTGTTTATGGAACTACTAAGTGGTCAGCTGTATAGGAATGGTGGCAGATGAGTGTTGGTGGGGGGAGGGGTGCGGTGGTGGTGCAGGGATATGGGAAGAAGAAAGGAGGACCAATTCACTACTGAATGGAACAGACAGGCATTTCTATGGCCGTAGAAATGACTCCCGGATGGAAAGCTGTCTACCCAGTAGCACAGTTAAGGATGTCATAAACTGGTTGCAGAAAAGTTCATCTGGGGAGCTCAAATACATAAACGTCGTGTTCTACATTGATACTAATGATCTGGCTGGGAAGGTGGATGTATTACTGCAATCAGGAATTAGAGAGTAAATAGAAAAAAGTAAGCATGTTGCCATAATAGTGCAGAAGGAAACATTTCAGATACTAGAAAAAAATGGATTATCCCCGAGGAACGATGTTACGTGTACAAGATAAAGGTTGCACAAGATCAAAGCTGATACTTATTCCCTCGCACCGTATCTTGCTGTTGCTAATTTGGTAGGTGAATAGAATCTAAAAGAGAGCATAAGAGAAGAATAACAAGAACGATAGATTAAAACGTGAATTCAGAATAAGGCAAAAATGTAATTAAGGCTCGATGAGATTTTTTCTGTGTGTACGTGAATAACGTTGGAGAGTGGTAGCTGCAGATTGCAATGCACAAATTTGTTTTGGTAATAACGGGATATCGACTGAAAGATAGGCAATCCATGTGTTAAATATTAGTGGGCACAAGGTGTGTAGAAAAGATGTAAATAGAAGAAAGGCAGTAGGATGGCAGTATTCATTGTGGAATGCATTGCAGACCCGGAGAAAAAAGGATGTCTCAGAATCTCTACGCAAGAGAAAGGCGCAGGGAAGCCTTGGAAGGTGGGAGTGTTGCTTGCCTAATACTCCATGAATGGAAAAGTGGTGTTTTGGGGTCCGAGCTTCAAATTTCAATGTAGCGATTAGAATTTATGTTAAATACAGCACCTGAAATTAAAAGTCTAGTGATGACCAGCAAACAATTATCAATTTTCCCAAAAAATCCTTCTGGTTCACAAATGCGCTTTAGAGAAGGAAAACTTCTGTCCTAATCTGGTCTACCCGCCCTGTTGACTTATGAGGTAGCAAGTGGCAAGCGTTCATAAATGGCTCAGATACTTTTAAGATATATTCCAGTAATCCAGAAACGGAGGACAAACAAATCCAACGTTATTTGATATAAAAGAAGATGGAAATTCAGATAAAGAATAAAATGGGTGCTTATGACACGTGTCAGGCAGAGTAAACAACTGAGAATCGAGATGAATGCAATTAGTAAAAAGAGAGGTGAAAAAGCATGAAAGAAAAACAAGGCGGAAATAAAATGAGAATAGATTGGCAGTCAATATGTGAAGAATCCGAAAATCTTTTAAAAAGTTGCAAAAGGAGCAGTAGGACTGATCGAGGACAAAACGTAGAATTTGCACATGAAGTCAGGACACATCTGAGCTGTTAAATTCGCATTTTTCTTGAACATGTACTTATATTCTACTTATCCTGGTGATGATGATTGTAAAATGATCTAGGGATAGGTCCAGCAATTGAAGACCAGTCAGTTTAAATTCCGTGGTGGAAAGCTCAGAGAAACAATTGTTCTGGATACAATTAGTAGACACACGTAGAAAGAAGGATTGAGTTGAAGAATCAGAATTGTGTTCTGAAGGGGAAATCGTGTTTAAGTAACATCAGAGCTGTTTTTTTATTGATTAGATAATAGTATAGGTTAATGAGAATAATGCGGTTGGTATTGTAAATATGGATTTTTAGAAGGCTTTTCACTTCTTATCAGACACAAATAAAAACTTGTGAAAAGGTTATAGCTCATGGACAAAAGGGTCAGTAGCAATGTGAACATGTGCGCTGAATTATAAGTAAAAGAAAGCAATAGTCAAGTGATATAGTTTGGGGTGGATGAAGGCAGTATTTCCTAAACTTCATTATAAGGTTACTTTTTCATTTCCTTAATATATATTAATGATCTGGATATTGGTCTGCAGATGACAATTTCAACTCTTTTGAGCTACGCAGACACTGGAAGCATTGTAAACGGTTTGGAACAGAGTATAGCACTTTAAAACAACATACACAATTTGGTGGCTTAGGCATAGTTAGCAAATGAAGTTTAATGCAAAATATTGTCAGGTCATATGTTTTGTAGGAAGAACACGGGCAGAGAATATGAAATAAGCAGTACAATTGTAAACAGGGAGGGGGACCCGCTGGTTGTATTTATGCATAGATCATTGAAAGTGGCAGTACAGCTGGAGAGCAGTTAGTAAAGCATACTGCATTTTTGGCATTATTAATAATGGTATAGAATTCAAGAACAGGAATGTAATACTGAGATGGAAGACTAGGAGGAGATTTGGTAGAATTTTTCAAAATCATAGGAGTCTGCATAGAGTAAACATACAAAAACTGTTTCCACTTGCAAATTGATGAAGAATGAGAGGGCGCGCACTTGCAGTGAGTTGCCTAAAGGGCAAATGTGATGGAAGAGAAAAATAAAAAAAAAATGAATGGTTTTGAAACGCACTGTCTGTAAGTATGTTTAGAACAAATTCAATTGTGGCTTTGACGAAAGATGATTAATTAAATATAAACAATGTGCAAAGCAGTGGCGGTGCAGGGAGCAGTGAGAATGTCTCTGAAATATGATAAGCCACTGAAGAGTGGATAGGCCGAATGGCCTCCTTTTGCATCGTAATACGTCAGAGGATCTGGGGAACCCAAAACAGATACAGAAAATAAAACAGAAAGGCGAGAATGATGGAATTGAGATAAAATGACGATAAAAGAGTGAAGGACAACTTTCTGAAATGTATTCAACATATTTAAACTCTAAAGGATTTAGTTTCAAATCATGAAAAATTATTTTCAGTGCTAGAGAAGCTCCTTCTCAGAAATTAAGGCATTTTTTCCACAATCTGAAAATCATAAGCATGTGCACAGAGAATCTCTTCTTTTCTGCATATTTTATGCTTATCTGAAGGATAAATTTCCCCGGTGTCATTTTGATCCATGTAGTTGAATGCAATTTGTATTTTGTTTCACCTTGAATGGTCTTATCAAATTGAGCCACAATTTCACTTTATTCAGAATCAATATATTAATCATTAATGTGTTAGTTTCAACTGTTAAGTTCTACCGCCAGCATGCATTGTTTCCTGATCTTGAATATTAATCGCTTGTGTAATAGCCGGCACAGAATCTCATGTCATGTCGCAAAATATTCTTCACGGTCTCCAGTAGTCCCAAACCTTCTCAAGATATCATACGTTGGCAGCTATTCATCTGCATACAGTACTATCTGCTTAATTCTCGCACTTCCTTCCATCTCAGAGCTGGCATCTTCCACCAACCTGATTGCTTCATCACCTATTCAAACACTCAAAATATTTTTTTTTACACTCAAGTGCTCTATTTCCCCCCTCTGCATTTCTGGCTTTTTAATTTCAACCAAATACAAATTTCAATTCTTTGAAATCTTACACTATACCTTGAGAATCCCACAAGTAATTTCTGTCTTCACACTATCCTGCACTATTCTCCCTGTCATTGGTCCACGATTTCCTAACTGCAAACAGACAAAAGATCTTGCTTTTGCTGGTTTTGATATTTATTTGTTCATTGAGTGTTGGTATCGCTAACTAGGTCAGAATGCTTTGCCCATCTGTGTTTGTTTAGAAACCAGTTAAAAGTCTCCCTTATTGGTATGCACCTGGAGTCATATGCAGACCAGACCAGGCAGACTACCTTCCCCAAAGGACATAATTGAACCAGATTTGCTTTTAGAAATCAAAGCTGACTACCTGCCATGGTGGAAGTTGAACACATCATCCCAAAACTTTAGCCAGGAGATTCTTGATGGCTGATCCAGGGACATCACTACTATTCTACCAGCTCCAGAAGATTGGCTGCTTTTGTTTGGCATATTTGTCTACCTTAATCTATTCTCACACATTTCTGTAGCTCCTCAGCAATGGCTCTGTGCCATCCATCATTCAGCTGCATTTTGAATGATCCCTCCTTCTACTACTGTCTACCTTGTGCTTTGGAGATCCCTGTCACTTTTAAAGCTCTGATCAAATGGCAGAGATGATGCTTTCTTTCTAGGCAACTTTCTTTAGAGTAATGTTTTCTATGTTTTCATTTGTTTTACGACTTACATATGGAATTGTTACCAGATGTCTGAGACAACCATGTTTCAGAGGTGCCCACTTTCTTTCATAGATCTTTACACATTGTAAAGTTTTCTGAGGCATAAGGCTAAGTGGATAAAATATAGCAAATTATGAGTTTATTTTTCTTGTTGCCAGTCTGAATTTCTTTGTTATTGTGGTACTGTAATAATGTATTTCTTCTTTAAAAAAAACACAATTATACGCAATTTGAAACATTCAGTGGGTAACAAATGCAAGGGGAGAGCATTCAATATTTCCACAAAACGTTGTCTGAAGAAGTGCTACCTGATAAGGCTGGGCTGAAACATTACCTGGTTGAGGATAGTAAAGCAGTAAAAGTTAGATATCAAAACATATTTTCTACTTTTATTCACTCTTAGCTGGATAGAGGACACATATAATAGTCACTGATGAATTGAATGAATAATAAGGAGAAATGTTTTATGCAGATCTACTATTCACAAATGAATCTGTTAACGCATGAAGAAGTTGTAAAATTGCATAAGTGCATTCAAGAGGAAGCTGGATAGCACACAAGAAAGCTGATAGGGAGGATACACAACTGATAATACTGATAAGCAAAATACTGTTAAGTCTGGTCTTCTCAAATTAAAACCGAAAATGCTAGAGAAGCCCAGCAAGTTTTGTAGCATTTGTGAAGAGTAAAAAGCAGAATTAAACTTTAAAAACCAAAGACTTTGGAACCGGAAGAAATCTACCAACATGGAGCCGTTCAGCCAAATGATCTGTTCCTGGTGTACAAGACATGGTACATGACACAAACTTCGACAAATTATTTACAATATACACTGTCATTTGACATTACCGTAACCATATTACAAATTGACTGAATGACAACGATTTATGAGTTTCTTGTTATGATCCCATCCAAAGTTGTTACTGAATAGGTTACATCTCAAATATAAGACGTCAATGTTGTTGGGTTTATTAGCAAAATAAGTGAACAAAAAGTAAGAATCTTGTAGTTATTTATAATACAATTCAAAGATTTTAAACATGCAGCAAAAATGTAATCCAATTAATCCCAAAATGCTTTTTATGATTTGAAAAGAAACGACTATGGTTGGATGAGGCATTACCATGGTGATATCTCCCCTGACCCTCATCATTTTATTTTTTTGAGTTTAACAAGCGTGTGACAAAGTGAAAATAGAGTTGCCCAATTTTGAGCTTCAGTGAAAATGGCTCAAAGGGCCTTGGATAATTGAATAATAGAGAGAATGTGTAATCATTGCAACTTTATTAGTTTTCCCTTAATGTTTATCTCGACATTAGAAATTTCAGTAGGGGTAACTTTTATGGACCGTCCAGGTCACCTCTATACATTTTAAGAATGTAGCCTGGACCCTAACTTTGCTCGTTGTTTTCAGTAGGTGTACAGTGGATATTCCAGGAGTGATGCAGCTGGCCCAACCACTTAGTATTCAACAAACGAATTTATTTGCAAGATTACCGAATGAAACGTAAGAGAGAGCAGATTATAGCATAACTTAACCTACCTGAAAACCCAACAGATGATCCCAACTTAGTGATGCCGATCCAAATATTTGCAACAAGCCCCATAAACTCTCCTTTGCAAAAAAAGGAAAAGTCCAACACAGGCTTTCAGAGGAGAGAAGGATAATCAACATGGACTTGCTTCTTTGGGCTCAGCAGTTTCATAACTGACTCCTTGCGAAAACCAAACCAAACCAAAACCAGAGTAAAGCTCATCTGGGAGAAATGGCCATTCCCCTTTCATTGTACGAGTGTTTTTTTTATTTTGAATATTTTTTGCCTGATGCAGTATCTGTTAGCTATAATCAATTTGGCCATAAACCTATCCAAGTCAAACCTCTCGGCAACTTTTCATCATACAATACTTTTGAAAAAATAAGACAAGGCCAACATAACATTCCCCTGAAAAAAAAGAACCATCAATATTAAAAGATGGCTTCAGTTTAAAACCCCTTAGTCTTAAATTGTTAGTACATTACAACACCCATTTACACTATATTGGCAATAATCATGCAAACATGCACTACTACATTCTGTTTCTATCTGTTTTATTCCTGCCACTGAATACCTTCCATTCCCATTCGATTCTTGACAATACATCAGCAATCATGCTTTTTCACCCGGCCACATGCACAATTTTCAAAATGAATGGCTGTAACAATAAGCTCCTTCTAAACAGTCTGGAAGTTTTGTTCTTAAATTTCTCCACAAACATCAAATGGATTATGATCAGTGTATATGATTATCTCAGAGACATTATTGGTGACACAAACATTGAAACATTGTAACGCCAACACAAAGCTCAAAGCTTCCTTATCGAATATTTCTGCTGATGAATGTTCAATTTCCTGGAGAAGTACCTGATAGGTCTTTTTATCCTCTCTTCGCCTTCCTGTAAGAGCATAACATTGACCCACATCATCAATACCCACCTTGAATGGCTTGGGATAACTAGGTGTGGCTAACACACCTTTCAGGCTGTCAAATGCCTTATGAAAGTTCAGTATCCACTGAAACTTCTTGCCTTTCTTCAGCAATTCGGTGAGTGGAACACTGCTGAATCTCGGTATGAATTTTCGATAAAATTCACTCATTCCCAGGAATTGTAACTCTGCTCTTTTCATCAATGGTATGGGAAACTCCCCAGTTACCTTTGTTTTTGCATTTCGTGGGGCCATTCGTCCATATCCAATAACATGGTCCAGGGAGGTGACTTTGGTTTTGGCAAATTCACTTTTACCCAGTTTTATCAGAAAACCTGCCTCCAGAAGTCAATCGAACAATTCTGATAACCGTTGCAAATGTTCCTTCCATATGCAACTAAAAATCACCAGGTCATCAATATAATCTACCCAACTGGGTGATCCGGGCTATAGTGGTTAATCTGCGAAATGTGGCTGGTGCATTTTTCATACCAAATGACATGACTTTAAACTAATACATTCCATTATGGAATCCGAAATTATCTTCACTCTCTCTGACAGAATACCTGCCATCATCCTCTGAGCAAGTCAGCCTTAGAAATATCACTTGCTTGCTCCATCTTTTCAACACAGTCTTCCAAAGGCAAAAACGGATGTACATCAGTCTTTGTAACAACATTGACTTTGTGATAGTCTACACATAACCTATGGATACCATCTAGTTTTGGCACCATTACCATGGGTGAGGTCCAGTCACTGTAATTCACTTCGTTTATGTTGTCTTGAAGCATTCTTTTGAACCTGTGCCAACTTTACAGGGTTATGCCTATAAGGATATGACTTAATTGGAACAACATATCCTATATTTCTGTTATGCATGACATGTCTGGCAAAATTAATTACATCCTTGTGCAATTAGGCCAGTGAAAGAGACTTTATATTTTAGCTTACGTTTTCCTTAACCCTAAATGACCCCCTACTGTTAGTTCATGTGCTACTCACAACACTTCCTTTCTATAACTCACTGTCAATACGACTTGATGAACTTCTACCCATTTGTCATCTGCCTGAACATGTGATTGTCTCCATTGCCTCATTAAGACATCGTTTTAAAGACAGTAGAATTCAGGTATACATTTGGATTATTTTTTTCTGTGTATGCTTTTGATACAATCACTTTAAATTTTCATCTTTCTGCTGTCACTGACTTAATTTATCCGAGTTAAAGATGTCTACTTTGTCATCTATCCACTCCTCGTTTGTGTCAACCCCATTTGATCAAAGAGGGTCTCTGCTAATTCCACATCATCTTTTCAATTAACGTAGGCGCCACTCCTATCTGTGAATCAGCTATATCATTAGGAAGGACAAATTGTGCTCCTCGAGCTGAGGGTTTGTCTAGTACTCCTACCAGGACTTTTCCATTTTTCAGGGACAATATACAATAGACAATAGGTACAGGAGTAGGCCATTCTGCCCTTCGAGTCTGCACCGCCATTCAATATGATCATGGCTGATCATCCTTAATCAGTACCCTGTTCCTGCCTTATCTCCATAACCCTTGATTTCATATCCTTGAGAGCTCTATCCAACTCTTTCTTAAATGAATCCAGAGACTGGGCCTCCACTGCCCTCTGGGGAAGAGCATTCTACACAGCCACCACTCTCTGGGTGAAGAAGTTTCTCCTCATCTCTGTCCTAAATGGTCTACCCCATATTTTTAAGCTGTGTCCTCTGGTTCTGCAGTCACCCATGAGCGGAAACATGTTTCCTGCCTCCAGAGTGTCCAATCCTTCAATAATTTATATGCCTCAATCAGATCCCCTCTCAGTATTCTAAACTCAAGGGTATACAAGCCCAGTCGCTGCAGTCTTTCAGTGAAAGGTAGTCCCGCCACTCCAGAAATTGACCTCACTATCCTACTCTACATAATTGAGCACTTCTTGTCTTATCATGAATTCTTGTTACTAGCACCTTTTCTGGCAATAGTCCTTCAGAGACTCATATCTTCTCATCTTTCAACATCAAAGTATGAGAGCATCTCTTAATATTAGAATCTCTTTACCTGCTGGTCATGGCTTATATAAGTAAACTTTACCTTCGCAGGTATATAGTTTAAGAATATCTGGCACTGCTTCCTTAACCAATTTCCAATTGGACTGTACATTCTGGTGCAGCTTTCTAGCCTCTGTTATGCTTTCTGCTATCACTCCAACAAAATTCACTGGCTTACCCTACTTTTCTGCATCCAGCTTCCCAGTGCTTTTCCTAACGCACCAACATAGTGATTTCTTGTGGCCTACTTTATGTCAGTGAAAACACCCGAACTTTTCAAGTGCTTCCTTTTTACCGCGTATTAAGTTCTTCACCACGATCTATCTTTTTCTTTTTTATGTGAGGATTTCTCTTTTTCCAATTTCTATCCTTCACGGATTGAAGTTGACTTTGGAAACCAAACTTGGCTTGGTGCACCAATTTATAATCATCGGCCATTTCAGCTGCTAATCTTCCTATTTTAGCTCCCCGCTTTTCCACATGAATTCTCATCACTTCAGGAAATGAAGTTTTGAACTCCTCCAAAATAATCGTTGCTTTAAGCGCATCATAGTTTTGCTCTATTTTTAATGCTCTTATCCACCTATCAAAATTACTTCGTTTGATCTTTTCAAACTCAATGTACACTTGATCAGGGTCCCTCCTTAGATTCCTCAAGCATTATCTGTAGGCTTCTGGGACAAGCTCATATGCACTTAAGATGGTTTTCTATACCTCCTCATAAGCCCAGATATCTCCTCTAATATTGATGTGAATACCTCACTCGCTCCTTCTGCAGGTTTGTTTGGTCACTGGCCACTGCATTTGTTTTGCACCTTTTCAACGAAAAATGCTTCCACATCCTTCTCATCAAATGTAAGCAATATTTGAATATAGCTGAAAAATGTGATGCTGGAAAAGCGCAGCAGGTCAGGCAGCATCCAAGGAGCAGCATAAGCCCTTCTTCAGGATTCCTGAAGAAGGGCTTATGCCCGAAACGTCGATTCTCCTGCTCTTTGGATGCTGCCTGACCTGCTGCGCTTTTCCAGCATCACATTTTTCAGCTCTGATCTCCAGCATCTGCAGTCCTCACTTTCTCCTAATATTTGAATATAGCTAAACAGATTCTCACCAGGATTTTGCTTAACATGGGTTTGCTCATCCTCACTTTCGCCCCCACTAAGCTGACCTTCAGCCTTCATCTCCATCCTTTTAAGCTGAGTTTCCTGACTAAGCGCCAATTAAAATGACTTTCCTGTCTACGTGTCAATTTCTGAAATTCAAGCTCCCTCTCTTTCTTCCTTTCTCCGCTCCACTTTTCTCTCGCCTCTGTTTCTGTCTCTCTCTTCTCTCTCTCTCTTCCCTCTGCTTTTAATCACAATTCAAACTTTTGTATTTCTGTTGCCTCTAAATCAAGTTGCCTCAATTTCAATTTCAGCCATCTTTAAAAATTCTTTTCAGCAAATCTAAATGTGCAGCTATTGCTGCAATATATCTCCTTTACTCACGGAGGCAGCTCCAAATCCAGATTGACTAATAATTCAAGCACCTTGGCTTTATTAACTTTTTCCAAGACCCCAAAGTCACTTCTTACACCCCAAGAAAACTCTTGGTAACTGAAAGAACCATTACTATCCCAAGCACTGTTTAAACTAACAGAATTCAACACTCCGAGGAAAAGATACTAACATCTACTACTCGGTGCCTTCGAGTCGAACAACTGCAATCCCAATTTGGAACTATAGAACAAATCCACAAAGAGCCCCCAATCTGCTATGGACCGGGCCAGGTCCCCTCAAAACATTTCAAGAAAGTAGCCCGGGCCCTAACATTGCCAGTTGTTTTAAACTGGTGTAGAGTGCATATTCCAGGAGTGATAATCACTTAGTCTTAAACAAAACAGAATTTATTTGCAAGAATACCGAATGAAATGCAAACAAAAGAGAGTAGAATATAGAATAACTTAATCTATTTGAAAACCCAACAGATTATCCAAACTTAATGATGCTGTTGCAAATACTTGCCACAATCCCCACAAACCGCTTTTCCAAGAAAGGAAAAACAGACTCTTAAAGGAAAGATATCCGAGACAGGGAGGATCAGCAAAACCTGCTTTGTTGGGTCCAGCAGCTTCACAACTGACTGCTTGCTAAAACCAAAACAAACCAGAGAAAAGCTGAGCTGAGGGAACTGGCCACTCCCTTTTCATTGTATGAGTTTTATTTTAAACTTGAAAGCCTTTTCCACAGGCAGTTTCTGTTAGCCATAGTCAAACTGGCTCCAAAAACCATCCAAACCAGACCACTCGGTAAATCTGGCACTTTTGAAAATGACCAAGGACAGCATAACTTTGTTAAAGGTGCAGCAGCATCACAGTAACAAAGGAGTTTAAAACATCTTTGCAGAGGTCAAGACTTTATTTAGAACAAGCAGAGGAAAGGCAACGATGTCACTTGGTATTATGGATGTGAGGTAAGACATTCTCTCTTCCTCTCTCTGCAAATCTTCGCAGTAGCAGACCAGTAAAAAGGCTAGTTGTGTGAAAGTTTGATATCTTCGTTTACAAATATGATGTCATAAATTGGCAATGGCAAACTCCTTTCTGACGTTGATGCCTTCCTACTTTCCAGACTATGCAGCTGGTGGAAGACAAATCTCCACTTGCCACATTTGTACAGAATCATGCATGCTTCATAATCTAAGTTTAACAGAAAATGATTCAGATTAGAACTTCCACAGCTCCAAGTCTGTATTAAGTATCAAGGGAAATTTCGCCAAATTTCCATCCAAATGCCTGTGAAAATTCCAGAGGAATAGAGCATGGGGCTGGTCTTGGGAACTGACCAAGCAAGTGAATGATTCATCCCCCTTCACAAGGTATGGCACAAACTTTCGCGGTAAAATAAACATAAAGCAACATAAAATGAAATGGTAAAATAAGTTGAGATCAGTAAAAGTAAATTATCCGACTATGATAGACAGATAAGTGAATTACACGGAAGATAATTTGACACCCTACGTGACATCTAAGTTTACAGTAGAAAAAAAATTAACAGCTTACGGATATAGTAACATCATTGACATCAGTAACTCGGTAGGATGCATCATCGTGTCACAGTGATCTGGGGTAAATGCATTCAAAATGGTTTAAAGTTTTCTTTATACCTAGAATACCTGGAAAAAGACTTATTTCCTTATGCAAACAGTTTGGACAAGTGAAGCTTTATACATAGTGGAGTTGCAAAGGTTAAGAGGTGACTTGCATGAAACTTAGCATCTTGAAAGATCTTGTCAAGATGTATCTGTGAGAATCTAGAAGTAGGGACAACTGTTTAAACTAAGGAATCATCCATTAAAGAGAGAGATATTGTTTGCTTTTCTCGTTTATGGGTGTTGATATGATTGCAACGAAGCTGCATCAGAACATTATTTCAACGAGCCAACTACAAACCTTCTCAAAACCCCCTAAGATTACATGATTGTGTGGGCTAGGTGAGTAGTTCTTAGAAATGTGTAGATCAACAGACAATTAGAGGGCAAAGTTGAGTACATGGATTAAATAAGTGGGCAACTTGCAACATGGGTAAATTATATAGGTTGGTGATTTGCAGTGTGCGCGAAATGGGTAGTTTAAGTGTATGGAGGGAAGTTAGTGGTTGGGTTAGACTACGTGGGGTAGGTTGGTAAGTAGGTGGTTAGTCATATAGGAAAGGTGACTGGATTGGGAAATTGGGGATTTGGTAAGTGGGTAGATATATGTGATGCATCGATGAATTAAAGTTCATCATGGGTAGGTCAGATTAATATGTGGTGAATTTGATTGTTGGGTGAGGCGAGGAAATGGGCAAGTTGGGAAGGAAGATGCATGTACAGAATTAATAAAGATAGATTATAACGTTCTTGAGCAGATTGATATAAAAATTGAAGAGGAATTTAAGGTTTTGGCAGATTAAAAGGTGGTCAAATTTCCAAGTCCAGATGAATTGGAACCTAGGCATCTGTGGGAGTAGAGGGAGGAAATTACAAGAACCTTTATTCAGACTTTCAAATAGTCTCTTGCAATAGAGAAAGTGCCAGATGACTGAAGAAAGCTAATGTGATTCTATTTTACAAGAGAACTAGCAAAGATAGCCCAGTGAACTATAAACCAGTGAGTCTAGAATCAGTAGTGTAGAAAAATTGGAAAGAGTAGTGAATAAGAAAATTGATCTCTATTTGGAGAAGTGAGGTTTAATCAGGCACAGTCAAGATGGTTTTCTCAGAGGGAGATCATACCTGAAAAATCTAGTGAGGATGGAATTTAGCCCTGATAATGTGAAGTGGTACACTGTGGAAGAAGAAATTAACAAGGGAGCATTCAATTAATGGCTAGACACTGATTAAGATTTAGATTTATTTAATATTGTCACTTGTATCTAGGTACAGTGAGAAGTAGATAATGTCATCACGTTCTGGCACCATTTTGGATTATAGAATTATATAAATGGTACAGCACTCAATAAATTGATATTACTAGAACTGAAACAGCTTCAAAAGATCATTTGTCCCTCTGAAGACTTCCACCTTCTCTGTTCCTTTATTTGTCACCATCTAATATTGTCCCCATTGTCTTGGTAATATGCTCATTTTCTGCTATGACGAACGCCATTGCTACCCTCTCAACTGTCTCCGAGCTAGGGACGGTCACGTTGTATGGACCTCACATCAACTCCTGTGTTGAATATTGACTGAGGGATCCTGGCTTGACTTCCAATGCCACCAGACAAGATGAAGCGGCAATGGACGTACACAGAACTTCATTGTCCCACAGAAAAGTACCATGAGAATGCCCAATGGCAATCAAAGCAAAAAAAAGTTTCCACGCTTGTGCACACGTCCCTAATATAGACGGATTGGTTAATAGTGGTATAAAAAAGACATATGGAATACTTAATTTTATGAATTGTGTCATATATTAGAAAAGCATGAAGGTCAAGTTGGAGATTTACAGAACTTTGGTTAGACCAAAGCTGGAGTATTTGGGAGCAACTCTGGTCACCACGCTGCAGGAAGGAAGTAATGAACTGGAAGGAATAGACCTTTGAAGAGAGGCCGGACAAGCTTAATAATTTTATTTGGAGCAGAGAAACTTGTGCGGTCTGGTGGCCAACAGCAGAAATGGCCACGGGACTGGTTACGAGCTACAATCAAGCATGATGGAAACTTTAATACAGTTAGTTTAAGTCCTGATGTTGTGAACTGTCCTGCAAACTGTGACCTGCAGTTTCCTGTGTTCACCAAATAAGGGATGTGTCATAATGGTCTGCTAAACTTACTGCCGCCACTTTTACCTTATAAGGAGCATGGTATTCAACTGCTTACGTCTTGGTATGAGCAGCTGGGAGTTTTTTTTTACCAGTAAACTCCTTTGGCTGTGATTGGACATTGTGATCAGGTGTGAGTGAATTCATTGTCTGAGTGCCAAAGAGGTTTCTGGGATAAAGTTAACAGTCGAAGGGTTTTTTTTCTGGGGAGAACACTCGAGACTCACATTCACGATGAATGGACCCTGAAGTTAAGATCTGCACTGAGCTGTAAAGTTAGCCATTTCACTCGAATCAGAGTGGTACATGTTTCAAGCCAAACTTATAGAGTTAAAGTTAGTGTTACGGTTAAATGTGAATTAAGTTAAAGAAAAGTATACTGAAGTCAAACGAAGTGAATTAAAGTTAACATTAAGTTTGATGAAGTAGAAAGTAAATGTTACAAAAAAATGTGCTTTATATTGATACCCAAATAGATAAGGAAAGAAGATATTAGTCTGTCACACAAACGAAGAACACATGGGTGAAGGATGAAGTCATTTTTCGAGTAACAGTTGAGCTCTGTAAGATTATGAGGGGCATGGACAGGGTAAATACAATAAAGCAGTTTGCCTTGGCCTAATAACAAAGGACATAATTTTAAAGTGAAACACAAGAAGTTTAATGATAGCTCAATAAAATCTTTTTCATCGAGAGCATGGTGGGGGTCTGGAATGTACTGTCTGGGAGTTGATTTGAGGCAGAAAAGTGGGAATACTGTAGATAATAGTATATATTTGGTGATGCAGATTCAATGCACTGATGGACCTCTGCTGTACTATATGGTTCCATAAGTCAGACCAAAGTTTCAGCTAGTCAAAAGAAAAAACACACAAAAATCATTCTGGTAATTGCATCAAAATTGTCAGTATCTCTTCTTCCAACTCAAAGGCGTGTAGGATGAATACGGAGTTATTCTCAGTAATGGCAAACACGAAATTATTGTTAATTGTTGCTAAAAGCAATTTGGTTTACTAACGTCCTTTAAGGAATCAAATTCGTCACCCTTATCTGATGTTGCCTATATGAGATTCCAATCTGTAACAATGCAGTTAATTATTACCTATGCTGTGAAGTGGTTGAACATGTGATTCTGACGAAGATCAATTACAAAAATGCAATGCTATTTCTTTTCTTAAGATTCCCACATTCCAAAAAAAAATTTAAAAAAGGAAGGGCGAATATTAGATGTCCGGCAGGAATAGAATAATTAAATCTCAAGGTTGAAAGGTTGGACAATTTACAAGTGAGGAAATATTTTTGTCTTGACATCGTAGTTAGGCATTTGTACGTGCACAAGTGGGATCAAAATGAAACCAAGGCTGTGAATATATAGGTCAGCCCTTAAGCCGTTGCATATGGTTTCCAAAGGGGCTACAGTGTTTTGAACATCAAAAAAAGCAGTTTTTCTGCTTAGAAAAAGTTAGGTATAATGGTAAAGTTCACCTGGATGCCATCATCATTCATCTGAAAAATAGTTCTGTGTTTTTGAACGAGGGATCCAAGAGAAATCATGTAGGGAACCAATGAAAAATGTCAAAGGATATGTGTCGGAGTGTGTGTGTGTGTGTGTGTGTGTGTGACACGAGGGGGGGCGGTTGGTGGTTAGGGGGAGGGTGGTGTAAGGAGTCTTATTTCAGATGCTACCAAAACTGAAGGTCATACACTTAGTGAATTTGCAACTGTGTAGATAAGAAACAGTGAGAACATACAACCCCACAAATTTAGAATCCAACCCTGGTCCCTGGCACTAACCACTGACCCATTGTGCCATCACATGATGCCCTATTATAGTGACAATGAAGCCCATGAGCTCCCTACACCATTAGACTGCTATTTGCCATAACATCTGTACAGCAACAGAATGGCTGACTTTATCAACCGTGCCCTTCCTCACACTGTTGAAGTTCTGATACTGAATATAACTTCTATTTTCTTTCAGCTGTTCTGTTCACCCTGTTTTGAGCCTAATCCCATCTTCACTAAATCTCAAATATATTGAATTCAAAACACGTGGTGGACAATTGTGGTATCATGTTCTAGTCATCCTGGAATGCAATGATCTTTTCCACTATTTCAGGTCAAGTTCTCCAGCCTTTTTTCCCGTCCCCTCTATATTTGCCTCCAATAAATGTGAGGGGTGCAATCTGATCAACTGCTTATGCTGAGTCAGTTCTTGAAATCGCTAATCTGACTGAACGCCATCAACACTAGCTATGAACTTATATCATTCCTTCGTTTCTCTCCTTCCTCACTTCCTGATGCCTCTCAGGACATATTCTCCTTAAGGCCAATAAGTGAACCACGGAAAGAGCTGTTTAGATGAATTGAGATTATTTTTTCTAACAGAGTACCATGAAACGTGCTCCACATAGAAATATTGCAGCTTCTGATATACATTGGGACGATGAAAGTTCTTCCAACTTTCAAATATCCTTTCAAACCAGTCGTTTAATTTAAACTGAATGGTTTAAATATTTTTGTTGTTTTGAGTTTCACGGGCATTAAAGTTGCCAGCAGTTTTGCACTCTGCCTTTATTTATTACAAACGCTCGGATGTGACTCAAAAACGGAAAGCTTTAACCACCACACCGACCGTGTTTATGCACATAATTGATTAAAGGCTATAGTCAACTATTCATGTACTTTTCAACAAAATATTTCACAACACAGCTAAATCAAAACCAACCGTTACTCTGGCGTGGAAATTCAACATAGGCTGCAATGCACGTGGGTGTCACTGACTTAGAACAAGCAGAAACCACAGTACTTGCACATAAGGCTGTTGTTCAAATAATGTTTACCACCGCTAATTGCAAACTCCAAGGCGGATTAAGAAATATCATTTCTAAGTATTTAACTGACGCTGTTTCTTTTTCCACACAAAGCCAGTGTGAAGTGATATTAAATGAAAAACATTTATCTTTTGATCTTCAAACATGAAGCCGACTTGTGACATATTTAAATTAGATAACCTGATTGAATTAACATTTTGCTTATATCATAGCTCTATTCCACTAAAGTGCACATTGAATCATATTTCATCAATGACTGGAACTTACAGTTGAATGGAGTCTTTGCTGGAATACCACATTCCAAGGAACTTTACAGAAGCAATATACAGGAGGAGAAAGTGAGGACTGCAGATACTGGAGATCAGAGCTGAAAATGTGTTGCTGGAAAAGCGCAGCAGGTCAGACAGCATCCAAAGAGCAGGAGAATCGACGTTTCGGGCATAAGCCCTTCTTCAGGAATCCTGAAGATTCCTGAAGAAGGGCTTATGCCCGAAACGTCAATTCTCCTGCTCTTTGGATGCTGTCTGACCTGCTGCGCTTTTCCAGCAACACATTTTCAGAAACAATATACAGTTTACAAAAACAAATTTTGAGTTAAATTTGCTTCAATATTTCAATTTTGCCCTTCAGGATGTTTAATTTATTTTTTTCTCTCTCGGTCTTTTGCATTCCACTATCAACATTCTTTGTCATGATTGAAATCATTGTTTTGGCTTCAGCATTCTAACCTACAAAACTTTGAGAATTTCATATGACATATGGGGGAGAATAAATTATATGCAAGAACGACCAAATACTTGGAGAAGGACATTTGCGATTATAGGCACTAATTATAAAAAAAAGACTTATTGACAGATGTCAGGAATCAATGCCTTTGTATCTATACAACGTTGTGAACAAATGCGAAGTTCAAAATGGGTGAATTCACAGATTGGTAAGATAGTATTTGATATAAGTTTTGTTACAGACATAGTTCTTGATTGAATATGGTAGTGATGGACAGAAATTAATTAAATAATGAGCATTGAGCAGCCAAACGTAAATCAATGGATTCTTAATCAATATTTATACAAACGAATAAGTTGCTGCATAATAAGGCAATTATAAAATAAGTAGAGTGTAGTGTGGGAAAAGCACAGCAGGGAAAGCAGCATCCGAGGAGCAGGAGAATCGACGATTCATCAGGGCTTATGCCAAAACGTCGATTCTCCTGTTCCTCGGAATCTCGACTCTGATATCCAGTATCTACAGTCCTCACTTTCTCCTCCTGATTATAAGTCAAAATCATGATGTGCTTAGTAGCAATTTAAAAACAAATCAGGTCTATGTTGATATTTTGCAGAATCGTTTTTTTTTCTCTGAGCCCAAATTATTCTCAAACTGATCTTAAGTTCGGACAGTATTTCAGTAAAGAAATACACGATAATTGAGATGACAGGACGGGGAAGCCTACATGGAAAAAGACTGGGGAGAATCACTGAAGAAGTCTGCCACAGTAATTACAACGTGACTCCATCAACTAAGTAGGAAAATATATTTAGAGGCACAATATATCTTTGCAGAAGTGTAATCACGGGAGGCACACTATTCTTATTACCTCAGTTCAAGAGAAGTGCAGAGCAACAACAAAACTATACCTTCATTTTGTGGATTTCACAAAAAGATTTGTCATCATAAGTGGGATAAGCAAGATAGGTACTCAGCTCTGATGCTGGTATGAGAGACAAAAGATCAGGAGTGCTTAAAAGTTTTGATGGCACTTAAACTTCTTTCACAGTAACATATACTGTAGTTGCTCACAAAACAATAACCTTCAAACGTTGGTCATATTCACACAAGATCTAATTGAATTATCCTCCTTAATCATAGGTACCATTCAATTTCATGATACATTTAATCATGTTCAAGCCGATGATGGGGTGAAACATGTGTGCACTTTGGTCCCTGCACTGCTTTTCATTGTTTTCTGTTACACTGCGATAATGAAAATGTGCACCTATGCACATAATTACACACAAAACTACTAGACCTCCCAAAACTCAAAGCCAAGACAGAAGTGTAGTATACATGATGAATGACGTTTTTGTCTGCTGATTATGCATAACCCACTGCCCAACGTAGAAGGTCAGCTCGAAAGCATAATGTATTATCTGTCTCATGCTTGTATAATATTTTCCTTCCTCACTATTGTGACAGGGTTTTGTGCATTTGTCTGTGATCAGATTCAGAAACACTCCACGGAGGTAGTCGGAAAATTCTAAAACCTTGGATGTACAGTGACAAACAATCAGACTAGAAAGGCATCCACAAGTTTGACTTACTAATTATACAGTTATTGAAATATTTCAAATTGATTTAACACCTGCATCTCCAGCATATGGTTTGAGGCAATGAGACCTGGACAACTTCCACATCCCAATAATTTTCAATTCTGGTGTCTTTGGGATCCCAAGGAACGATAAAAGTCGCCAAATGTAGCAGTCACTTCTTGAAAATATGCCAAGTATACTAGTGTTGATCAAGAAAATAAGTATCAGCTCATTTGAGAATTTATGCAGGATCAAAGTTTGTCACATCTTCGAAAATATGGTATAAGTAGAGCTAAACCTTTCCAAGATATCCTTAGGACGCCCAGAGCTTTGATGTAAGATCTGATCAACATAGACTTGGAAATTGCCTACGTAAATCATAAAATGTTAGAAATCTATGTGATGATTAATAAAGTGACGACACCAGTTCTGTGCTGAAGTTTATTGCATCGGTGCATGTGGTCTCAAAAGCTCCAAAACAGATGTCAACCCTACAAACACAGTGCAACAGAAGTCATCCTACACACCTGGTGAGAGACAACTTTTTAAATGTAATACTTATGGTAGACATTGCTTTTCCAGAACCAAATTTTTGCCCATAGAATGAGTGATACAGAAAAAGCTCATACCACATCTTCAAACTGAAGCTGTATTCGCATAACCTTTCACAGATGAAATGATACCCAAACACATAATAACGTCATGCTCAGTGCAATGCTAATCTCTTAGAGAAGTCACAGATAGCTATTTATTTAATGATAATGCCCCAATCCTAAGGTAGTCATTATATAGTTCAAACACTTTGCTTCCTCTTCCTTTTTAAAAGCCATTTTAAAAGACTTAACTTCAAATTGTTTTCCCAAGAAAATGGATAATGTGAAAGAGTCATATGGCCATAGCACAACAATATACACCTACTACCCCTGTCTTGCAACAAACCATGGTTTTCGAATGAGACTATTATTTAGACCTCAACCGATACACAAAGGAACATCAAATTTCCAAAAAACTCAATCACATAGGGTGCTTTTTGCCTCCACTAATGAAATGAGAGGATCACTAATTTCCTTATATTCAATAGCATGGATTGCTATTTCCTGATATAACTCAATAAAACTATGCTTGATTCTTTTACCCTTCCTTCCATCGCTGCTCCTAACACTTCGCATTTACTTTCATTCTCATTCAGACTTGAAACTTTCTCTGAGATGTTGACCATTTGATGAGCCGCTCTGCAGAAATAAATTAATTAATATAATTGATTTTGCATTTATTTAACTATGTAGCAGTAAATACAATGAGACATAGAAAAATTACATAAATAATGGCCTGATTTAGGCTTCAATTGGACAAAGTTGGAATTTTACACATTGTGAAAGTGCAGATTGACTTCATACATTTAAACTTGTGTTTCAGTCTCTTATTTAACTTTAAGCACTCATTTGTTGCAGAATAAAATATTTATTCATAAGCCATACGGGTTACCAATAAATCACCTGTGGCATTTGATCACCATAAAGAAAGACACTGAAATATGAAAACATCATTCTTGTTAACTTATTCATGCAATGTTTTGCACAATAAATAATTTGAAAATAACAGAACATATAACAGCAATCTGGTACATTTTGCTCCGTCGTGACATATCTACCTCAATACATAGTTAATTTTAATATTCCAGTTTTGTAATCTTTTACTTGTAGAATGTTCATGTACTACTGAAGAGTCTAAAATTTTAAACTCAATACAGAGGTAGATATGCATCAGTTCAACTGTATGTTTTACTTTACATCATATTTTCAGTTGTTAGTTAGAAGCAACTTATTGGCATATACATTCTATTGTGTGTTTTTTCCCAGTTCGGGACGGCATTTTCACTCATCTTCTAGACTAGCTAGTGAAAGCTTGGGTTTTGAAATGACTTCTCCATTCACCAGCTGTCAGGTTTGAAAACCTGCAGATAATCCATAGTATATATTTGGGCACCAGTGCTAAATGCTATCTGCTAGGCATTTGTGCAACGACACAATAAACCATACATAGCCAAATGTTATTTTTACAGTGAGGACGCCTTACTATGTGATTGAAACTCATTGACCTGGCCAGGTTTGAAAATATGACTGTACATGGCCGAAATAGAAATCTAAGAAGGAAGCACTTGTAACATGAGATTGATAAGGCAAACTCATATGGCACGGAGAAAATGCAAATAATAAATGGAATAAATTGAATAAATAAATCACATATATGTGGTAATCTTTCCAAATATTCAGTTACTGGGAATTATTTTTGTGGAATTAAACTTTTTATTCGCATCAATTATTGCTGACAATAAGTTGCTTATTGGTAACAGTATACCAAAGACTGAAGAAGGTTAAATTGTAAAAGAAGGAATGTCACATAGTTAAGTTTTCATTCAACATGTACATAAATGGTCAACAACTAGTTCACGCACAAAACCCAAATGTTGGAAGTAATGTGCTCCTTTCTTATCTTACACTTTCTTTCGATAAGGTTAGATGGTTGAGCTAGATGTCTGACACTAAATTAATTACAACGAGATCTACTCCACGTTTCTCCTTGGAGGATGTGGGCGTTTTTTCTTTCGTTTGGGTTCGTTGCCATGGCAGTGAAAGTAAGCATCATCACGCTTTGAAGAAAAATCATGCATATTATATTCGTTAGTCTTGTTACCAAAATAAGATATTCTTTCACTCATTTAATTTGTGTAGTGAGCATTTGTAACTCAACATTTCCATCCTTCCCTTCAGTTATAGGGTTAACATGTGTGTCTACCTGAAATTGTGGTGTACAAAATTAAGCCGTTGCAAAACATGTATTAAGGTCAAAAATTCCTTAAAAATAACAACTGACACTCGATTTGGTGTCCAGAATGTATACGTTTGAGCAGCAAGGAAAGAACGAGCAAGTGTAGGGTGTTGTATGAAGTGAAATAAGATTAATGAAACAATCCCAGTGCTGATTGGAATAAATAAAGAGGAAAAGAAGGAGTAAGCAACAGGGAAGTAAGTCGTGTTGAATGAATGCGATATTGCATTTGCAGTTATACAACAAAGACTGATCTCAGTGACATTCATACATCTAATATTGCTCTTTGGAGACATCTAAAAGGATGATCCTTATTTTATAAAAATAATGGATGTGATTTTTTTTCAGTTTGGAAATAAATTGCAAAGAAAACCCTAATCAGCTTCTTGAGTTTCTTCAAAGGAAATTTTCCATTAGTGCAATCAACCACATACTCTCCGAGATGTATAAATTGGTGAAGATGTTTCGAATTCAATTGTCCCCTGATTTTATATAGAATTGGGTAAAGGTGCACAATTCCTTCATGGCCTTGCAAGCCAATAAAACTCACTGGTAGACTTGCAGTCACAGATATGACTGCCGCTTCCAGGCAATCCCTCCATTCAAAGAACACAGAGCAAGCTTGGCAGTTCACAGAGAAGGGAGGACTGAATGCCATGCTTCCCGCTTGATGTTGTTCCTTCTACTTGTTCCTGGTTACCTAACTGCCTGAATAGTCCCAAAGGCTAGCAAGACACCCCAAGAATTTCCTGCATCAACCACCCTTGAGTTTTGGCGAGTGGGTGGCAGGTGTGACGCTCTCTAGAAAACATAATGTTCCATCCAACAGCAGAGACTGCCTAATTCAGCACAATTTTTATTTTAAAATATGTTCCATAGTGGCGGGGGGTGGGGGCTGGGGGGGAGGGGTTTAGGAATTGTAAGGCCGAATATAGAACTTTAATCTTAATATGATTATTAAGCAGTTTCTACAGAGTGGCAAAATGAAGTATTCCATTAAATAGGTGCAGTAGGGTTATTTCCATTTGACATTTTGTATCCTATATCATATTTGCGTGATCGGAGCTGTTAAGCATGTTGTGCTTAATATTCTGATGATGAAATAACTTCAGAGGTATCTGCTGCTGCAAATGTTTATAGGTTTCAGTGTCCCACTTAAAGTTACTGTGTACACTAAAAGATAACCACACAGTTTATCATTGACCTTTATAATATTTGCAAACGGAAGCAATGACTGAATTGCTTTTTTTTGTCACATTTTACAAGCAGAACCAATAGCGCTCTGAGGAGCTTTGAAATTCATGACTTAGAAGTACTGAAATATTCGGAGTATTGCTTCAAGTTGAAATGCAAATTGAAAAAGGTAAAACGAATGACAAATTCTCTAACACTTGTTCAAATGTATATTTTCCCTCTCCCTCTGAAAGTGCCAACCCATCATGAAAATTGAGAATTTTATAAAATAAGAATTATTCAAATGGCGATCTTTACTACTATATATGGAAGAAAAACAGGTGAACCACATGAAACTTTTTTTCTGTTTCAATCCGCTTTAGTGCATTTTGCTTTGATGACTTTTTGTTCAGATAGTCTTGTACACCATATCATCGTTTTTCCAGTGGTGTTAACTGATGATTTTTTAATAAGTAATTTGGTTTAATTAATTCCATAGCGCATAAATATCTATAAAGTTGCACACTAAATTATCCGTGAAAATTATAACAAAGTAGGCAAATATTAATTTACCTGATGCTGGGCAGGATTTCGCACTTTGTTCCTTTGTGGTAATTCTGCTTTGGCCAAAGGAGAAATGAAGTTAACAAATTATTTATGGAATATGCTTTGACATATATAGGATACTTTGGTGTGAAAAAACTTTCCATTTATAAAGCATATTTTTGTAAGCACTTATAACCAAGATTCTGGTTATAAGCTTTTAAGTTGTATTGTATGGTCTTAGTAGAATTAGCCTGCCTGTTAATGGCAATGCTTACGCATGCTTGCATGCATGGCCAATTGACCTTATCACCATTTACAATAAACTTTAAAGAGGTAGGAAAGTATTACAGAATCTCAGAAATGTACACAAGGTGTTGCAATCAGCGAAACACATCAAAAGCTGTAAAATGTTCTAGCCGGACAGTAAGTGAGTACGATTTGAATCTGAATGGATCTCCTATATAGGTGAATTTTCTTTCTTTTTATAGCAACGTTTTTGTGTATGGATTGTAACTGGTTAATATCGAAGATGCTTTATTGTCAAATGTGACAGGACGAAGATTGCGCTTACTTTAGTGTTAAACTGCCAAAAAATTTCAATATCCATGTGTGTTAACTTGTTTTATCATCATATTGTAAAATGTGAACTGACAAGAAAAAAAGAGATTCGCCTAGTAAGCGAATTATTATCTAGGTTTTTTTTTTGTTATGACTTATTTCTGTAGGTTTTTGGCACAATTGCACTTGTCTTACTGAAAATATTCAACAAAGACATTGGGTGTGATTTAATGCTTTCCGCAAAGATGGTCTGGGAGACAAAGAAGTGCATAATATAACAGGAAAGTGTGAAGTGGAGGACCTTTCTTGCCTGGTAAATAGTTGGGCCCATTATATGGTCACTTTATGACAATTTAGTGGTTTGATGGCACCAAGGCAAATGCTTAACCAGTAGTAGGCATATGCAATGTTATGTAGTTAAACTGCAAGATCAATCCTGACAAGTAAGTCTGAGGAGAGATCTTAACCAATTCAGCCTGGCCAGGTGATCAAAGTTTCAGATGTGGAGCATTTTGGGAACAGTGTATATAATTCGATAAGTCTTAGTATAGTTATGGATAAGGATAAGTTGGGTCCTTGGTGAAACTGCTAAATTAACAGAAGAGTAATTGCAACAGAGTTAAGCAGGAAATAGATAAATTGCATTAGGAGTGGTTGTTTGTGGACAAATCAATATCAGACATGTGGGAGTTTTATTGAAAAGTCAGGCAATCAAATTTCAGAACCAGTACATTTTTGTAAGCATGAACGATCAGGATGGCAAGATTCGGGAACCTGGGGTAACAAGAGATATTGAAAGTTTAGTCAAAAATAAAAAAGAAACAAATGCAAAGTTCAGGGAACTGAAATCAGGCAAGGCCCTGAGGAATTTAAAGGAAACAGGAAAGAACTTAAACAAGAAATTACGGGGATTAAAAGGGGCCACGAAATATCCTTGGCAAGTAGAGTTGATGAGAATTCCAAGACATTTTATACGTATATTTGGAGCAAGGGAAAGATTACGTCCACTCACGGTCAAAAAAGCAATTCATCCGTTGAGTCAGAGAAAGTGGGTGCAGTCCTTAATGAGTACTTCACATCATATTCACCAGGGGGAAGGAAATTGAAGATTGTGACATTAGGCTTAGGTATGTTGATTTCTAGGGCATGACAATATAAAGAAGAAGCTATTTGGTGCCCTGAAAAACATTGAGGTTGGACTTGATGGCATTTATCCCACGAGACTGAGGGAGGCAAAGAAGGGGATTGGTGTGGTGTCGACAGAGACCTTTGTATACTCTTTAGCCTCAGGAGAAATCCCAGAAGATTGAAGAATAGCAGATATCCTTCCTTTGTTTAAGAAGATTAACAGGGATAATCTGGGAATTTAAGGCTGGTGATCTTTGCATCAGTGCTAATAAAAGTATTGGAGAAAATTCCTAGGGACAGGATTTACATGCATTTGGAAAAGAACGTGCTTATTAGGGACAGTCAGCATGACTTGTGTGTGTTTATGTGTGTGTCTGTGTGGGGTGGTGGGGAGTGGAGGTGGGGTGTGGCCTTGTCTCACAAATCTGTTTGATTTTTGAGGAAGTGATGAAAATAGTTGATCAAGGGAGGCCAGTGGAAGTTGTCTTCATGGGTTTTTAAAAAAGTATTTAAGGTACCTCATGGTAGGCTAGTCATTTCGGATCCACGGTGAGTTAGCATATTGGATACAAAATTGACTTCGTTACAGAAGACCAATATAACCAAATATAATTGTGTGTGTGTGTGTGTGTGTGTGTGTGTGTGTGTCTCTGTGTGTGTGTGTGTGTGTGTGTAAGGTGGGGGGGGGTTATTTCTGACTGGAGGTTTGTGGCAGTCGTTTTGGTCTAACTAGTAAGTTTGCAGGTGACACGAAAATTCGTGGAGTTGTAGGCAGTGAAGAAATTTCTCGGAAGCTATAGCCAGATATAGATCAGTTGGAAAGATGGATGGAGGAATGGCAGATGGAGTTTTCTCTGCACAAGTGTGAGGCAATGCATTGTGATGGGTCAAATGACAACAGACCTTGTATAGTAAATAGCATGACTCTTATCACGATGATGTACACAGGGATCTTGTGGTGCAAATCCATAGTTCCCAAAAAGTTGCAACGCAAATTGATAAGGTGATAAAGACTGCATATGGCATGTTTGCCTTTGTCAGTTGGGGCCTTGAGTATAAGTATCGGCAAGTCATTTTGCAACTGTATAAAACCTTTGTTCAGCCACATGTGGAGTATAGTGTGCAGTTCTGGTCACCATATTATATGAAGGATGGAAAGACTTTGGAGATAATGTTAAAGAGATTTACCAGGATGTTACCTTGATTGGGGTTTATTAGCTATAAGGAGAGATTGGACAAAATTGGACTGTTTCTGCTATGTGTTGGAGGCTGAGAGGAGACCTGATAGAAGAATATAAAAGTATGAGAAGGCGGACAGTGTGAGTCTTTTTCCAACGTGGTCTTGTCAAATGCTAAAGGCCATATGTTTAAGCTGACAAGTTTAACGTTCGACTAAGGTGTACAAGGCAAGTTTCTTTTTCGTAGGGCGTGATGTGTGCAAATAGCATACTGTCAGATGGCGCAGTAGATATTGAAACCACAACAATAGTTAACTGGCATTTAGACACTCACGTGAACAGGCAGAAGATAGATGGATCAGAGAATGTGCAGCCAGATGAGAATAATTTACAATGGCATCATGGTCAGCACGCACATGATGGGTTGAAAGACCAGTTTTTGTACTTTACTGTCCTATGTCCTATATAATTTATGCAGATTGCCGAAAGAAATTGGGTGTGGCAGGACTTCATTGACTGTAATGAAAAGATTAGGAACATAGGAGAAGGAGTAGACCATTCAGCCCTCCAACATCCTCCCTGATTTTACAGCGTTTCCCTCAACACTATATTCCCATTCATTCACGAAACTGTTGATGCCATTAGTACCTAGAAAACTATCAACCACTATCTTGAACTTGCTCAGCAGATCTGCCAGCATCTGTGAAGAGAAATCAGAGTTAATGCTTTGGGTCAAATGACACTTCCTCAACTGGGGAAGTTCTTTGGAAGGGTACTCGACCTGACAACATTAACTCTGATTTCTCTTCACAGATGCTGCCAGACTTACTGAGCTTTCCCAATAATTTCAGTTTGTTTCTGATTTGCAGCATCCACAGTTCTTTCAAGTGTTAATATCTTGAACTTATTTATCGACTAAGCTTCCACATCTGTCTGAGGCAAGAAATTCTAAAGATTCACCAATCCCTGAATATTCCTCCTCTACTCAGTTCTAAATCACTTTCCTTTTATTTTGAAAGTATGACCTTTGCTTCTAGATTTTACAGCAGGAGAGAATGCTTTCTGCATCCACCCAGTCAATCCCTTGAAAAAGTTTCTCAAGTTCACCAGTCTGATGAAACGTCTTTGAATTCCACTCATAGAAAGTATATCCTCCCTGAGTCAAAAGGACCAGATTACATACAACAATCCACGTGTGGTGTTACTAGTGTTCTATGCAGTTGAAGCAACCGTTCCTTTCTGCTGTTCTCAAATCCACTTGTAATGAAGTCTTACATCTAATTTTCTATCCGAATTGCTTGCTGCAGCTGCAAACCAACATTCAGTGACTTATCATAAAGACATGTAATGTCCCTTTGGTCATCAACGTTTTAGAATGTCTAACCATTTTAAAAATCATGTGCTTCTCTGTTCCTCCCACCAAACACAATAACCTCTCTTACCCTATTATTTCCCATCTGCCATACTATTGCCCAATGATTCAGTCTATCGATAAAACTTCAGTAGAAACATTTTTGCAATCTCCTCAAAATTCGCAATATCACCATATTTTGTATCATCTACAAACTTTGAGATATTTCACTTAGTCCCCATATCCAAATACTTAAATAACTTTGTACAGCTGGGGCCAAAGCATTGACATTTTTGTTACTCACTTGTCACAACCTATCAGTCTAATAATGCACCATTGATGTTACTCTTTAATTTACATTTGTTAATCCTGAATACATTTTAGTATCTTGCCTCATCCAATGCAGTATAAATTTGTTTTCTAACCTACTTCTGGTATTTTAATGAAGATTTGGAAAGTTCAAACACACCACGTTCCCTGGCTGTCATTATCAATTTTGCTAAAACATCCAAACAAAAAAAAGGTTGTTATCTGTCAAACTTGAATCGTCCTTCATAAATTCATATTTATTCTGTTCAATCTCACAATTATTTCCGACATATCCAGCAGTTACATCACTCACAATCGATTTTAAAATTTTCCTTCCTGCTGACGTCATGCTTACAGATCTGGAGATCCCGACTTTCTCCGTTCGTCTTTTCTTAAACAATGGGATTCCAATTGAAAGTTCCAAAACTGCAGCAACGTTGTGGAATTGATATAATTTTGGAAGATAATCAACATTGTATCTATTAGGATTTTAACTGTCACTTTGAACATTCTAGGTTAAATTCATTGGTCCCAGATATTTGTCGCATTTCATTCACAATCAGTAGTACTACTCTGATTTTCCACCCATACTAATAGATATTAGTTCACTTCTATGCTCATGCTTAAATATTTCAGGGCAATATTTCTGTGTCTTCCTCTATGAAAATGACACAAAATTATTTTTTTAAACTTCCATGCAATTTCTCTATTTCCTCTTAGAATTTCTGTTGTAATTAGAACACAAGATGCTGGAGGTAGCCAGCAGGTTTAGCAGCGTCTGTGGAGAGAGAAATAGCGCTAATGCTTTACACCGAATAACTCGGCTTCAAAACTCATGTATAATAAACATACAACAAGAGACTTAGAAGCTTAGGAGAAGGGATGGAATTAGACGGTAGAAGGAAGAATTCATAGAATCATCGATATCCATGCGTTGTTGAAGCTTGTGCTCCTTAACATAAAAATGTTTTTTTTCTCCCTTTATTTATGCATTGAATGCAATGAAGACTTGGGCAGAATGGAAACTATGACAGCATTGAGGAAACATGAGGCGGACCTGATGCAGAAATTTTGAGATGTCCATGTACATATGGTGGCACTTGGCACTGAATTTGGATCTCAGGATGCGGCAAGAACAGCTGTCAGGGGAGGATTGTATGTCTTAAACAAGCCAATAATTCTTCGTGGATTCAAATGTCGAAAGGAGGCGTCGTTGGGCTTGAGCCATTAACTCTACTTTTCTTCCACTGGTGTTGTTAAACCTGCTACGTTTCTCCTGCACTTTTTTCCACATCTCCGGTATGCATATTAGCTTGCTGCTTCCTATATTCTCCTAACTCTGCCTGTAATTGACTCACATTCGCCTTTATTAATTGCTTCCACGTTACATCTATGTAAAAAAAGAAGCCTTGCTATGCTTTTTTTTGATAATTTAAGTTAATATTCCATTGTTTCTTTCTTTATCAATTCCTTAGTTCGCCTTAGCTGAATTCGAAATGCTTCCAATCGTTAGGCCTACAGCACATTTTTAAAAAAAATTATAAGCCTCTTATTTTTATTTAAAATTATTTCTATCGTCCATTGATTGTCATATCTTCGTGTTGGTTATTTTTGCCTTAAAGGAATGTATGCCTTTTGAAAGCAATGCTAATTGCTTTCAGGGCGGCACGGTGGCACAGTGGTTAGCACTGCTGCCTCACAGCGCCAGGGACCTGGGTTCAATTCCCGCCTCAGGCGACTGACTGTGTGGAGTTTGCACGTTCTCCCCGTGTCTGCGTGGGTTTCCTCCGGGTGCTCCGGTTTCCTCCCACAGTCCAAAGATGTGCGGGTCAGGTCAATTGGCCATGCTAAATTGCCCCTAGTGTTAGGTTAGGGGTATGGGTGGGTTGCGCTTCGGCAGGTCGGTGTGGACTTGTTGGGCCGAAGGGCCTGTTTCCACACTGTAAGTAATCTAATCTAATTCTTTAAATATTTGCCACTGCCAATCTACTGTCAGAACATTAAATGTACTTTTCTCATACAACACAGCCAACTTCCCTCTCATACCTTCAGAAGTCAGAATCTAATTATTTAGATTTTGAGCCCATTTGAAGCTGAAACTAAGACCACTGTGGTGGTACTCTGGCTCAATGGTTGGCACTATTGCCGCACAGCACTAGGGGCCTAGATTCAATTCCTGCCTGGGGTGACTGTCTGTGTTGAGTTTGCGTCTGCGTGGGCATTCTTTAGGTGCTCCGGTTTCCTTCCACCTTCCAAGGATGTGCAAGTTAGGTGAATTGGTCCTGCTAAATTTCCTGTAGTGTTCAGGGATGCCTAGACTAGGTGCAATAGCCAGGAATAAATACAGGGTAGGAGAATAGAGTCTGGGTAGGTTACTCTTCGGAGGGTCATGTGGACATTTTGGGCTGAAGGGCCTGTTTCCACACTATATAGGTTTTAATTCTAAATGGAAAATTCTACCACGCTACTGTCACTATTTCCTACAAGTGCCAAGAACAACCTAGAAATTTAGAAATTCCAATTTCATTTAACAAAATAACTGTCCTGCGCATCCAAGATATACTTTAGCTATTAGATCAAGTCTCCATGGTTACAATCAGAGAAGATTGTCAAAAAAAATTGATTAGTGATAGAGCAGTTAGTTAACTGTTGACTTCCATAGTGACAAGTGAAAAGAGTCACTGATGATCAACTGAAAAAAGAGACATGTATTATTATGGCTGACTGCTGTGTGTTACCATAATCTTACTAGATGGTAGGGTCTGCGCTTGTATTATAGAGTTCGGGGTGGTGATTCAACCTGAGGACCACCAGTGAAGTAAGACGTTGAGAAGGACAGCCCTTCATGGCAACCTTAAACCAGTGATAGGGATTGAATCCACACTGTTGGAATCATATTATGCTACAAACCAACAATCCAGCCAATTGATCTAAACCAATTCCCTTGCTGCATGTAGGTTAATGGTGTTTAAAATATGCAGAATAGTATGAATCAACAATGTAAAGACAATTGCCCTAAACTTACGGAGGCCAGTTCAGTAACCCACACACAAACGTCCCCGAATTTAAAAACATGGCAGAGACCCACAATTCCAGTAAATGTTCAGTTCTAAACATTTCTGTAACGCCAGAGCTAGGTAGTGGGCGCTACCAATACTATAGATAAGTTCATGAGGAAGGCAGCAATGAATTCTGGAGTGATATACCTTTGGGGTTTGATTAAGAAGGGTTTCCATCTTTAAAGAGTGGGGGTAGTGTATAAAAGTAAAGCAAGTAGGAATAAGGGGGGTATTTTCATCTTGTGCAGAGTGTCGATGTATACACTGAGGTACTCCTGATGAATAAACATATGCTTCAAAGATAGCGCACTACTTTTCCCTGCTCATTACTATAAAAGCTTTGAAAGAGATTTTGCTGTCGAAGTACACCCATGAGTGAACGCCAGCTGCATCATGGTGTTGGCCAAGTCAGAGTGTTGTCAACTGAACTTCTAACAAGTTCAATTGACTCTTTTTCACATATAGTGGGTGAACTGCCTATTTCTTAGAATCATAGGATCATAGAATCCCTACAATGTGGAAACAGGCCCTTCATTCCACAAATTCACACCAACCCTCCCAAGGGTAACCCATCCTGACCCATTCCCCTGCATTTACCCCAGAAAAATGCGCCTACCCTACATATCCATGGACACTGTGGGCAATTTTGGCATCTAGCACTCTCCAGATTATGAGGGCTTTCTTCTTGTTGTTGAATAAACCCTCCCCACCACCCTGAAATTGCACCAGGTCAGAGCACATAGCTTCCATCCCAATGTATTACTCCAGTCATACAAATCCATTTAACTGAACCAACAAATCATCAAAGTTAGCGATACAGCAGTTAGGAAGGAATAGGGTTTTGTACAAATGCACAAGAATGCAGAAGACGCTGGAGCCCCATTAGGCAAGCTTATTGTCCGCTGAAAATGTGTTGCTGGTTAAAGCACAGCAGGTTAGGCAGCATCCAAGGAATAGGAAAGTCGATGTTTCGGGCATAAGCCCTTATTGTCCGGGCTAAGAAGGCCAAGCATCACACATGGTGTTCATTAAAATGATTAACTTAAGTGAAATTGTGTATTGAAAGACGAACAGCAACTATTCAAAATACTATTGTGCATATTCTGTGAAAGAAAGAAGAGTACCTTTTAGAGAAAAATAAGCAATGGTGATGTGAAAAAGTGGAAATTATGCGGTCAATAAAACAGCTGGAATGGAAAGCTAGTCTCATATAGACCTTTTTCTTCGTCAATGTCTGTCAAGAAAGGAAATATACCATCTTCACTATGGGCTAGTCTGCACAAGGTCGAGAAACAGAGCAATAAAGTTGACAGTTAACTCCCCTCCGGGCATTAATGAATAGACAAGTACCACTGCTGACCGAAAGTTGAACAATGGTCTTTGTCGAGAAACAGAAATGCTGTAATCTGTTTACATTCAGGGAAAATAAATCACTGGGAAATTATATAGTCTAAGCAATTAAAATCTCATTGAAATTAGTTGGATGACATGTAGTCATCAGTTGATGCTAAAAGCTAGATTTATTTTTAAAAAAAATAATTAGCAGAAACCGTTAGATATAGAGGAAGAAGACAACATTTTTTAGAAATTGAAAGGAAGGTCCTTGATGAAGAACTCGCGTTAGCTTAATCAAGGCATTTAATATCTCTATGGAAAGTGAATGTGTCTCAGCCTGATGTATACTTAATAATTTTTTAAGAAAACAAAGGCGAAAAAAGGGATTTTGTGGGCAATACTTTATTAGCTGCGAGAAGAAGAATAGATTTAGGAAGCTCACAAAATATATTAAAGATTGAGCTTGTCCTAAGAAAATAAATTAAAATAAGAAATGAGCAGACGTCATTTTCTGACAATGCTTATGTGTATACTGTATGTTATTCTGAACTGTTTAACATCGTGCATAATGTTTAAACCTTTAACACCTCCGGTAAAATGATTAGAGGCAATCCAAGGCCTTTGATCGATGATTCTTTAATGAATCTCACTATACTAGTTGTGTTTTCGCTATACTAAAATTAGTTAACTGTCTACGACATTGAGTTTTCTGCCTTTGCCTTTGCAACTAAAATTAGCTAACCACATTTCTGAATAAATTAGCACATTCTCAACACGGTGACTGGCCGCTAAAGGGCAAAACGTGGTTAATCTAGCAGATAATTCATGAAGGTATTGAATTATGTAACAGGCTTAAGTCGCATGATTTAGTTCTCCTCCTGAAATCGGTTCATTTTCTTATGAGAATAAGGTCAGCCACCTACAGACTTTTATCCATTGTCGAGTAAAAGCCGATATGATTCAAAATGAAAAGTACTGTGAGGTATTGAGGGGACAGATATGGAATGGATCCTTCCACTCGCTGAGAAGACGAGAACTAGGATCACTATTTAAAGTGTCGCCCATTTAAAACAGATGCAAGAAGATTTCTTTTCTCACTGTGTCTGGATTCATTGTAAATCTCTTCTTCAATGGAAGTGAAAACAGAAACTTTTTTTGTAAGACAGTTGGACAGATTCTTGATAAACAACGATGTCAAAGATTTTACATTAGGCGGAATGTGGAGTAATTGAGTGCCCTTGCACTTTAAGATGCCAAGTGGCCCACTCCTGTTTTAAATTTGTGTATTCATGTCCTAATTTTGATGTTGTTATGATCTTATTTAAGTGATTGGCAAAGTTGAGTCGATAAGGGCACAATAAGGAATCTGTATTTTCGAGATGTTTAGAGAAATTGAGACTTGAGAATAGTTGTTCTTCAGATGCCCGAGGTATTCTAAGACCGTGAATTTGCTGTTAAAAATAGTGAGCACTCATTTTGATTAAAAAGAGCGTCCTCAAAGAAATGGCGATTTCGTGAAGTTTTTGTGCTTTAATATTTAGCATTCATATCACGTCAAAAGAAATAGAACAAATATTTTCATTGCACCTTACGCTCTACCTCTTCTTTAAAGCACAGCCTGCTTTTCAGCATCTCCGAAACTGCTGTTGATTTGAATAATTCCAAATTCTTACAAATCAAGAATTTGAGGAAGTCTAGAAATGGGCCTGAGTGGAACTGTCATCCTACAATACCTTGAATGCTGGTGATAATCAGATGCACTACGCTTGGCCAATCTTGCAAAAGTTGTCCTCTGAGGCCTTAGCATGTCATGAAATAATGTTACCGAAATATCTCTGAGTTCGTTAAGTGACAGTTACAATTTCTGCTGAACCTGTTCTGAGGCACATCCCATTGAAATTTCACTCAGTTTGAAGTCCCAAATTTTAATTGATATGCGATTAAATTCAAGCCTACATGGATAGTTAGGTAAAAACAATGACTGCAAATGCTGGAAACCAGATTCTGGGTTAGAGTGGTGCTGGAAGAGCACAGCAGTTCAGGCAGCATCCCAGGAGCAGGAAAATCGACGTTTCGGACAAAAGCCCTTCATCAGGAATAGAGGCAGAGTACCTGAAGGGTGGAGAGATAAGTGAGAGGAGGGTGGGGGTGGGGAGAAAATAGCATGGAGTACAATAAGTGAATGGGGATGGGGATGAAGGTGTATGGTCTGAGAGGAGGGTGGAATGGATAGGTGGAAAGGAAGATAGGCAGGTAGGACAAGTCAAGGGGACAGTGCTGAGCTGGAACTTTGGAACTGGGGTGATTGGGGGAAGGGGAAATGACAAAACTAGTGAAGTTCACATTTATGCCCTGGGGTTGAAGTGTTCCGAGGTGGAAGACGAGGCATTCTTCCTCCAGGCGTCGGGTGTTGAGAGAGCGGTGGTGAAGGAGGCCCAGGACCTCCATGTCCTCGACTGAGTGGGAGGGGGAGTTGAAATGTTGGGCCATAGGACGGTGTGGTTGATTGGTGCGGGTGTCCCGGAGATGTTACCTGAAGAGCTCTGCTAGGAGTAGTCCAGTCTCCTCAATGTAGAGTAGACTGCATCGGAAGCAACGGATACAGTAAATGATATTGGCAGATGTGCAGATAAAACTTTGATGGATATGGAAAGCTCCAAACGGACCCCACCGCCAGGATATATTTCCCTTCCCATCCCTTTCACCTTCCACAAAGACCATCCCCTCCGTGACTGCCTGCTCAGGTCCACGTCTCCCAACAACCCACCCTCCCATCCTGGCACCTTCCCCTGCCACCGCAGGAGTTGCAAAACCTACGCCCACACCTCCTCCCTCACCTATCTATATGGATAGATGCCTGTTTTCCAATGTAAAACACAGCATAGATGTTCCTTATAGCTCTGTGCAAAAAGGAATCATTTTGGATTTTAATACTTCGCTATTAATAGCAACTGATTGTCCAAGACAGGTTTACATTTGTCAGACACGGTGATGCACACAAAGTCTTTCCTTTACAAACAGTGCATGTTTGCATGCTCTGTTTAAGCTTACATTTCTCAACCCAAATATGCTAGAAATCAAAGATTTGAAGCAATGACACACACACACACACAAAACGCACACACACATACAAATCATTATGCTAATGCAATTGTTGACAGTGTTTTGAATGAAACAAATAAATCTGGATAGCACTTACCCTGTTCTTTTGCAGAATCGAATGAGGAACATTCTCTGTAGAATAAGAAAATGCTTAGCAACCTTCAGAGAAAATCTTTGTATCAAAATATATCGACAAGCAAGTTATTGAGCGACTGACCTGACAAGCAATGCGTATGCTGTAAGAAAATTGGAAAATACGATTATGGTTAGTATTATTTTTGTTTAATACAAATGAAAACAAATTGTCTATTTATAAATTTATACACATATCTCTGCTGATTCATGAACTTCTTGCTATAATTTGTTGGTTAACGTTATGATCTGAACTGCAAAGTCTGCTAGCAATAATTCATTTTCTGTTTCTGCTTAGTTTCACTTTTGCCCGTTATTTGACCATGTCAGTGCGATCAGTTTATAAGTCATATTATGAAGACATATTGTTCTCCATTGTTAGGAAAACAAAAGATAGCAGAGCATGTTGGAAGTCTGAAAGTTGTGTTATAATTAGAGCAAAGAAGTTGGTCATTCAATCTAACGTCATCATGGTGACGATGCTGCCCCTTGAACAAGGTTAAGTTGTCCTTGTTTTTTCTCAAGAGGGGTCGTGAAGTCAAAGGTGCAGATTTGTCTGGATATGGTTACTTTGAACAATGGCAAGGTAGTTGTCCGTTGTCCCAGTTCAGCTATTTTTCCCTAGTTTGGTTGCTTTCAGTCAGAAAACTGCTGGGGATCTAGTGAAGTAATTACCGTGAAAAGAGGTTCCAGGCTTCAACAAAGGTCTCCCCTGGAATTTCTCTCTGAAATCTCTCCTGCCTTTAACAACCTGCGTTTGAATTTATCATTTGCCAAGGGCTGTTTAAGGGATGCGGTGTGATTTGAAACAATATTGTTAAGTTGCATTTTCGAGTCAGTGGATTTACGAATAATTAAGGTATTCTAAATTTTGTTTTATTTTGTTTGTGTTTCATCCGTAGTGTTGAGATACATTATTTTGTTTAAATCTGAGTAGTTTCAACAGCTGCAGCAGTCCTGGAATATCCACTTTACATCTGCCTTATAAAAAAGTTAAGATCCTACCTAGTTTCTAAAATCATTTGAGGGGCACTGGCTTGGTCCACAACATCATATTGATGTTTATTATCCATACCAGATTATTCAAACCCTTCCTCATTTAACTCCATTACATATTTTTTCTATTCTTTATTTCTTATATGATTATCCAAGTTTTCCTTTAATCACTACTCACCTCAATCACACTTTCTTGTGGCGAGCTGCACATTCTAACTATTCTCTGGATAGGATTGTTTTTTTCCCAAATTAAATATAGAATAATCTATATTACGTTTTCACTGAAGACCCATATTTTACCATTTAATGGAAGTATATTCAAGTAATCTATGTTTAGATTATCTATCTATATCGTCCTTTCAAGTTTACTGCAGAAAACATACTTTGCCTCCCTAAGCTTTCCTGATACGCATAGTTTCTATGTCGTGGCATCATTAGAGTAAATCTTTTTTTCTTGCAGGTTTTCCATTGGCAAAATACCTTTGCATGACCTCGAGACCAGAGCTGCTCACATGACGCATGAAAAACATTAGTATCACCTAGTCTTGTTACTTTCAAAATGGTAAATATATTAACCACTTCAAAATTGCATGAGATCTTTCATACTACTGTAATATTTTAGTACTATGGGGCAAGAGTTAGAAAGCATTATTATTGCTTTCCATTTTCAATACGATCAATACCTTTGTTTCGTCGAGCAAGAATTATGATTACCACAAGCAGCGACAGAGTGACCAGCAGCGTGACTCCTCCTGCTACTGCAATCCATATCCAGTCAAATGGCAAGGTTTTTAAAAGCCTTTCTTTGTCACAAGCGTCTGTAGAAATGAAAGAAAAACCATTTATTTATTTATAAATGCATATGCAAAGCATAAAGGTAAATAAAACAGTAGTTACGAGAGTTGAGACAGGAACATAGGAAGAGACATAAAAACATACAGACAAGGTGAAAGTGTGGAGGGAGAGAGATAAAATGTGCACTTTTCACGGGTGGCAAGACTGAGCAACGCAGGCAAACACAGAGAAATAGAATGATAATAGATTGGGGGAAACAATGAGGTAATGTTTTAATTCCAAAAACAAATTCAAAATTCCTTATGGCTCGGTTTCTTACGCCGTTCCACAGTAACCATGGTTCCATTGCCTGTACTCTTCTGTTTCCCCATTATTTCAATCTCACAGAAATATCTGCCAGAATCGCACTCTGTCATATTCTTAATTTGAATGGATGCGTCTTTCCTCAACTTGAAAGCATTAGCGTCAGCTTTTGTAATTCTTTGTTTGTATCTTGGTGAGTCAAAGTCTATGGGAATGTCGTCCCTTCTCCAGCTGTAGGTACCCAGTCCTTGCAAACGAAAGGAGCAGTTCAAAATCACACTCTGGCCTTGCATTATATGAATGTTTTTGGGAGCTTGAACTACATCACCAGCATCCATACCTAATTGTGCACGAAACAGAAAAAATAATTATCATTATAATTGGCTAAATTGTTGCATCATGCACGATTTAACCATGCTGACTTGGTTTAGTGATCGCAGCATCACTTCTGACTGAAATGTTATTTAGTAAATTTTGAGTATGCTATTCTAAGATCATTTGACGGCGGTGACGACATGAACATTTTTTGTCCAAATTGTATTAAGTGTATAAAGTGTAGCTGGTGCAGTAGCCAAAGATTACTGTTCGAAAGAAAAATACTTTTGAGCGATTTATCCAATTGCGCTTGCAGGTCAATGCTGCGAGGAAATTCTTTGGTGTACTAACATCTCAAGCAAGGAAATGTTGATTTTTTTTTTTGCTTCACTACAAAGACGTCCTAAATCAACTCAATGCACTTTACCTTCAATACACTTTATCTATCTACAGATGTCTCATTTCAATGTGATGGAAATGTAATAACATGAGTTTAATTAATGTACCCAGCGGCAGATAGGAGAAATGTATGCATGTTCAGTATTAGTTTCCTGTATTAATTCATCAATAAACTGTAACATACAGAATGAATAATTTAAAACTGTCAATATCTTAAATTTAAAAGAATTGAATCAACGTTCCAGTTATGAGAATCATCTGATGGGCGATAGTGATTATCAAGTCTTATGTAACATGCTGCCAGTGAAGGGGAAGATCGTCATCATGATGAGCTCGTGAACCTCTTCAAGTCTTTGTTTAGGCAATAAAGTTCGGCAGCGTTCTCTCTTGGAACATAAGCTGCATTTTTTTCATCTACAAATGAACTGATATTTGTTTGCATGTGACAGTGTGCAAACTGAATGGAATCACATCAAGCCTCTTATTTTTGTTACATCGCCTCATTAAATTAAGAAACATCATTTACTTCCTAGACTTAAAGATTGTAATCTTAAACTGTAATCTTATTTTTTGTCATGGGTGTTTCCTTCGCCTGTTCACCTCAAAGAAAGCGAAAGCTGTCTATAAATATATTGCATGCAAGTTATTTGAATGATTGTGCACATTTAAAGCTTCGTTTTAGTTTTTATCAAAAATTTTTACTGGATCTATGAGTTTTAAAATCCATAGGGGTGGGGTATGAAAACTGTACAGTTCAGCTGCATGCTGAATCATTAAACAAATGTTAGAATCAGGAGTATTCAACCAATAAACGATAGATTTTACGCTGATCATGACCCGCAACAAGTATCTAACTTCAGAGAAAATACGCATCCCCAGGAAAGGATTCTGAGCATTAGTTATTGCATAGTTTTTTTTAAAAAAAGTTCAGTATTTGAAAAACGCTATAAGTGATAGAATCACGTTATTTCCAACATCTGAGAGATTGTTGTAACAATTCAAATCAACTTCAAATAGTCTGATATTTTCAAATTAGTCCTCAATGTCCATATTAATACGTTTACAAAATTGTTATTATAACTGCAGAATTAATTTCTTCAAAATATATACAGACAATTATGCCATTTCTAAAACCTAAAGTGGATTTACAAATTGTTAGTAAACGTAGGGTTATCTCTTTCAGTTTCTGGAATACTTTGAAGCAATCATTTGTGTAAATTATATCTCCCCATTTGCTGCATTCCAGATGAAAAAAATGAAGAATCCAGTTTAATTATTCTGAGATTGTATTTGACGCTGGTGAGTCTACATCTGGAGTGCTGCTCGTGATCTTTGGTCACTGTTTCAAACTGAATACCCAGTACTCAGAATAGCTATGGGGAATGGCAGCAAGGATTGTCCCTCACTGAAGGGCAATGATATGTGAGCGCCAATATTGGTGACTATGAGACATTTTTAACAAGAAGATTTGAAGAGTGATAATGGTAGATCGTTTCCAAACAATAAAACAATTGGCTGGTTTAATGTCTGTTGGTTACAGGGGATTAACAAATTATAAAAGCACAGAATTATTACGGTGCAGAAGACGGCAATCCGGCCCATCATGTATACACCGCCTCTTTGAATGAACAGTATGATTTATCCTTCTGCTTTTTTGCCGTAACCCTCATCATTGTATCTATTCAAATAATCATTTAATGTCTGTCTCAATGTCTTGCTTGACTCTTCCTACACAGTGAGTTCAGACCGGACATTTCCGACCCTCAGCATTCTCGGTGGGAGATTAAAATAAAACAGCAATTGCTGGAGAAGCTCAGCAGGTCTGGCAGAATCAATAGAGAGAGAAATAAATTTGCCATTTCCAGGGCGATCTGACGTTTCTTCAGAACGCTAGGCTTTTATTTTTCGGTGTCTGAAAACTGAATCTGCTGCCAGATCACCAGATTTCTCCAGTACACTGCTTTCATTTCAAATTTTTACCTTCTGCAATAACTTGCTTTTATACATTGTAGGGGAATGTTCATTTTTTATACAAATTTGCTTCTTCTGCAAATGTATTTACTTCTGGTCACTTTTAGGAAGAATATTTTCTCCCGATATACTCAGATGAAGGAAGCCTGTGGCTCAGTGGTTAGCACTGCTGCCTCACAGCGACAGGGGCATGTCTTCAATTCCTGCCTCGGGTGACTGTGCGGAGTTTGCACATTCTCCCTGAGTCTGCGTGGGTTTCTTCACACAATCAGAAGATGTGCAGGTAAGATGAATTGCCCATAGTATTAGATGCATTAGTCGGGGGTTAGGTGGGTTATTCTTCCGAGGTCAGTGTGAACGTGTTGGGCCAAAGGGCCTGTTTCCATACTGTAGGTAATCTAATCGACTATATCTGTCAGTCTTTTCAATTCCAAAGTAAGCAATTTCCCAATTCTATCAATGTAGCTCAAGTTACTCATCCTGGGAACTATTCTCGTAAACCTCTTTTGCAGTCTATCTAATACGTATTGATGCACATCTTCCCTTATGTGTGTTGCCCAGAAATGAAATCTAGCTAATCAGAAACAAAGAGGAAAATATGAAACGAAGTAACTAACTTGCCATTGGCAGTCAATATGTTAGATATGTTGCTAGCATAAGTAGTGTAAAGAGAATGTAATAGGTTTCAAAACGTTATAAAAATATTATTGTCAAGTGTTAGGATTCACGACTCTCAGAAATCCACGGTAGGAATATTGTGGTAGCTGAACTAAATGTTCTGCAGTTATTAGATTGAAGGTAGCCTTTGATTTTCGGAGACCACTAATCTACTAACTTGCTTACTGAATTCTGTTTGGTACTTCAAGCTTGTTAACTCAGCAAAGTATCTATTTAGCAAAACAAATAGGAAAGATATCATAAAACGTACATAAAATGCTTATAATTGTTTTAATCAAAATAAAAATGCGCAGCTGTATTAATGGAGATACATAATGCAATCAGCTGAACAACATCGGCGCATACAAAGAATGATGTTAATGTAAATTGTTAGCACAAGACATCTGCCTTTGAAATTTATACCATATTATCGAAAGACGTGCTTTTGTTTGAGTGATTTTCAGTGCTGAAGTTTTAAAATGTATTGATGCCAAATGGAATAATTGAATGTTTTTTGTGTAATTAAATGCATGCTTCATCAAATGTTGAAAATGCTATTTAGTCCTGTGTCTGCTTCAGCCAATACAGCAACTTATTAAGCTATGCTTTCAGAAATGCACGTAATCGTCAACTTACTAAAATTAATTATTGTTCCTGCCTTACAATTAACAATAATAAGAGCATGACGATTCACTTACCTGACAGGAAAATTGAAAAGAGAAGGAAGAAAGGGGCTGTTGACCACCGTTCTGTCACCATTGTTATGAACTGAGTTTAAACAGGAAAATAAATATCGTTACTCCAAATTGCAGTACAAGATAAGATCAGCCTTTAGAGTGATAAAATAGCCAGGCTTACAGCATGAAACGGTACAAGTTGAACTGCGGGTTGCTAGTAAATTCATAAAGTGGTTTTGTAGAGTACTGCTGAACTGACAGGCTCACATCTGACAGGAAGTGAGGCGTCAACGAAATTAACGGGCATGGCAGGCAGGAAGAGTAAGATGTCAGATGGCAAGCTATGCATGAACTCCATTACACACTCCTTATACCGGCAATAAACCATTTTAAAACATGAAATTCTGCTTTATAATCTCTTCGATAGAGACACGCTGCCTGCAAATGCGTCAATACCTGTGAAATTCTGCTCGTGCAATATTGAACGTAAAAGTGCACACTTGGCATCATCTAACTCCTACTTCACAATTTATAGAGTCATAGAGTCATAGAGATGTACAGCACAGAAACAGACCCTTTAGTCCAACTTGTCCATTCCGACTAGATATCCCAACCCAATCTAATCTATTTATACTATCCATGCCCCTCGTGATTTTATAAACCTCCATAATGGCACCTCTCAACCTCCAACGCTCCAGGGTAACAGCTCCAGCCTATTCAACCACTTGTTATAGCTCAAATCCTCCAACCCTGGCAACATCCTTGTAAATCTTTTCTGAATCCTTTCAAGTTTCACAACATCTTTCCGTTAGGAAGGAGACCAGAATTGCATGCGATATTCCAGCAGTGGCCTAACCAATCTCATGTACAGCCGCAACATGACCTCCCAACTCCTGTATTCAATACTCTGACCAATAAAGGAAAGCACACCAAACGCCTTCTTCACTATCCTATCTAACTGTGACTCTACTTACAAGGAGCTATGAAAATGCACTCCAAGGTCTTTTGTTTAGCAACATTCCCTGAGACCTTACCGTTAAGTGTATAAGTCCTGGTAAGATTTGCTTTCCCAAAATGCAGCACCTCGCTTTGTCTAAATTAAACTCCATCTGCCACTCCTCAGCTCATTGGCCCATCTGATTAAGACCCCGTTGTAATCTGAGGTAACCTTTTTCGCTGCCCACTACACCTCCAAATTTGGTGTCATATGCAAACTTACTAACTATACCTCTTATGCTCGCATCCAAATCATTTATGTAAATGGCAATAGTAGAGGACCCAACACTGATTCTTGTGGCACCTAACTGGTCACAGGCCTTCAGTCTGAAAAACAACCTTCCACCACCACCCTCTCTCTTCTACCTTTCAGCCAGTTCTGTATCCAAATGGCTAGTACTCCCTGTATTCCAACCTTGATAAACAGTGTCACATGGGGAACCTTTTCAAATGCCTTACTGAAGTCCATATAGATCGCGTCTACTGCTCTGCCCTCATCAATCTTCTTTGTTATTTCTCCAAAAAACTCAATCAATTTTGTGAGACATGATTTTCCACGCATAAAGCCATGTTGACTATCTCTAATCAGTCTTTGCCTTTCCAAACACATGGACATCCTGTGTCCAACAACGTTCCCACCACCGATGTCAAGATCATTGGTGTATAGTTCCCGGGCTTGTCCTTATCACCTTCCTTAAATCGTGGCACCACATTAGCCAACTTCCAGTCTTCCACCACCTCATCTGTGACTATCGATGATACAAATATCTCAGCAATCACTTCCCTAGTTTCCCACAGAGTTCTAGGGTACACCTGATCAGTGTAAGATGCTACTCGACATGCTTGGTGCTGTGGATTTTAGCTATAGAAAGTCACTTTGAAGGACACAGGTGAGAACACGCACACTGCAGGTTCTGTGCTCCTAAGTAAAAAATGCATAAAATGCAGTCAGGTTTTAAATTGAATGCAGGACTACGTGTTTCTTCGCAAATAAAGTAATATGATGGCAGACTTTAACTGCATAAAATGAAGGACATCAAGAAATTCTAAGCTACTTCTCATATGCCATTGCATTTTAGGATTAAATGTAATTAAAACAACACGCATGTTGCACTAAAGCTGTAGTCAATATAGTTTTGCTTTGTGAATGACTAAATGAAGCGTGATTGATTATGTGAGGGCATGTGTGCAAAATGTGCAATTAGTTGAATTTCCATTCCTTCTTACATCGTCATGTAAATAAGCTGCATTGTATTTGCTAGAATAACTGAATTGAATAGAATAGCATGTCAAGAAAAACAAATGTCTTCATATCTTGTGTGAAGGGCTTATGCTAGAAATGTCGATTCTCCTGCTCCTCGAATGCTGCCTGACCTGCTGTACTTTTCCAGCACCACACTCTAGAGTCAATATTTTCTCTTTAGTATAGTCAGCACTTGACCTAAATAAACATACGCTGTTGTGGTAGATATGAGCTGGTTAACGTACACGCTAATGTATGATCAGATTCTTCATAAGAAACGCTGAATTTATCTGTTCTGTTTTCCTTAACTGCCGATGCCAGCTGAGTCACGTCACCTACGTGATCTAATTTTAAACATCACATTCCAAGAACAGCAGGATTATTGTTCAGCGATCCATGTGCGGAAATTAAAAACCAGGGCATCATCTAACAATACAGGAGTCAACAAAACGTGCCATTTCTTCTTCTTTGAAAGGACATCCTAATTAGACGCGTCCCACAGCCCCAACCACTCCATTCCACGTTTGGCATAGTCCTGCATGTAACTTGCATTTCAATTGTAAATATATTCCATTTTTAAACTTACCTTTGAATTCTTATCCTGATGCACTTGGGTGATGTAGATTTCAATAACTGGTGGGAAATGAATGTTGTTATTTTCGTTCTGGTTCTGTTGCTAATTCTCATATGTTAGTGTCATCTGCTTACGAGTCTTCTGCCAGTGGAAACGGTGTGTTCTTACCTGAACTATCAAAGTCAAGTATTGCTCTGAACACCATTACTACTTGTCACTTATTTCCTTTGATCCTTCGAGAACTGTCCCAGACTCCCACATGACAGAAGTCCCTCGTCACAATTGTAAACATATTGATATAATTAAGACAAATCTTCTCTGCATTATCTCCAAGGCTTTGACATTTAAGAGAGAAACGTTGCAACCAAAGATTTACAAAGATTTTAGCATGACTTTGAAATCATTAATTATTTCGAAAATTCCAAGTGTCACATCCTAAGACCTATTCCATACTTTCCCTATCAATCCATGAATGAATCATACCACTGAAACATTTCTACTTTTAATGCTACTAATCTATTAAGTAATTCCCCATTCGCCATTTCATTCTAAGCATACGATTCTCTATGATAGAGGAATCAATTCCACTTTTTTGAAGATATCAAAGAATTATCCACGCCTCAGGCAAGCCTCCTACATCCACAAGCAGATTTCCCCCTTTCTTATCAGTTGACTCCATAATTCCCTTTAATGTACTTTTATGCATACAGATATCCCCGGCTATTCAAATGTAGAACATTCCTCTGAAACCTTACAAAAGCTGAAATGGGGTAAAGCAAAGAAGCATTAATTTATAAGGGAAAAGTTTTGTCTTTTTTCATAAAACTGAAAATCCTCTTTGGATGTCTTCTGGTTCGTGAAAGCAGGTATTAATCTATGTCTTTCGTAAAAGCAGACTGGCATAAAGCAAACTTTCGAAAAACGGGAGGTTACCTATATTTGTAAAACAGTTCAAGTTCTACTTTTTTTGGCCTCGTTGTGGAACCTTTGTCCTCGTTGCTTTTGATAATTTTCTCCAATGCATCTTGTGGACTTTCATACTAATTTGCAGTAGGAATCTGGAGTGCGTCTTAAATTCCCTTATTCAGTTTAAATTTATTCTTATTTTATTTAGTCATTCAAACAGGTATGGCCACATTTAGCCAATTTCCACTTTAAGTACATTCAAGTGGTTCAAAGTGACACCCTCCTTAAAATTCTGGAAACGTTCATTCAATTTAAATAGAAAACGTCAAGGAGGATGATGTCCAATCTGGAAGTGATGTTCAACAAACCTCAGCTGGCAAAGTTACTGGTATAACTACTTAACCAGCATCCAAGGAGCAGGAGAATCGACGTTTCGGGCATGAGCCCTTCTTCAGGATTCCTGAAGAAGGGCTCATGCCCGAAACGTCGATTCTCCTGCTCCTTGGATGCTGCCTGACCTGCTGCGCTTTTCCAGCAACACATTTTCGGCTCTGATCTCCAGCATCTGCAGTCCTCACTTTCTCCTAACTACTTAACCACTCTGGCTAACGGTTATTGAAGTTCTAACTTGAATATATTCTGTACTCTTGCTTTTCTTAGTGCTTCTTAAAACTTGTGTACCACGTGAAGGGGTCTTTACTTGCAAATTTAAGGGATTGTTTGCTGCAATAACAGAACCGTTGGCTCTCCTCTTCCCACGTAGACTACACTTGACATTATTTATTTTTAAAAAAGGAAATGTGGCAGAAGATATGGAGTGATTATTCAATACTAGCTTGGAACGGGAAATTGTTTGCTGCTGGGACCAATTTTTCAGTCACCTTCGAATGATTGCATTTGAGCATAGAGAGACCAGATGCTCATATCAAAACTAGTTAAATGGATCTCTGAGATCCAGAAATTTACAAAAGATGAAATAACAGAACTATGGCCAAACTTCTGAATTCAGATTAAAAATTAATTTGTGCTTTTCGAGGAGTAAGCAACTAATATAGCAGGGTTAATTCATCAGAGAAAATAACGGCAAAGGCCATCAGAAAAATAAGGTCAGATATTCGTTCATGCATTAAGTGTTTCACAAATCCAGCAAAAATTAGTCTCCATTTAGAAATGTATGCACTGCTCAAAATCTCAAAATTTGCTGATGACCCAAATAGCATGGACTAGTTCAAAGTATAACAGAAATAACTGCTCAGAACGGCTTATAACAAAGAACTGTAAGGAAGACCATGTGTGAAACGGAAACAAGCATTTTGAAGAGAAATAAAACTGAGCAATTAATCAAGGGGAGAATATCCAGATGTGGATCGAGAACTCGAGTCTCAAATGTGCAAGTCTTTGAATGTTCCAGTGCTAGAAGAATAAGTAATGGAAGGGGAAAATAGTACCATTTTTAATCTTACAAGTAGAGCATTGTTAGACGGGTAAACACTTACTGATGCAACTGACCAAACCACATTTAGCAAAATCAAATATTGAAAGTACAACAATAGAGACCCAAATTTCTCTTAACGGTATATTGAGATGTAAAAGACAGGTGGATTGTCTGTAGGTGTCTCGCAGTATTAGTTGGACCAAACTGATGGCACCTTTCTTGTTTTTGGAAAACTAAATTCGCATTTGTTAATTTTAAGTGATTACAGCGAGTAATGAACATATTTCATCTTATCCCAAGAATGCTAAAAACGTTGCATTAAAACAACTTACACCCCCCCAATTTTGAATCAACAAGTGATACATTTGAAATAAAAGCAAGCCTATACCAAAGTAATACTTTTTTTACGATCCCCACATGGAAAAATATGTTGTAAAATTTATTTCTGCAGTTATACATCACATTGGTAAGGATATAATTCTGCCAAATATTGTATATGCCTGTGGCGGCAAAGGTACAATATTATCCTTGAGCATTATTGTGATATAGTGCATCCTACCAGAGTGATTTCTAAATGTTGCTAGAAACAGCACACTTGCCCAAAATATTCCAATATACTTGTAATGCACCAGACCTCATAAGAAGCGTGGTTACGGTTTTAAAACTACCTCTGTTGTGAAAAAAAGAACAACCATAATTTCACCTTGTAGGTTATATTGTATACTCACTTTTGGAACGATTGACTTTCGGAGGTAATGCTGGGATCTCGACGGTCCTCAAAGAATCCTGTAAAACTTTTCTCAAAATTGTCCCAAGTACGTTCAGTGCAAAAGCTTAGCAATTAACATAGTTACCTGACTGTTTATTCTGACCTGCAAACAGGTTTTCCTGTCAGCGAAATCGTCTGTGACACATGGATACGAAAGGTTTTAACTACTAATTGACTCAAGTTCATTTTTTAACTTGCATAAATGTTTAAATGCTGTATGATTGCAGCGTGTACACAATTACTTTTCTTTTATGCTTCAACGAGATTCTTGATGCATTTGCATTTCACTGGTGTGCCAGGCGGTATGCATCATCAAAGCTGTTTCCTACAAGCTGCTACCACCAATATATAAGGTTTATTTGGTTGATAGGGGACGGGAAATTATTTTAATAAAATGAAAACCTCATTGTGTTTACCCTGTACCATCTTACTTCTGTTATCCAGAAAAAAAAATCCCTGCAACAATGGCTTTGCTGCAACTACATAGTAATCCATACCATACCCACAACAATCATAGTCGTATTAGCAACTTAATTAATATACACAAGAAACTGAACATAGTTGTTGAGATGTACCATAATATTTGAAGAATGCACACACGTTTATTCTCAAATGTATTTCTGAGAAATATTCTAATTATATGCAAATATTTGCAATTCATATCTTTATACAACTGGTGTAGAAATTAGGACCTGTTGTAGATTACATAGTGATAATAGCTGAACTGTGCTGATTGGTATTTAAACTTAACATGACAGTCACGTAACAACATTTCTTTTCATTTCGGGTAAATTATGTAAAATATGTGTTATGATTGCAACTGATTTTAACACCAGAAAAATCAGATCCCAAAGTGAAACGTCGCAATGGATTCATGCCCAATCCCTTTCTCCCAGCAACGTCATTATAAACGTTCAAGCTTCAGTCAATAATTGCCACACATTTTATAGTCGGAATTCTTGTTCAGACTGGCACAGCTACAATTGTCGTTCTTTCAGCAATTTTTTCTGTGTTCACAATTTGTATACCTATTTCGTCTGTTGCATTTTCCTGAAACAATAAAGAACAAAGAAGTGCAAAGAAAATTTAAAGCCTAGGGACAGGCCCTTCGCCCCTCCAAGCCTGAGCCGATCCAAATGTACTGTCTAAACCTTTCAGTCAATTCCTAAGCATCTGTATCCCTCTGCTCCCCACTTTCTCATGCATCTGTCCAGCCGCATCTTAAATGAATCTACCGTGCCTGCCTCTACCACCTCTGCTGGCAACACGTTCCAAACGCCCAGCACTCTCTGTGTGAACTACTTACCGCGTGTATCCCCCTTAAACCTTCCACCTCTCACTTTGAAAGCATGACCTCTCGTTATTGAATCTTTCACCCTGGGAAAAAAAGCTTGTCTCCATCCATCCTGTCTAAGCCCTTCATGATTTTGTAAACCTCAATCAGGTCCCTGCGAATTTCCTTTTTTCTAATGAAATTAAACCTAACTTACTCAACCACTCTTCATAGCTAGCACCTTCCATACCAAGCAACATCATCGTGACCCTTCTCTGCACCCTCTCCAAAGCGTCCACATCCTTTTGGTAATGTGGCACCCAGAATTCTACACAGTATTCTAAATGCGGCCGAACCAATGTCTTGTACAATTTTAACATGACTTGCCAGCTCTTATACTCAATATCCCGTCTGATAAAGGCAAGCATACTATATGCCTTCTTGACCACTCTATCCAGCTGTGCGGCAACCTTCAGTGTACAATGGACCTGCACTCCCAGATCTCTCTGCCCATCGACTTTTCCCAAGGCTCTTCCATTCATTGTAGAATTAGACTTGCCTAAATGCATCACCTCACATTTGTAAACGTGTAAAACAAAATCACTATAACTTTAACTCCGTATTAAACATGAATCCTCCAACCCAGTTTCCAGTATTTCTTCTCTGGGTGCCTTAATATTTAGTTCAACACATCAGCCTTCTCTTGCCAGCACCCCTGTACAGGAATTGACTACTTTATGGATAATTCTAGGCGGAAGTGAGGGCTGCAGATGGTGGAGATCAGAGTCAAGATTAGAGTGGTGCTGGAAAAGCACAGCAGGTCAGGCAGCATCGAGAGGCAGGAAAAGCGACGTTTCAGGCAAAAACCCTTCATCAGAATAATTCTGTCACTCCACGTATCTCTGAATCTTCACACTAGGTAACAACCTAAGTTATTTTCTCTTTAGCAATGTTAAATGCATTGAAATGCCAACTCCCATGTCTAATTCATGGTTATAAAGCTTCATTCGTGTTTAAGTTGAGATTCACTGGGAGTGTAATTTACCAGAGAACAAATGAATCTCCCAACAGGAGAATCTTTCTTTTCAGCAGTTTAGGTGAGGGCAATAATTTCCTATGTAGAAGTGATTTTTAGAGGAGAGAGTTTCCCAGCTGGGAAGAGGAGTCCAATGGTTAAAATTGAAAAAGTTTCGTTTAGCAATGTGAGAGATTCACGCCAACAGACTTATAAGGAGATCACAAAAAGAAAGAAAACGGACTGACAGAGCTGTAAAGCAGTCAAGTAATGATTTGAAATTTGAACCCAGAGCCATATTTCTCTGGATTGCGTCTCTCTAACGGTGGCATTAGGAATCAAATTGGAAAGATGAAACATTGTGTGTGTTAGCATCTTTCTAATTCTCTCCTATATGTGTGACTTTCTTTGTTTGTTTTTGTACAAACTATATGTTCTACCAGTAAAGAACATGTACAACCTTTCGTG